>NW_006205516.1:617729-621447 GCF_000334495.1 Tupaia belangeri chinensis
CCGAGGATATTTGGGATGCCTCCGAAGCTGGAGAGTCTTGGACCTCCCAAAGGTGGGTGATGTACGGATCTTCTTTTTGTTTTTTGGCTGTGGACGCCTTTCAGCACTGCCTTCTTGGCCTTTAAAGCCTTTGCTTTAGCTTCAGCTTTGGGAGGGGCAGGAGCTTCCTTCTTCACTTTCGGCACCATCTTGGCGAAAAGGCAGTGAGGCCTTTCTTTAGCCATGATCTCCTCAATGTCGTTTCTTCTTGTTTCCCTCTGTCTCAGGTGTTTCTTCCAATCCCCTCCTCTGGTGGTCTCATTCATTCTGTGAGCTCTAAACATCATCTAGCTGTTGATGCTATCCAAGTGTTTACCTCCAACCACCACTCTTCCCTGAGCTCTGAACTTGTCCTTATTATCCTGAATTATCAATATCATTCTGGTATATTAGTTTACTATTGCTGCTATAATAAAATTTTATATTTTTAGAATTATTTGATTTTAATTTTATTTATTATTATTGTTGTTGTTTTGTAGAGTTTTTTTTTTTTTCTTTTTTGCCTTAGAGTGTGTGTGCTTGCTGGAGAAAGACAGACACAGTGAGAGAAAAAGTGAGAAATCACCACCAGGGAAGTTGGTCACACCACAATCCCTTCCCCTCCATTCTCTTTTGGGATCTTGGGCATGCATGCACCAGGTCTGGGACTGGAACCGCTGTCAGTCATGTGGGAGTTCAATGATGTAACCACTACGCCATCTTCTGGCTACTAAAAAATTATTATTATTTTATTTGCTATAGGGCACGTGCACTCACCAAAGAGAGACAGAGAAAGAGGGAGAAAGCAAGCTGCCAGATCCAGGACTCCAATCAGGGTTGGCCATGTGGGAGTCCAGCACCTTTGCCATCATACCACCTACTGGTCTCAGTGTTGTAACAAATTAACACAGACTCAGTGGCTTAAATAACACAAATGTCTTATCTTACTGTCCTGTAGATCATAGGTTTGATGTGGGTCTCAGTGGGCCAAAATCAAGTAGTCTGTAGAGCTGTGTTCCTTTCTGGAGATTCTAAGGGAAAATATGTTGTCTTACTTATACAGGTTATTGGCTAAATTTGGTCCCTGAGGACCCATTTCCTTGCTAGCTGTCAGCTGAGGTCATTCTCAGCTTCTGGAGGCCACCTTCATTTTGTAGCTCCTGAGTACCTTTGTCTTCAAAGCCTTCAATGGCAAGACAAGTCCTTTTTTTTTTTTTTAATTTGACAGAGGATGTGTGAGCTCACCAGAGACAGAGAAAAAGAGGGAGAGGGAGAAGGCACACCCATAGACGGTGGTCATGCCACAATCTTTTCTCCTCCCTTCCTCCATCCCGTCGGGATGTGCGGCACACATACACACATACCTAGTGGTTTTCAAGACACCAGAGCTGATTTTCAAACCACGATCGGGCATGTGGGATCCAGTTCCCTTATGTGCTAGGCATTGCAGCCGGCCAAGATCAAGTCCTTCTCATACCTCATTTCTGCAGTCTCTTCTGTTCCTACATCTCTCAGGCCCACTCTGTAGCCTTCCTCTACCACTTTATTTATTTAAAATATTATTTACTTAATTTTATTTGTTTATTATTTTTCTTCAATTTGACCAGAGTGAGACAGAGAGTGTGCAAGAGGGAGAGTGAGAAAGCAAGTCGGGACTCAAACCATGATTGGTCATGTGGGAATCTAGTGCTGTAACCACCACACCATCTGCTGACCCCCCTCTACCACTTTTAAGGACTCCTGTGATTAGACTGGTTTCATGCAGATAATCCAGGATAATCTATCTATTTAAATGTCCTTAGTCACAATCCTATCTCTTTTCTTTTCTTTCTTTCTTTTTTTTTTTTTGAGAGGTTTTTCACTATAGGGTGTGTGCGCTCGCCAGACAGACAGAGAGATAGAGACAGAGAGACAGAAAGTGAGAAATCACCCCCCAGAGGGATGGCCACGCTGCAATCCCTTCTCCTCCATTCTCCTCTCAGGATCTTGGGCACGCACGCACACGTGCCCGGCGTGGGTTTTAAGCCACCAGGTCCGGGACGTGAATCGCGATCGACTACGTCGGAGTCCAGAGACATAGCCATTACGCTAACTGCTGGTTCCACTTTCTTTTCTTTTTTTTTGGAGAGGTTTTTGCTATAGAGTGTGTGCTCTTGCCAGACAGACAGAGAGAGACAGAGAGACAGAAAGCAAGAAATCACTCCCCGCAATCCCTTCTCCTCCATTCTCCTCTCGGGATCTTGGGCACGCACACATGCCCGGCGTGAGTTTAAGCCACTGGGTCCGGGACTTGAACCGTCGTCGACTATGTGGGAGTCCAGTGACATAGCCATTACGCTAACTGCTGGTCCCACAATCCTATCTCTTTTATTAGGAAAAGTGGCATTTTCCCAAGTTCTGGGGGTTAGGGTGTGGGCACCTTTGGGGGCCATTATTCCCGCTAACCACACCTGGTTTGGACAGTTACATGGATAGCCTGTGCTCCAGCCAACTGTTTATTTGACTTCTCTCCTTGGATGTCTCATGGGTAATTTGACTTTAACATTTCCAAAGCAGACCTTTTAATTCCTTCTCACCAAAACTCTGGCTCTCCCTGGTCTTCCCTACATCAATAAATGGCAATATCACCTATTTTGTTCCTCAAATCGAAAGCCGAGAACTGGGGCCAAGAGGTAGCATAGCTATAGTGCAACTAGTCCCGCATGGGGAAGTCTTCAGTTTGAGTCCCAAGGTCTCCCTGAACACTCTGTGTACATGTCCATAATCCGAGCTGGCTGAGACTGGGCTTCGACAGCAGCATGAAGACCTCGATGAGGGTGCCTGTCTCTCAGTCTCTGTCTCTCTTTCTCTCTTCATGGGAGGAAAAGAACAAGTCAAAATCTAGATGCCCTCCTTGATTCCATTCTTTCACTGCCTGTATTCAAATGCTCAGCAAATCCTGCTGAGTCCAACTCCAAAATATGTCTTGAACTCATTCGCTTGAGCTCATTCACTCATCTTCATCTTTATTGCCTTTATTTTCATCCAAGCCATCATTTCTTGCTTGTACTTCCATAACTACCGCTTAACTAGTCTTCCCACTCGCAGCTTTACTTCCTTCCGACTTATCTTCCATATAGCAGCCAGACTGATCTTGTATTATTATTTTTTAAAGATTTTGTGGCCATAGGGTACATGCATTCACTGGAAGAAGAGAGACAGAGACAGAGAGAAGGAAAGTGAGAAATCACCACCTAGGGGGATGATCATGCCACAGTCCCTTCTCCTCCATTCTCCTCTTGGAATTTTGGGCATGCACACACACATGCCTGGTATGATTTTCAAGCCACCAGGTCTGGGACTTGAATCGTCCTTGGCCATGTGGGAGTTTGATGCCCTAACCACCCCACTACCTGCTGGCCCCCAGACTGATCTTTTAAAAGTGAAATCAGTTTATATATATATATTTTTTTCTGTTTAAAAACCTTCAGTGGGAGAGCCAGCAGTTAGCGTAATGGCTATATCGCTGGACTCCCACGTAGTCGACCGCGGTTTGCGTCCTGGACCCGGTGGCTTAAAATTCACCCCAGGCACGTGTGCGTGCGTGCCCAAGATCCCAAGAGGAGAATGGAGAAGGGATTGTGGCATGGCCATCCCCCCTGGGGGGTGATTTCTTGCTTTCTATCTCTCTGTCTCTGTCTGGCGAGCACACATGCCCTAT
>NW_006205516.1:621474-627367 GCF_000334495.1 Tupaia belangeri chinensis
AAAAAAATACACCCCAAAAAAAAAAAAAAAAAACAAAAAAAACCTTCAGTGGATCTGGACCCCTGGCCTAGTGGTTGAGGAAGGCAGATCCCACATGGCTGACTGCACGATTTGAGTCCCAGACCCAGCGGCTTTAGAAATACTCCAGGTGCATGTGTGTGTATGTCCAAAATCCTAAAAAGAGGGAAAAATGGAGGAGAGGGCGTTGTGGTATGACTGCTCCATTGTGGGGTGCTATCTCCTTTTCTGTCTCTGGCCAGCACACATACCCTCTGGCAAATAAAAACTGTCAACAATTTCCCACTGTAGATTAAAATCTAACTCCTTTCTTTTGCCCATGTGACCACAAAGATCTGGTTCTCTTGGGCCCAGCCACAGTGGTGTAAATGGAGGGCACTGCTCTGTGACGGCCAAGGCCACATGTGAAGTCCAATTTCAGTTTCCAGTTGTACCTTTTTTGTTTCTTTAAAGAATTATTCTACTTTTTATTTTATTTATTCATTTATTTTAATTTGACCAGACACACACACACACACACACACACACACACACAGAAAGAGAGAGAGAGAGAGAGAGAGAGAGAGAGAGAGAGAGGAAAAGCGAGAAAGCAAGCCCCTAAGGTCCAAGGACTCGACCCGTGGTCAGCCATGTGGGAGTGGTCAGCCATGTGAGAGTGTCCAGCGCCTTAACCACCACACCACCTGCTGGTCCCTCTGGTTGTATCTTATAACAAGACAGGCAGACAGGATGGAGGAGGGGAGGAGAAAGGATTGCAGCATGACCACCCCCTACTAGGAATGCTTTCTCCCTCTCCTCTCTGTCTTTCTGTTTCTCTCTGGCAAGTGCATGTACCCTCTGGCAACTGAAATGAAAAAAGATGTCTGTCAAAAAAATACCTTTCTTGTTCTCCCTCCCTGAATGCTCATAATCACGTACTCTCTCTCTCTCAAAAAAAAAAAAAAAAAAAAAAGAAAGAAAAAAAAAGAAAAGAAAAAAAGAAAAGACCTTGCTCTCTATCCAACCCTCATGTCACTCTCTTGCTCATCACGCCCTGGCTACACCCTCCTCTTTCTGTCCACTACGTCTGTCCCTACTACCCGCGCAAAGTCCTTCCCTTGCCCAGGAGCTCTCTTCTCAGTTCTTAGCATGGTTGGCTCATTGTCATCTTTTAGGTCTTTTCTCAAATGTGACCTCTCATAGTGGCCTTCCCTGGCTCCTTGCTTTAACATATTTCCCTCTCCCTCACCTAATTTCCTAATGAAACACTATGTGGTTTTTAAAAGTTTATTACTTTATTTCTTCCATGAGAGAAAGAGAGACCAAGAGACAGAGACATAGCACCTGCAACCGGGCCTCGATGCTGTGATCCACCCTCAGCCTCAGCCAGCCCTGGATCATGGGCATGCTTGTTCCCAGCATACTCAGGGAGGTCTCTGGATGGGAACCTGGAACTCTCCCGTGTGAGTCAGCCTTGCAGAAAGCCATGTTTTACCACTGTGCCACGTCTGGCCCCTAAAGCACCCTGTTTATTTCCCTCATAATATTACAGCCTGTAATTACCTAACTTATGAACTTCTTGATTATTGGCTGCCATCTGCACTAGAATGTAAACTCCTCGAGGGCAAGAACCTTTCCTGCCTTTTGTACCACTATGTCCATGGTACCTAGCAACCATTCCCTGAATGTGTGAACCTTGTCTTTTACTGTCTCCAACACATTTCACTTGATTCCATCTCTGTGACACTGTGTATGTCCTACCTTCAGCCTGTAATGCTTTCCTATTTTTTTTTTTAGAGAGAGATTATTTTGCTATAGGGCATGTGGGCTCACCAGAGAGACAGAGAGAGATAGAGAGACAGAAAGCAAGAAATCACCCCTCAGGGGGATGGCCACTCCACAATCCCTTCTCCTTCCATTCTCTTCTCGGGATTTTGGGCACGCACACACACAAACAGCATGAGTTTTAAGCCACCAGGTCTGGGACTCGAACCACGGTTAGCCATGTGGGAGTCCAGTGACCTAACCATTATGCCATCTGCTGGTCCCCCTACTTATTCTTTTAAAAAAAATCATTTAATCAGTAACATGTGCTGAGCTCCTTGAAAGTCCTGTCAAATTGATAGGACATTGCCATGCTTTCGTATTATATTTGTTTTGTAATCACAGTCATTTCATGTATGTAGGTATGTTTTCTGCCTTAAGACCATACCTTACTTGGGGGAAGAGTCAATATTGCATCACATTTCTTTTATTTTTTTTTAAGAATTATTTATTTAATTTTATTTATTCATTCATTTATTTTATTTTATTTTATTTTGATGAGAGAGAGAGAGAGAGAGAGAGAGAGAGAGAGAGAGAGAGAGAGAGAGAGAGAGAGAGAAACTGAGAAAGCGAGGCACTCGGTCTGGGACTCAAACCATGGTTGGCCATGTGGGAGTGTCCAGTGCCTTAACCACCACGCCTCCTGCTGGTCCCACATCACATTTCTTTATAATCCTCCTCGAGGTTCTTAGTTCACTGTGGTGCAGCCTGCCAGCCATAAAGCAGAAATGCAGAATACTCCCTTCACAGCTCCAAGAAAGTGAAAATAGCTGTGAGTTCCTTTGGGGACCAGAACTAGAGTTGTTCTGAAGTTAGAAAAATGAGGCATATTCTTTTCCCACTGAAAACTGCATCTCAGAAAACATTGCTGTGTACAGTAGTAAGAGCTTAGTTCTCTATTTCATAACACTTGCAGAAGAATGCACTATGTATTGTATAATCACGCTGATGTAAATAATCCGAGGTTAGGATTTGGTTTTTTAAAATGTAAAACAATTTTTGTAGCTTTTAGAACTGTTTGAAAAGTTGTTTCTTTCAAGGAAAATAAAGAGTAAGTAACATGATCTGTTCACTCTGGGTAAAGAATTGGCCACCCTTCAAACTAACACATTGGGATACAGTTGAGAATTGTATGTGTGTATTAACTGCCACTCCCCATAGAACACAGTCTGCCACAGCAGTTGGGAAAATAAGGTATTTTGTTATATTTAAATAGGATAAGGTTCTGAGAGTTTAAAGATATCGGCCAATATGTATTTAACCTTAGTTTTATAACTCAGGTTAGTAATGAATAACCAACACATCATTTTTCTTTGGAAAATAAATTTAATAGGAAATTAAAAAGACTCTCAACATACTGAAGATATCTATGTGTGAATGTATATAGATGTGTATGAATTAACAACCTAATATTAGATATTAATACATTTTTTTTTTGGAGAGGTTTTTGCTATAGGGCGCGTGCGCTCGCCAGAAAGACAGAGAGAGAGAGAGACATAGAGACAAGCGAGAAATCACCCCCCAGGGGGGATGGTCACACCGCAGTCCCTTCTCCTCCATTCTCCTCTCGGGATCTTGGGCATGCACGCACACGCGCCCTGGCAGGCAAGCAGACGCGCCCGGCGTGAGTTTTAAGCCACCGGGTCCGGGACGCGAACTGCGGTCGACTACGTGGGAGTCCAGTGACATAGCCATTACGCTAACTGCTGGTTCCCGATATCAATACATTTAAAAAAGTTTTTAAAAAATTTCTTATGAGAAAGAAAGAGGTGCACCCAACCACCAGGGTCTTCGTGCTGTGATCCACCCCCTTGCGTCAGCTGGCCAGGATCATGGGCAGCTACACATGCCTGGTGTGTACAGGGAGATCTTGGGAAGCCAGCCTGGGACCTTCCCACGTGGCTTCAGCATTGCAGTGTCGTGTTACTGCTATGTCACTGTTTCCACCTAGTGCATTTTAAAATGCACGGATGGGCACCATTCAAAAGGTACAGTTACGTAAACTTTTTTTTTTTTTTTGAGAGGGATTTTTGCTAAGGCGCCCATGCACTCACTGGAGAGACAAAGAAAGTGAGAAATCACCTCCTGGGGGGATAGTCACACTACAATCCCTTCTCCTCCATTCTCCTCTTGGGATTTTGGGCATGTACACACACGCACCCGGTGTGAGTTTTAGCCCCCGGGTCTGGGACTTGAACAGCAATCGGCCATGTAGGGGTCCAGTGCCTTAACCACTGCGCCACCTGCTGGCCCCCAGTTAAGTAAACTTTATATAGAATACTCAAGGTGGGACAATTCTGAAAAAAATTTTTTTTCAAAAATCTCGTACAGATGATTAGCCAAATATGTTTTTGTTCAGTTACATTTCTTTTGTGTATCTCAAATGTTCCACTTGATCCTTTATAGGCAACTGGGACATCTTGTGAGAACAACTTAAGTTACTAAATAATTTATTTTCAGGGTAGGCTTGCAAAGCAAGTTAAAAAGGCAGAGAATTCAGGCCACTTGAACTGTACATGATTTCAACCACAAGGTTTTTGGGGGAATCATTAAGCAGCTATGGCAAAAACTTCCCTCTTGAAATATAAGCTTCTAAGCCTGGGATGCTTCAAATTTCAATAGAACGTTCCACTACGACAGTAATAGTTTCTAAATGTTATGTGTTTTCATTTAGTTTTGGACATGGCATAATTGAAAGTGTGTTGTGTACACTCAGAAGTTAGCAAAGGAGGCCAGGCGTGGTGCAGCAGTAACACAACTAGACCCACATTGGAAAGGTCTCGGGTTTGCATCCCAGGACCTCCCTGAGCACACACACCCGTGATCCAGGCTGGCTGAAGCTGGAGGTGTGTCGTGGCATAAGGACCCTGTTGGAGATCCTTGTCTCTCTGTCTCTGTCTCTCATGGAAGAAATAAACTTTAAACAAAACAAGTTAACAAAGGTTATGAATTCAAGAGCAATTGTACTGGGACACCTCAGGTCAAAGTGAGAAAAACTAGGCTGACATTGGTTCATGTAAGCTTTGGGTCAACTCTTAGTGATGGTGACCTTGTGTCTGAGCTCCAGTCATGGTATCTGCTTAGCCACTTAAACTACACGGTGCTTTAAGGTGTCATGGCAGTGCCCTTTTTCAGTGTCATGCTTCTGTCCAGAGTGTAAATTGCATGTGTTATTATTGCAGACTTTGGTTATAAAACCTGGTGGCACCACATCATGACACAGTAGTGCTGGGAAACCTTTTCACAGTGCAGGTGTTCACAGGGACATCAGTTTGGAGCTCTGAGGTGGTGTACAGACAAACGGCTTCATTTCTAAGAGCAGCAGACAGGAGTACTCTCCCATCATTCCTCATATGTGCCATTATGAGGCTACATTTGTTTGAGATGGCAGCCTGCTTCCAGTCGGTCCACTTCTCGCCCCATTCGGTTTTACAGAGTTGGTTTTTTAGACTTCAGTTTTCCAGTTTTGAAGAACTTCTTTAATTCTCGTAATTCCCCGGGCTGCAAACTCTGATCCACCCCGGGGGTCAATTTATAGCTCAGAGGAGACACAATGTAGCCATTTTGGTAAAGACAGATTCTCTTGCAGAACTCAAAGGTGCTAAACATAACTCCAAAATAAGGAACTATCTGTTAAAACAGAAAAGGAAAATCATATTAAACTCTGAGAAGAAAATGTCAATGCATCTGCAATCAACTTGGGTCAGGGTAAACTGAGAGAATGGCTGTGGACAATACAACATGGAATTTTTTTTGGAATCAGGGAAGATGGCAGGTGAGCTGGCATGGTATGGTTTGGGGAAAGGAGGGATGGTGATTGTAGGGCATGTCCTGGGGAAGCACCAGGTCTAGGTTAATATGCATGGACACGATCTGACACTGCCTGTCAATATATGTTGGCCTGGACTGGACCGTCTACATGTCCATTAGTACAAGGTTAGTCCAGATTCTTTTTTTTTCTTTCTTTTTTTGGAGAGGCTTTTGCTATAGGGTGCGTGCGCTCGCCAGACAGACAGAGAGAGACAGAGAGACAGAAAGCGAGAAATCACCCCCCAGGGGGGATGGCCACTCT
>NW_006205516.1:627444-644098 GCF_000334495.1 Tupaia belangeri chinensis
CCGGGACTCGAACTGCGTGCGACTACGTGGGAGTTCAGCGACATAGCCATTACACTAACTGCTGGTCCCCAGAATTCTTTTTTTTTTCTTTAAAAAAACCCTTTATTTATTGATTTTTATTTAATCAGAGTGAGAGAGGAAGACAGAGAGAGAGGGAAAGTGAGAAAGCAAGCTGCCAGGTCCAGGACTTGAGTTGCAGTGGGCCATGTGAGAGTCCAGTGCCCTTAACCACCATGCCACTGGCTGGCCCCATAGTCCAGTTAACCACATTTTTGGTCATGGAGTTTTTTGAGAATATGAGGAATATTAAAAAAGTTCATGAAGAATGATCATGACGAAAAATCTATGCCTGGATTTCAAAGAATTTTTTGCATAAAAACAAACTCATACTTTAATTTTTCTTGAAACTTTCTTAAGTCTCTTCATATGATGCACACAGGTATACACACACCTTTTTATATACAATTTTAAGATGGGGGTTAGGTTCCCCTTAGGGGTCCATGAATCCCCCACATTGGGAGCCTCTATGCTAAATGCTTAGCTTCTCTGCGGTAGGGTACATACCCTACCATTGTATAGGGTCCCTTCTCTTCAGCGCTGACAGCCAGCCTGCATTCACAACCTTGTGCTACAATTAGTGCAAAGAGGGTTGTTTCTACTCCCAACTCTAGGGCTATTGGAACAGGCAGAGAAGCAGAGACTGGCCATTCTTCTCACCTTCAACAAGTTGGCTGTCAATCCATTCCAGAGCCCAAGGACCCCATGGGTTTTCACTATCTGCCGGAAGCAGTCCACCACTCCTGAGAATTGGACATCTACTCCTCCATTGTAGGGAAGATAGGGACTCTGAGCCTGGCAGGGAACAGGTGGGAGGAGGCAATTTAAGCACCAGGAAATAAATGTCCTAGTCAAAGTAGACAGGGTCTCCAGTCCGGACTCTGCATGTTATGCTCCTGGCCAAGATGGTGGCAAAGAGTGGCTATCAAGCTTTGCCTGAGTATTGACACACAACAGAATCCTGATGCCCTGTTCACATATTTGTGGTTTATTTTGCTTGGAAAGAAGTGGGCATTTGGGACTCACTTTCATACTTCATTCCCTCCCAGCCTGTGCCCTCTGGACACGCTACACACACTGCCCAGCAAGTTGGCTGTCAATCCATTCCAGAGCCCAAGGACCCCATGGGTTTTCACTATCTGCCGGAAGCAGTCCACCACTCCTGAGAATTGGACATCTACTCCTCCATTGTAGGGAAGATAGGGACTCTGAGCCTGGCAGGGAACAGGTGGGAGGAGGCAATTTAAGCACCAGGAAATAAATGTCCTAGTCAAAGTAGACAGGGTCTCCAGTCCGGACTCTGCATGTTATGCTCCTGGCCAAGATGGTGGCAAAGAGTGGCTATCAAGCTTTGCCTGAGTATTGACACACAACAGAATCCTGATGCCCTGTTCACATATTTGTGGTTTATTTTGCTTGGAAAGAAGTGGGCATTTGGGACTCACTTTCATACTTCATTCCCTCCCAGCCTGTGCCCTCTGGACACGCTACACACACTGCCCAGCCCTTAACCTTTCTGTAGTGCTCTCATGCTTCCTTGTCTTAACTGATCTTAACTTCTCCCATGAAGCCCCTATTGGGGGATGCTCACGATCTGCATCACTAGTGTCACAGGGTGGGGAGCAGAGTGATGATGGCATTCTTCGAGCTCTCTGCTGCTGTGACCAGATCCTGACTCTTTCACGTTCATGCCAGGAGCACTCATCTAGCGTCCTGAGGTCATCTACTGACTTCCCGGCCACTCGTTTATATCCAGTGAAGATTGTAACATCTGGTGGCTTGTCCTCTCCCAGCCTCACCCTCGTCTTAGGTAACTTAACCCATCTCATACCCAGTTTCTGAACTTTTACTTCAGTGATCCTCACCTTTACACCACTTTGGCCATCCCCTCCTTTGACCATCCCATGGACTTGACCACTCCCAGAACTATCCAGACTGAACCCTGTTATCACCCATTTGCTGTATGCATGGAAGTAACTTTTTTGTCCTTTACAAGAAGAATTTTATGATCGCATGTATTGACTTTTCAAGAGATCATCTATGTATTAAGTCATCACTACTGGGCTGGCCCCATAGATTAGTGGTTAAGCTCTGTGCACCGGAAGCTAGATCTCACATGGCTGACTATGGTTCAAATCCCATCCCTGGAAGTTTGAAAATAAACATGCTGGGCTTATGTACATGTGTGTTCAAAATCCTGACGAAAGAGAGAAAGGGAGGAGAAAGGATTGTGGCATGACCATGCCCCATTGGGGAGTGTTCTCTCTCACTGTCTCATTCTCTCTCTCTCTCTCTTGTACATAAGTCCTATGGCAATAAAAAGAAACGGAGACTACTTATGCACTGTGAGGGGGGCATCTCTTCACAGCTGCACATGCGCTCACCAGACAGACAGAGACAGAGAGACAGAAAGCGAGAAATCACCCCCTCCCCAGGGGGGACGGCCACGCCGCAATCCCTTCTCCTCCATTCTCCTCTCGGGATCTTGGGCACATACGCACACGCGCCCGCCATGCGTTTTAAGCCACTGGGTCTGGGACTTGAACTGCTTTTTAAGCCACGGGGTCTGGGACTTGAACTGTGGTTAACTACATGGGAGTCCAGCGACATAGCCATTACGCTAACTGCTGGTCCCACAATTTACCTCATCTTGAGCTTCAGTTTTCTTATTTAGAAAATGGGAATAGTACCTGCTTCATGGGACTGTTAGAATGAAATGAGATGGTGCATGTAAAGCACTAGGCAGTGTCAGGCACATGGTAGGGGGATCAATAAATAGGAGCTGGCATTGCTATTATTAATACCATAATGTAGACAGTATTCGACTAGTGATCAAGTCTCTTACTTCACGAACTAGTCCTCACATCCACTTCTGAACCACTGTGGCCCCAGTGTTCTCATCCATCCAGCTTCCTCACTCCCTATGAGATCATTACTTAAGTCACCTGCCCTTTATCTCTGGGCCACCTGTTTCCTGCTGGCTTCATGTTCCTCCTTTTTCATCCTTGCAGCTTTTTTTTTGCTTCCACTCTCAAAATCCTTGCCCCTTCTCTTTCCACTGATCCCCACCACACTGCCCCAACTCACTTCTCTGCTCCCAGGATTCTGCCTCCCAGTGACTCCCTGACTTTGGCCTCTGGGTTCCAAGGCTTAAAACCACTGTGAGGCGGCACCTGAAATCTACCTAACTTGCACCCCTGCAGGACACCCCATCCCACTACCTGTTGCTGTGTAGCCCTGACAATGGCAGTTGTCATCTTGCCCAAGTTAGAGTTTAGCTTTTGTCATGACCCCCTCTATAAGGACATTCACTAAAGCATATGGTAAAATGTCACTAGTTCCAACTAGTAGGCATGTGTAGGGAGGAGTCAGTCTAAATTAGTGAAGCCCGCATTATGAAATTTTGGAAAGATTTCATTTTATTATATGACTGGACCTATATTCATGAAGGGGAACCTCGTAGGAAATTTTTAGGCCCTGCTCTGCATACCTGAGTAGATCGTGGAAGACCACGTAGAGCACAGGTGTTCTATACATGGGTTTTAGCATCGCTCAGACCTGGATCAGAGCCCTGCCTCGTCTGCTCACCTGCTGGTTGATACTAAGCAAGTTCCTTAACTTCTGTGAGCTCCAGTTTCCTCATTTCAAAAATGGGTTTGATAATACCTATCTCTCAGAGTTCCTGTGAAAATGAAATGAGAAAATAAAGAGTGCCAGGAAGATTTTAAGTGCTCAGTGTTAGCTGTTACACTTAGTAGATATTTCAGCAGGCTTAAAAGTAGCATTTTGGGGGGGGACCAGCAGATGGTGTAATGGCTATGTCGCTGGACTCCCATGTAGTCGACAGCAGTTTGAGTCCCAGATCCCGTGGCTTATATTCACACTGAATGCATGTGCATGCATGCCCAAGATCCCGAGAGGAAAATGGAGAAGGGATTGTGGTGTGATAATCCCCCCTTGGGGGTGGTTTCTTGCTTTCTATCTCTCTGTCTCTCTCCGTCTTTCTGGCAAGCGCATGCGCCCTATAGCAAAAACCTCTCTCTCTTAAAAAAAAAAATGTAGCTTCTTTTGGTAAAGAGTTGAAATATCCCCATAATAATGTTATTTATATGATTAATATGCTTAGTAAGCCTTAAGTTATTAGAATGTTAGATCAGTGGCATACAAATTAATGAGGTTTCACAATTCCTTATATTAGTGATTATTGTATCTTTCCTCATTAATCTAGCTTGAAAGAGCAACATTCTTGCTTTAAAAATTTACAGTTCTTGGGACCAGCCAGTTGCATGGTGATTAAGATAGCTAGATCGCACATGGCTGATTGCAGTTTTTTTTTTTTTTTAGAATGTTAGATCAGTGGCATACAAATTAATGAGGTTTCACAATTCCTTATATTAGTGATTATTGTATCTTTCCTCATTAATCTAGCTTGAAAGAGCAACATTCTTGCTTTAAAAATTTACAGTTCTTGGGACCAGCCAGTTGCATGGTGATTAAGATAGCTAGATCGCACATGGCTGATTGCAGTTTTTTTTTTTTTTTTTGAGAGAGATATTTTTGCTTATAGGGCCCATGTGCTTACCAGAGAGAGAGAGAGAGAGAGAGAGAGAGTGAAAAATTCCTTCCCCCTTGGGAGGATGGCCATGCTGCAATCCCTTCTCCTCCATTCTCCTCTTGGGATTTTGGGCACATACGCACATGCACCTGGCATGAGTTTCAAGCCACTGGATCTGGGACTTGAACCACAGTTGGTCATGTGGAAGTCTAGCACCTTACCCACTATGCCATCTGCTAGCCCCTGACTGAATGTTTTTGGAAACCATTCCATGGGGGTATGCATGAGCCCACAATCTGGGGCTAGTTGAGGCTGGGGGTGCATCCTGGGATCAATACTCTGTTGAAGGTGCAAAATCTCTCTCTGTCTCTCTCACTCATGGAAGATAAATAAACTTAAACAAAAAGGAACCATTACTGAACAGATGTTAATCTTCCCTTTCCCTTAGAAAGAATCTGTCTTGGGACCAGCAGATGGTGTAATGGTTATGTTGCTGGACTCCTGTGTAGTCGGCCATGGTTTGAGTTCCAGACCTGGTGGCTTAAAACTCATGGAGGGAACGTGTATGTGTGTGCCCAAAATCCCAAGAAGAGAATGGAGGAGAAGAGACTGCAGTGTGGCCATCCCCCTGGTGAGTAATTTTTCGTTTTCTATCTTTGTTGCTGTCTCTCTGACTCTATAGAAAAAAATCCCTCAAAAAAAAAAAACATCAGAACCCCCCCCAGCCACTCTCCTTCAGCAGCTGGATCACTGGACTTCTCTCCTGCTCTGGTGTATGAGGACGTGTCCTAATGTCACCTGTCCTACAGCTAGAAAAACATGCCATGCACATGTGCATGCATGCCTGAAATTGTGAGTGGAGAAGTGGAGGAGAAGAGGTTGCGGCATGGCCATCCCTCAGGGGTGATTTATCACTTTCTCTCTCTCAACAAGTGCATGTGCCCTATAGCAAATTAAAAAAAAAAAATGTGTCTAATCACAAGAATTCAAGTTCCTCCTATTTCTGTAAGACTAAAATAACAAAAAATAGAAATTATGTTCATGGGGACCAGCTGTTAGCATAATGGCTATGTCCCTGAACTCCCATGTAGTCAACCGCAGTTCGAGTCCCGGACCCAGTGGTTTAAACTCACGCCAGGTGCGTGTGTGTGCATGCCCAAAATCCCAAGAGAAGAATGGAGGAGAAGGGATTGCAGGGTGGCCATGTCCACTGGGGGGTGATTTCTCGCTTTCTATCTCTCTGTCTCTCTCTGTCTTTCTGGCGAATGCATGCGCCCTATAGCAAAAACCTCTCCAAAAACAAACAAACAAACAAACAAACAAACAAAAAGAAATTATGATCATGCAGGAAAGTAACCTTATTCTACTATGAAATAATACTATTGATTTATCTTCTGCCAGTTTCTGGTAAGAACTGCATAAAGCTCTGAGTCATGAGTGAAGATAATTATTCTGCAACCTGGTGTCTCCTACCACAACCAAAACAAAAAGACACCGACTAAGTTATATAATAGTTCTAATGTAATCAACCTGTGATGAACCAAGGTCCATCTATATTCAGCCTTTGGACCTTTATTTTCCAAATTTCTTTACCCCATCTCCACTGCCAAGCCATGTAGACCACTGCAGCAGCTTCCTTAGTGGTCTCTGCCTTCCTCCTATATAAATCGTTGTCTATAGTTATTAAAAAAAAAAAAACCAGAACTTTTACTCACCTGCTTAAAATAATATAATCACTTTTCATTATACTTAGAATGAAATCTGAATTTCTTACTGGAGTTCACAGGCCACAGTGGTAATATGGTATATGTTTCACTGGTTCTCTGGGAACAGGAAAAAAGCTCTGAGTTCGAGCATGTGCCAATTACAAAGGTGTAAATGCTCCCACTGTGATTGATTTCAGGCTTCCAAATGTAAGGTCAGCCAGCTTCCAGACTTCCTGAGATTTAACAGTGAGGTCCCCTGAGCCAGTAGCAACTTGTTCTAGCATGCTTTGAAGTCTCCAAAGCCCTACATGATCTGCCTTCCCTACCTTTTCAACTTTTTCTGGTGTCACATGTTTTCTCATGTGTTCGACTTCATCTACACTGGCCTTTTGTTCTCTGCCAGCTGGTGGCTTCCACATTTCTTTCTTTTAAAAAATATTTATTTATTTAATTAAATAAACATTTATTTATTTACTTATTTTAATTTGACCAGAGAGGGACAGAAAGAGAGAGAGTGAGTTAGAAAGCAAGCCGCCAGGTCCAGGTCTTGAACCATGGTCGGCCATGTGTGAAGCCAGTGCCCTTAACCACCACGCCACCTGCCAGCCCCTAAAGTAATTATTTTATTCAACTTTATTTATCATTATTATTTGTTTTAATTTGACAAGGAAAAACAGAGAGAAAATGAGAAAGCAAGCTGCCAGGTCTGAGACTTGAACTGTATTCAGCTATGTGGGATTCCAGCATCTTTAACCACCATGTCACCTGCCAGCCCCCCACATTTCTTTTTCTTAAAGATCATTTGTTTATTTCTTCCATGAGAGAGAGAAACAGAGAGAGAGAGAGAGAGAGAGAGAGAGAAGCCATCCCCCAACAGTGTCCTCATGCCACAATCCATTCCCAGTCTTAGTCAGCCCAGATCAGACATAAGCACATGTGCACTTGGAGTATAGAAAGAAATCCTGGGACACGAATCAGGGACCTTGCATGTGGGCCCAGCTGTGTTATTTCTGTGCCACTGTCTAATGTCCCCCTCCTCCCTTTTTTTTTTTTCAAAGTTTATTTATTTAGAGCTAGCCCTGTAGTACAACAGTTAAGCACTGTGCATAGAAAGCCAGGTCCCACATGGCCAATCAGGGTTTGAATCCTGACCTTGGCAGCTTGAAAAAACATGCTTGGTTCATGTGCATGTATGCCCCAAATCCTGACAGAATGGATACATGGAAGAGAAAGGATTACAGTGTGGCCATGCCCCTAGGGGATGCATTCTCTCTCTCTTTTTCTGGTGAGCATTCTTGTCCTCTGGCAATTAAAAAGAAAAGTTTATTTCTTTCTCTCATGAGCAAGAGAGAGAGGAAGAGGATTGAGACAGGTACCTCAAGAGGATCTTGAAGCCGTGATCCACCCCCCAGCTAGCCCCAGGTATCATGGGAATGCACATGCCCAGCATACTTAGGGAGGTGTCTGGATATAAACATGGAGCATGGCTTACATGTGGGTACGCTTCAAAGAGCATCAGATTTTACTGTTGTGCCACCAACAGGCCCCCAATTTCCACATTTCTATTTGTAGCACTCATCTCTCCTCTGAGCTGCAGGATTATGCAACCAACTCCCTACTTGCTATCCCCATTCAGAAGTCTAACAAATAGCTCAAACTTTATATGTCCCAGTAAGAACCCTTGATTTTACTCCACTCCAACCATGACTGTCCTCTGGTTTACCGCGCATCAGTAAGTGACACTGCCATCAACCCATCTGCTCAGGCCCAAAGCCCAAATCACCCTTACATTTTCTCCATCTCTCATCTTTCTACCATCTAATCCATCACCAGCCCAGTTCCAGTGACTGTAAACATGTCCCAAATCTGTCTACTTTTCTTTATTTCTACTATCATCATCCTAGCCCCAGCCACCATCATCTGGAACCTCCACTACTACAACTGCTTCTAGCTGGTCTACCTGCCTTTATTCTCCATATGACAGCTGCAGTGATTTATTCAGGTTACTCACCCCCTTACTCCAACCCTTCTTTGAGTTGCCCCTGCCTTCAGGATAAAGTCCAGACTCTTTAACCTGCCTTACCAGGCCCTCCATAACCTGGCCTCTGCCCCGCTTCTCAGTCTCATCTCTTGCTACTTCCTGCATTATATTTTATGCTTTTCAATTCAGCTGCAAGTACCTTGCATTATTTTCCCTGTACAAGGGCCACAGTTTCCCCGTCTATCCTCTGACCTCCCACCTCTGCCCTCTCCAATTCACCGTCCACGGCAGCCAGCTCCCCTTCCAACCTCATCAGTGGCTGCCATTGCTTCACTTAGAACCCTTCAACAGCACCCAGTTTTCCAAAGAAAAACTTCTGGAATAAAAGTTTTCCAAAGAACTTTTCTAAAGAAAATAGAACAAAATTGAAAACCTTTTACAATGTAGCTCCCACCTATTTTCCCAATATCATTTTCCACTATCATCCTGTGATTTCATGTGTCACCTTGGCTTGACCAAGGTACCCAGATATTTATTTATACCCAGTCAAAACCTGTCCAACTGTTGTTGTGAAGGTATTTTATAGATGCGTTTAACAGTTTGATCAGTGAACTTTGAGTAAAACAAATTATTCTCCTTAATATGAGTGAGCCTCATCCCATCAGTTAAGGTCTTAAAAGAAAAAAAGACTGGGAACCAGCAGTTAGTGTAATGGCTATGTTGCTGGGCTCCCACGTAGTTGACCATGGTTCACGTCCCGGACCCAGTGGCTTAAAACTCACGCCGGGCGCGTGTGCGTGCGTGCCCAAGATCCCGAGAGGAGAATGGAGGAGAAGGGATTGCGGCGTGGCCAATCTCTTTCCAACTCCCTGAGTCTCTGACCTATCCTTTGGAGGGGGAAAGGACCTCACAAAACAAAAGGGCAATGAAAGAGTACCAGAAAAATAGAGTGAGTTATGCAGTTTCACCAAAAAAGAAAAGAAAAAGAAAAAAAAAGAAAGAAAAAAAGACCAAGGTTCATTGTGGAAGAGGAAATTCTGCTGGTAGATTGCCTTGGACGTGAACTGTAACATCAATTCTTCCCTGAGTCTCCAGCCTGTAGATTCAAGATGTGTCATTCCCCATGACTGCATGAGCCAATTCCTTAAAATAAATTTCTCTGTCTTTCTCTACACACACACACACACACACACACACACACACACACAGGCACGCAGAGTCGTACAGTTGTCCTTGGGTATTTTCGGGGGATTGGTTCCAGGACTTTCCCACAGATACCAAAATCTTAGGATGCACAAGTCTCATATAAAATGGCACAGTGTTTACATATAACCTACACATATCCTCATTTTAGATTTATGTAAATAGTTGTTATAGTGAATTGTTTAGGAAATAATGACAAAAGAAAACTATCTGCACCTAATTGGTATAGATGCAATCCATTTAAAAAAATTACTTTTGCTCTTTGAAATTCACAGGTGCAGAACCCATGGATTTGGGACAGCTGTACATATTATGCACAATTCTATGGGTTCAATTTCTCTGGAGATTGACTAATACACACTCCCACCCTAGGAACCCTATTATCCACTCACAGTTATTATCTCCTGAATGCTATGAATACCTTTTTTTTTTTTTGAGAGGTTTTTCACTATGGGGCATGTGCGCTCGCCAGACAGACAGAGAGAGACATAGAGACAGAAAGCGAGAAATCACCCCCCAGGGGGGATGGTCATGCCGCAATCCCTTCTCCTCCATTCTCCTCTCGGGATCTTGGGCACGCACGCACACGCGCCCGGTGTGAGTTTTAAGCCACCGGGTCCGGGACGCGAACCGCGGTCAACTACGTGGGAGTCCAGCGACATAGCCATTATGCTAACTGCTGGTTCCCTGCTATGAATACCTGTTGTGATGGGCAAAATCTTAGTTACTCAGGCCCTGGTTGGATGCCACCTCATGGTGAATATTTTCCCAATTCTGCAATTGGAACTGTTTGTTCTCATCCTTCCTACCTCCTTTTCTTGCGACTTCTCTTCCTTGCTTCCTTTTCTTAAACTTTAACTCTCTCTTTAAAAGTTTTTATTGGGAAAATTTCAAGCATGTATAAAAGTAGAGAGACTAGAAGAATGAACACAAAGTCCCATCACCAGGCTTCAACAATGAGCAATGCATGGGCTTTCTTCCTGTCTGTCTTTTAAAAAAATTTGCCTGAGGGTTCATGCACTCACCAGAGAGAAACAGAGAGAGATGGATGGAAGGAAAACGTACCTGTCCCCACCCCCATGAGAATAGTCATGCCATAATCCGTTCTCCATCTCTCCCTTCTCTCAAGATTTTGGGCACACATGCAGGGTCCAGGACTAACTGCAGTTGGCTGTGGTTGTGGGATCCAGCTACTTTAACCACCACACCACTGGCTGGCTCCATGGTCAATCTTTTTTCATCTATCCTCAAGAGGCAGTTCAATCCATCTGTAAACATTTATTTACATACTGGTCAACTCAGGGCAAATGTTTTGAAAAACTACACTGTACCCCACAAATATGTACAACTATTACATATAAATTAGAAATTATAATAACAGAAGAAAGCAGGTCCAGCCTGCCAGCACAGTCTGTAGCATACTGGAATGCAGTGCTGGAAGCCACATGGCCAACTGCAGTTTGTGTCCCTGACCTGGGTAACCCGAAATACACCAGGGGTGTGTGCGCGCAGAAGATCCTGTTGAGCTGCAGGGCGGGGCAATGGGAACATGGCCTGATGAAAACTTTTCTCTCTCTCTTACATATATTCTGCATTATGAATAAAAAATATTAAACCAAAAAATTGATGTTTCTCAAAAATTTAATGGTTCATATACAGATAGATGAAATACCATGATCACACCTAAATATTTATAATTCCTTAATATCATCCTATATCCAGTCATTGTTCACATTTGCTTAATGGTCTTATAACTGTTTTCTAGCTTCTTAGTTTGAATCCAGTTACTGCCCCCATCCTGTGCTCCCTTAGGTGTGGCACAGTCTACCTTGCACCTGACTTCTCTGGGTACAAGTCTTTATGCTTTTTCCCAGCCAGCAAGCATGTACGAGCAGGCGCAGGGCCTTCCTCACCGTCCTAGCTCTTCAAGGCCTAATACCTTTCACTGCACATACCAGGCACTCAGTATCTATGAAATCAAATTACTCTCCATGTTAGGGTCACTAGCAACTTTCCCAAATGCAGCTGTTCACCTGTGAGCAGGCTCAAATAAGCCACATGGATGGTCATGAGATAATGAAATGGCTGATGCTAGGTGTCAGGCATTAATCGAGTGCTTCATACACACCCTCTCATTTAAGCCTCACAAAGCCTCATGATATAGGTAATATTATCTTATTGGCCCTACTTTTTAGATGACAAAGTAGAGTCTATGAAAGCATAAATACTAGTCTCCAAAACCACAGAACATGAGACAAAGCATCAACTTGAACCTGGGTCTGTTTGACTCAGAGCCAAGTTCTACACACTAAGCTACATTGTCTCCTGATGCTGAGAACTGAAAATACCATCCTAGCCTTTGCAGATTTGTCACTACACATCATCTGCAGTTGTGACTGCCACAATATGTACACTGAATGGATGTTAAAAATAATTTGTTAAAAATTTCTTTCTTTCGGGATCAGCAGTTAGCGTAATGGCTATGTTGCTGGACTCCCATGTAGTTGACTGCAGTTCAAGTCCTGGACCCAGTGGCTTAAACTCATGCTGGGTGCGTGTGCGTGCGTGCCCAAGATCCCGAGAGGAGAATGGAGGAGAAGGGATTGTGGGTGTGGCCATCCCTCCCCCCTGGGGGGTAATTTCTCGCTTCCTGTCTCTCTGTCTCTCTATCTCTGTGTGTCTTTCTGGTGAACACACATGCCCTATAGCAAAAACCTCTCCAAAAAAAGAAAAAAATTCTTTCTTTCTTCCATGTATGAGAGAGACAGAGACAGAGAGACAAGCAGCTCCAATAGGGTCTGCATGCCATAATCCACCCCCTAGTCACAACTGGCCTTGGATCATGAGCACCTGCATACCTGATGTACTCAGTGAGGTCTCTGGATGTGAACCCAGAACTTCCCATGTGGATCAGCCTTGCAGGGCATCGTGTTTTACTGCTGTGCCACCACCTTGCCCCAGGACAGATTCTTTCCATGAAGATTGGAGCTCGTGGTGTGGTATGGATGAATACTCCCCAAGTGTCACACTAAATGGGTTTCCAGGACACAAGGGCAACCACACATTTCTGCTTGCTCTCAAAGGTGAGAGAATGTAAGGTGACATACCTGTGCTTCTCGTCTCTTAGCTGCATATGACACTAACCAGGGAAGTTTTCGAAAACCATCAGTAATTGGGATCTGTCTCTAGAGATTGCAATTTAACTTCTGCAGAGTGGTCTGGACGTCAGCATTTTTCCAAGCCCTCCAGATGGTTCTGATGTGCAGCGAGGGTTGAGAAGCACTGGTGTAGGCCTTCCACAACACAAGGCAGTGCCAGCCTCTGACCTGAGTCCATCAGCCTGCTCCTGACACTGAGAGTGTCCGGAAAGCGCATGGGCCTGAGGCCAGACTGCTTGGACTGAGTCTCCACTTTGCCACTCCTAGCTGTGACCTTGAGCAAGTGCCCTCACCTTTTGGTGCCTCATGTTCCTCTGTAAAAATAGGATAATAACAGGGCTGGCTCCATGGCCTGGTGGTTTAGGCACCTATATGGTCAGTCTTACAATTTGAATCTAGGATCCAGTGACTTGAGAAACATGCTGAGTATATGTGCGTGCGTGCACAAAATCCTGAAAGGAGGGAGAGATGGAAAAGAAGGGATTGCGACCTGACCATTTCCATGGGAAGTGTTTTCTCCTCTCTCTCTCTCTGGTGAGTGCATGCACTCTTTAGGGGAAAAAAAAAAAGCCAGACACCAAACTGTGGTAATAACAATACTTACCTTATAGGACTGTTGTTGAGATGACATGATTTAATTTGTGTAAAGTGCTCAGAATCTAGTCAAGGTAGAGCAAACACTAAATAAGTGACCACTATTATAAATGTCATTATAAGGATTATCTGAACTTGGAGAAGAGCCAAGCATCTTTTTTTTTAAAAGGAATCATTTTATTTATTATTATCTTCACGTGAATTTACCAGAGAGAAAGAGAGAGAGAGGGAAAGTGAGAAAGCAAGTTGCCAGGTCCGGGACTTGAATCACATTCAGCCATGTGGGTGTCCAGTGCCTTTAACCACCACGCCACCTGCTGGCCCAAAAGTCAAGCATCTTGAAGACCACTAGACTGGACTACTAGACTGCCATTTTTCCAAACTGAATGTTTTTCTTTTTAAATTCATGATAAAGTCTATGTACATTGTATGAAAGAGACAGACAGACAGAGAAAAGTACCCTCCACAGACTCCCGTCACCAAAGATACCCTTTCCCTGGCCCTCCAGGATCTTGTGCACACATCCAAAGTATTTCCAGGCCAACCCAGGGACCTGAACCCATGGTCAGCTATGTGGCTTTTAGCACTGCAATTCAACTTGCTACCAGCTGTGCCACCAGGCTGGGCTCCAACTCTATCTGACTAGTTATGAAGAACAGAGCATGTCAGGCTGCTAGTCACAAGGACCTGGGCTTAAATCCTGCTTTTACCCAAACCCGGGCTCCCAGGACTGGCACTGGGCTCTGCAGTATGACATCATATGAAAAACATCACCCTCAGTCTGCAGGCTGGGCTCTGCTGTTACCTGTGTAAACTTGGCCAAGTCACTGAGGTCTTTGAACCTTACATGCCAAGTGAGAAGGCTGAAACTCAATGACCTTGAAAACCCTTTCCAGCTCCTGTAATCCTGGCTGCTGGCCCGACCTCATGCTCCTTCCTGCCTCTGGACTTCAAAACTGCTATCTCCTCTGCCTTGCTAAGTCTGTGTTATTAATCAGAATAAATATCACTTTTCCAGGGGAAGTCTTCTTAGATTCCCAAGTTAAGATCCTATTTTTTCTTTACAGTTTATTTCCTCAGAGAGAGAGAGAAAGAGGAAGGGAAGCACCCCACATAGGGTCTTCATGCTGAGATCCACTCCCAGTCTCAGCACTGGGATTATGGACAAGTGTGTGCCTGCCAGGTAGACTCAGGGTGGTTCCAGGATGTGAACCCAGGACTTTTTTTGTTTAAAGTGTAATTCAGGAGCCTATTGAATACCTGGTCATCCTGTACTTCTTCATGGTGCTTAACACAGTTTGTAATGACCTACTGCATACATGTCCTTCATGGCTCTCCTCCCCCACTCTTCCACCTCCCCATAAGGCCAGTATGCATGTTTGCCTTGTTCGTGGGTTTACCCCCAAAGCCCACCACAACAGTAGGGGCTTAATATTTATTGAAGGGTAAAAGGAATGAAGATGGAGAACAGGGCCAGCCAGCACTGTGGTGGTTAGGGTAGCTGGATCCCACACAGCCAGATATATCGTTCGAATCCTGTACCAGGCTGCTTGAAAGGCATGCTGGGCATATGTGCATGTGTGCCCCAAATCCCGAGAGGAGAAAGGAGAATAGATTGCAGTATGGCTATTTCCGACTTGGGGATGATACTCACTTTCTTTCTCCCTTTCTCTCTCTGTCTTTCTCCTCTGAGTGCACATGCCCTCTAGCAAACTTAAAAAAAGAAAAGAAAAGAAAGAAAATGAACACTTAAAGGCAAAGCACTTGATTATCTTTGTGGTAAACACAGAGCCCTTCCAACAGGGGCAACATTTTGGTTGTTTGTTCTAATTAAACAGTATTTACAAAGATGTAAAACTGGCCCAGCTGTGGTGGCACAGTGGTAGTGCAGTGCTCTGCAATGCTGGGGGCCACGTGGAAGATTGGGGTTCAGTTCCCTGGTCAAACTGCATGTGCTGGGTACACGCGTGCATCTGTGATCCTGGCTGGCTGGGAAAGGCTGTGAGGGGATCATGGTGTGAGACATGTTGACAGTGCTTGTCTCACTCTGTCTCTCTCTCTCTCACCAGAGAAATAGAGACAGAGACCGAAAATGAGAAATCACCGCCCCACCCCCAGGGTGCGGATGGCCATGCTGTATTTCCTTCTCCTGCATTCTCCTCTAGGGATTTTGGGCACGCACATACATGACCCCACTGTGAGCTTTAAGCCGCCGGGTCTGGGACTCAAACTGCATTCGACTACATGGGAGTTCATTATGCCATCTACTGGTCTCTCTCTGTCTTTATCTCATGAAGTGAATAAATAAATGAATCCCTTTTAAAAAGTGTAAAATACATATACCTGTTGAGCAAAACAATCCTGCTTATAGGAATTAATTGTACGGATAATATTTGCCTGTGTGAAATGATGTATGTTGCAAGGATATGTGCTTTAGCATTGTCAGTAATAGCAAAATGTTGAAAATAAGGTAGATGTCCACCAGCAGGGGACTAGTTAAAGAAACAGTACATCATACTGCAGAATATCATGTCACAATTAAAAATATGGACTGAAATGGTGCCATCTCCAAGATACATTTTTAGGTGGGAAAAACAGGGTGCAAAAGAGTATACGTAGTATGTTACTGACTAGATAAAAACAAGAAGGACATAAATGTGCATGTTTATGTAGGTCTTTGCATAGCCCATCTCTGGAAAGATACAGCTAAGAAACCTAACAACAGTATCACCTCTGGGGAGAACTGGGTAGCTGTGGGACAAAGACTGAGGACAATTACTTTTCAATGTTTACTTGTTGAACATTTTGGATTTCGTATCATGTGCATGTATTACTCAAAAGGTACTTAATTAAAAAAAATTTCTAGAGGGTGTGTGCACTTGCCAGAGAAAGAGAGAGAAAGGAAGTGAGAAATTAACCCCCATGGGGGGTGGCTACACAGCAATCCCTTCTCCATTCTCCTTTCAGGGTTTTAGGCATGCATGCACATGCTCCTGGAATATTTTTCAAGCCTCCAGGTCCGGAACTCGAACCATGCAGTCAGCTATGTGGGATACAACCGCCTTAACCATCCATCACACCACTGGCTGACCCCAGGGTATTTAAATTTAAAAAAGCACTAAGAGGGGCTGACAGGTAGCATGGTGGTTGAGGCACTGGATTCCCACATGGCTGGCCAAGGTTCAAGTCCCGGACCTGACAGTTTGCTTTCCCACTCTTCCTTTCTGTCTGTCTGTCTGTCTCTGGTCAAAATCAAAGAATAATGATAGTAAATAAATAAAAAATAAATCTTAAGAAAACACCACTAAGAAGGAGAGACCAGGGTGGATCATGAGTCTCTCTCTCTCTTTTTCTCTCTCACATGCACTCTCTCATGGGTTAAAGACAGAGAGAGAGAGAG
>NW_006205516.1:644334-649122 GCF_000334495.1 Tupaia belangeri chinensis
CAGAAAGCCTGAAATCACGGTGGGGGAAGCGAGCAAAGGACAGCAGGTTAGTATTCTGCTTAGACAGGGAGAAGAGAAACAGTCAGTTCCTGTGTGGCCATCAGGGGGTGGGGCAGCTGGGCCTGACTGGGGAAAGCAATTGAGATGCGAGTGAACAGAGTGAGCTGTGGCCCAGGCCCAGGCCACCAGGGCCACATGCAGAGCAGCAGCGGCCAACTTTGAGAAGAGCCAGCTTGTAGAGTGTCACATTGGGGGTGATATTGGGTAGGAAGGAGGAGGGAGAAGATTTGGGAGATGAGGGAATGGCAGTTAGCGTAATGGCTATGTCACTGGACTCCCATGTAGTCTATCACGGTTTGAGTCCCGGACCTGGTGGTTTAAACTCACACCGGGCGCGTGTATGTGCGTGCCTAAGATCCCGAGAGGAGAATGGAGGAGAAGAGATTGTGGCGTGGCCATCCCCCCTGGGGGGTGATTTCTCACTTCCTGTCTCTCTGTCTCTCTCTGTCTTTCTGGCGAGTGCATGCCCTATAAAAAAAAGGAAAAAAAAAGATTTGGGAGATGACAGTTAACAGAAGGCTAGAAATGTACAGGTTATGTGCAATCCTCACACGTGGTGGGCTCTCAGGAAATGCCTGTGAAACTAACCCAACAAAAGAATAATGAACTCTCCTACACCCCTGCTTATCATCGATAGAGATGGAAGGTCTATTGAGGTTTTGTGATCCCCGCTCATCTGTGTGTTGATAGCAATCATAGGAAACACAGAAATACACCTGGACTGGCTTTTATAGTTCTAATCAGGCCTTCAATGCTATGCATAGACTATGAAGAGATGCTTTAAGAACAATAAAAATTGCACCTCTGCTTTATTAGAGAATTTATGATGTGCCTGGCTCTGTATCTGCAATAACCTGATTCGGTCTTCCCCACAGGTATCGAGGTAGGCACAATTCTTATCACCACATTTTACAGATGAGGAAGATGCAGCCCAGAGGTGTGTGGCTTACTCAGGCTCACCTGGGGCGGGGGGTGAGTGGGAGGGGGAGCTAAGGGGTACAGCTAGAGTCCAAAGCCCATGCTGTTACTCAGTGACTTAGTCTGCCCATTAGAGCCTCAGGAGAACACAGCCCTCAAAAACAGCAGCCTCTCTGGGCCTCCTCTTCCTCATCTGTAAAACATGAGGCTAAGAATTGTGCCTAGCTTGTATATCTGTGAAGAATGAATAAGGTTAATGCACATGCAGAGCCAGGCACATAATAAATACTCTCAATAAAGCTGGGGTGTTATTTTTTTTCTTAGAGGGTATGTGCACTCACCAGATAGAGAGAGATTGAAGAAAGCATCCTTCATGGGGCATGGCCATGCTGCAATCCCTTCTCCTCCATTTCTCCCTCTTTACAGGATTATGGACATGCACACACACACACACACACACACACACCCCTAATGTGCTCCTAAAGCTGCTGGGTCCCAGACTCTAACAGCATGGTTGGCCATGACGGATCTGGCTGTCTTAACCACCAGGCCACAGAGCCCGCCAAAGTGCTATTTTTCTTTTAAAGTTTTATTTTTAAATTAATGATAGAAAGTTTCTGTGTGTGTGTGTGTGTGTGTGTGTGTGTGATTTTTAAATTAATGATAGAAAGTTTCTGTGTGTGTGTGTGTGTGTGTGTGTGTGTGTGTGAGAGAGAGAGAGAGAGAGAGAGAGAGAGAACACCCCCAATGAGCCCTTGTCATGCTACAATCCTCTATCCCATCAGGATCCTGGGCACACTTGCCCATGTCTGGTGTATTTTTCAAGCCAGTGGGACTAGGAATTGAACTCTGGTTGGTCATGTGGGATCCAGCTTCCTCTGTGCAGTGCTTAATTAAACTGCACTATGGGGCCAAACTTGAGGTGCTATTTTTATTGCTAAAAAAAAAAATGCTACCACTATGTGGAAAAGAGTGAAAATTGATGCTTCATTTCTCAAACTGGCTGGGGCCAGTGGAGGGGTCAGCAAACCCCAGCCTCCATATCATCCTGACAGCAGGGACCTCAGCCAAATTCTCCTAGCTAGCTGCAAGTCTTTCCTGGTTGCCAGCAGACCTTTCCTGAGACCTTCCTTTCCCTTTCTCCTACCTCTCCTTTCACCCCTACCCTGAGGTGAGGAGGTGGAGAGAGCAGAGGGAAGCTTCTATCTTAGTTGCTGTTACTGTTTAGCTGGAGCTCAAAGGGGCCTGCTTAGTACACAGTGGCCATTTTGATTCCCAGACCTTTATCTCTTCAAAGGAATAAGCCAGCTCAGGTCAGGAGAAAAGGGCAGAGTGCTTTCACATTGAGTGGAATTAGGAAGGCTCCTCCCTGCTCCCTCCTTGCCTGCCCTCTAGGGGCAGTCTTGTTTCCATGATCAACAACTGCCATCCCTAAAGTATTTAGGGCACTCTATACCTTTGGAAAAAACAAAGGGGAGAATTTTCCTTTCCCTTCACTTTAATAATGATACCCAGACAAAGCCACCCTGCCTAAGGGGTATCCTGAAGTCTATCTGCATTGGAAAAGCATCTTTCTCCTCCCTTTGTTTTTTTACCTGACTGCCAAAGTAGTGTGACTCAGGCAGAATTTAGTTCCCAAAGGAGCCAGACCCAAAAGTAAGACGATATCAAGGAGCTGAAAACGCAGCAAACGAAAGGTAAGGCTTCCATCCCTTCCCACTACCCTGAGTGCTCCTAGCTAAGCAACATTTGTCCTCCCGGGCGGCTGAGTTGGTTGTTAGGAAAACAAAGTTTTCTTCCTACTGAGGAGGATGCCAGGCCAATCAAGAAATGCTGATGGGGGCAAAAAACCTGAAACTCTGCTATAGCACCTCTTTTTTTTTTTTTGGAGAGGTTCCCGCTATAGGGCGCGTGCGCTCGCCAGACAGACAGAGAGACAGAAAGCGAGAAATCAACCCCCCGGGGTGGCCACACTGCAGTCCCTTCTCCTCCCTTCTCCTCTCTGGATCCTGGGCATGCATGCACACGGTGTGTTTTAAGCCACCAGGTTCAGGACTCGAACTGCGGTCGACTACATGGGAGTTCAGCGATGTAGCCATTACGCTAACTGCTAGTCCCTTGCTATAGCACCTCTTAGCAGGAGTGATAACCATTTACTCTCCGCTCTGGGAGCATTGCTTCTGCTCCTTCAGGGGCTCAGAGGGCCAGTGGGGCTTTCTTCCCAACCCCTCTAAGTAGTAGTGGTCAGTCTGTGACTGAACAGGTCTGAGGCTGCATCTGCTGATGATCTATGCCTGTGGCTTGCTGTTCCTCATTATGCTCTGCTCTGAGGCTTCCAGTCAAAGCTGAGAATGTGGCCTTCCTTCCATTGCCAGGCTGCCAGGGACAAGCCCCAGGACAGATCAGCTCAGTTTTCCAAAGATGTTTTTTCTTTAACTTCAATTAAGCATTACCTGGCCAAAGCCAGACTTGTTATAATTTGAATGTGTGTCTCCCCCCCTCCCCCCACCAAATTCATATGTTGAAATCTGGTTGAACTCTGGTTGAACTCTGAACATCTTGCTCCCCAAGATGATGGCTTCAGGAGGTGGAGTCCTAGGTCATGATCACGAATGGGATTAGTACCCTTATAAGAAGAGGGCCCAGAGAAATCCCTCACCCTTCTACCATGTGAAGGCACAGTGAGAAGACCACCTCACCAGACACTGAAACTGTCAGAGTCTGATCTTGGACTTTCAGGCCTCCAGAACTGTGAGCAGTACATTTTTATTGCTACTCAGCCTGTTATAGTAGCCAGGACAGGTTAAGACAAGGTTCTGGCCTGTCAGTTTCTGAGCTTACATGCTATTGTTTTTCTTGACTCTTCTTGCAAAATTCCTTCTGCCTCATCCTCTACTCCCAAACCTGGGGTAAGGAAAATGAAGAAAATTAACTGATTACCCAGCTTCTAGGAATGAGTGCATATACTCCTGGAAGATAAAGGAAGGGCCTGAGAAAGGAGAGACCTAGGTTCAAGTCCTAACTCCCTCATTTATGGGATGTCTTCATACTTTAATTCCATTTTCCACAAACTTTTTGAAGTCCCCGCTTTTTTAGTTATATGGCTACTGGGCAAGTATTTTATTGTCTCTGTGACTTGTTTCCTTATCTATAAAGTAGGGATATTAATGGTACTTATTTTATAGCCTAACAGAGAGAATTAAATGGTATAAGAAAATGTTCCATACATATTAAATCACCAATAAATGGTACTTATTATTATTACAATTGCCTTTAAGTTTATTTTATTCATAATTGTGTGTGTGTATATGTGTGTATACTTGAGCATGTGTGTGCAGGCATGCATGTGCATGAGAGAAGCACCCTCCACAGGGCTTTGTCATGGTGTGATCCCCTTTCCTTGGCCTTCCAGCCTGTTAGGATCTTGGGCACACACATACATCCCATGTGTTTTCAAGTCAATCCAGGGCTCTGAACCTACAGTGACCATATGGCATCTAGCACTGCAGTTCAGTTAGCTGAACCTGATGTGTCACCAGGCTGGGCTTATATTATTACAATGTCTTAATCCCAGAGAAGCCTCTCTGTAACCACTTCCTCCTGACATAGTTTGTCTCCATCTTTACATCTGACTTAAAGTCTCCTACTGTTGGGGAGTGCAGATTTACATACATTGGTTTAGACCCAGTCACATTTACTGGAAGTAACCAACTAACAAATATGATTTTTAAAAGGTTTTTGCCATAGGGTATGTGTGCTCACTGGAGAGAGACAGAGACAGTGAGAGGGAAAGTGAGAAATCATCACCTC
>NW_006205516.1:649427-654019 GCF_000334495.1 Tupaia belangeri chinensis
ACTTGACCAATGACCGGCCACATGGGAGTCCAGTGACATAGCCATTATGCCAACTGCTAGTCCTCCTGGTGTGATTTTCAAGCTGCCAGGTCTGGGACATGAACCACAGTTGACCATGAGGGATTCCAGTCCCATAACCACTATGTCACCTACTGGCCCCACAAATAAAAATTTGATGGTGCTATGATTTGTCCATCACTTTCAGACATCACACAAAAGTAGTAGAAGGCTGGAATGAAGAGAAGGTATAAATCCAACTAGTATGAAGATTTATTTACTCTGTCTTTTTAGCATACAAGACTTCCAAAGGTTCAAGGAAAAGAGGAATTCAAGTACTAGATTACTGGGCTGGCCTCATGACATAATAGTTAAAGGAGCCAGATCCCACTTGGCTGGCTGTGGTTTGAATCCCATTGTGGGCGCTTTGGAGGGCATGCCAATGGCAGGTGTGTACACACATGGTTGCTCATGTCCCAGATCCTAACAGAATGGAGCAATGGAGGAGAAGGGATTGCAGTATGACTATGGTCCACTAGGGGTGCTTTCTCCCTCTCCCTTTCTCTTTCTGGTGAGTATACCCTCTGATAATGAAAAACAATACTAATTTATTTTGGTGCAAAAAATAATCAAAACCCCTGGGCCAGCCAATAGTGTGGCAGCTACATCCCACATGGCTGACTATGTGATTTGAGTCCTGGACCCAGTAACTTAAAAAACACACCAGTCATGGGACAGTAGGTGGCGTGGTAGTTAAGGGGCTGGACACTCCCACAGGGCCAACCATGGTTCAAGTCCCGGACCTGGTGGCTTGCTTTTTCACTTTCCTTCTCTCTGTATGTCTGTCTTTCTCTGATCAAATTAAAAGAAGTGAATTAATAGTTAAAATTAAGTAAATAATTCTTTTTAAAAACACACAAAAAACATGCCAGGCGCATGTGCATGCATACCCAAAGTCCTGAGAGGAGAATGGAGGATAAGGGATTGTGGTGTGGCCATACCCCTGGAGGGAGATTTATTACCTCCATCTCTCTATGATAAGTATACACACCCCATAGCAAATTTTTAAAAATCAAAACCCATGCATAGGTTTTTCATAGTACACATTTTCCACGAACTTTTTGAAGCCCCTCCCCCCATTTGTCTGTCTTGAAATGTTAGCAGTTGTCTGTGTTCAGATGCACAGAACCTGACTGTTAGAGCAGGAGACGGAAGGCAGTGCATTCTCAGAATGAAGCACATAGGCAGTTTTAGAGGGGACAAATGGAGGCTTCCTTATGTAGCAAGTAGGGACAGCACAGGCTTGGGTATTCTTACTTTCAGCTTGGGGAGTTACAACCCCATGAACTTGGGGCTCACCCAGTGGCTAAGGTTCAGTCTGTACTTGCAGACAGTGAGATCTCCTAAACCAGCCCTGAACTTCATTCATTTTTAAACAAGGATCAAGTGCCTGCTACCCGAGGCTACATATTGTGGGGATATAGAAACAAATGTGTAAGACACGCTTCCTGTAGGTAAAGAGCTTGCAGTCTAGAAGATATAAAGGGCACAAAAACTATAACACAAGGTTGGGATCAGCAGTTGGCATAATGGCTATGTCACTAGATTCCCATGTAGTCGACTGTGGTTCAAGTCCCAGACTCGGTGGCTTAAACTCACTCTGGGCATGTGTGCGTGCGTGCCCAGGATCCCAAGAGGAGAATGGAAGAGAAGGGATTGCGGCATGACCATCCCCCCTGGGGGATGCTGTCTGTCTCGCTTTCTGTCTGTCTCTTTCTGGCGAGCACATATGCCCTATAGCAAAAATCTCTCCCCCCAAAAATAAAACAAAACTATAAGACAAGGAACCACATGGCATGGGCCATAAGAGGGCTATAGCAAGCGTGAGCTATGGACATATTCAGAGGGAGGATACTACTTCTGCGTGGGAAGGTGAAAGAAGACATCAGGAGGTGGTTTAGATAGGGAAGAGAGAGCAGAGCAATGATGCTCAGAGTGAGAAAGGTAGCACGTGGAGACAAAAGGTACGGAAAAGAAACCGGCTCGGTCGGAGGTCACATAGAGCAAATGCTATCATTTATGGGGTTATTTGGGCCAGTTCATGGACTGGTAGGTAAGGTGGCTGGATCCCACATGGCTGTGTGGCTTGAGTCCCTGACCTGGTGGCTTCAGAAACATGCTGGGTGCACGTGCGCCCATTCCCAAAATCCCAAAAGGAGAAAGAGAGGGAGGGAAAGGGATTGGGAGCTGGCCATTCCCCATGGAGGGTGCTTGTTCCTCTTTCTCTCTGCCTTCTCTGCCAAGTGCACACACCCTCTAGCAAAAAAAGGGGGGAGGTAATCACCCACAGAGCTCGTAGAACAAAATAACTACACCCTTGGGTGTGATGATGGGAGGGAGGGCAGTAAAAACATATTATTTATTACTGTAATTATTTATTTTTTGAATTTTTTGTTTGTTTTCTATAGGGTGTGTGCACTCGCCAGAGAGACAGAGAAACAGAAAGTGAGAAATCCCGCCCCCCCCCAGGGGGAATGGCCATACAGCAATCCCTTTTCCTCCATTCTCCTCTCAGGATTTTGAGCATGCACATACATGCACTTGGCTTGAGTTTCAAGCTTCCAGGTCCAGGACTTGAACAGCAGTCAACCATGCAGGAGTCCAGCGACATAACTACTATGGCATATGGCACCTGCTGGCCCTGGTATCTGCAATTATTTACAGAGCATGTTGTTAGTTAACTCAGCTTCTCTGGCCCCAGGATCCCCTCCAAAATGGTCTGCAGCACCCTCACTGTGGTTCTATACAGGCGAAACATCTGCCTTTATCCATCAAGATAGGATAGCTGTTGGGACCAGCAGTTAGTGTAATGGCTATGTCGCTGGACTCCCACGTAGTAGACCACGGTTTGCGTCCCGGACCTGGTGGCTTAAACTCACACCGGGCGCGTGTGCGTGCGTGCCCAAGATCTCGAGAGGAGAATGGAGGAGAAGGGATTGCGGCGTGGCCATCCCCCCTGGGGGCTGATTTATCGCTTTCTCTCTCTCTGTCTCTGTCTGTCTGTCTGGCAAGCGCACGCGCCCTATAGCAAAAACCTCTCCAAAGAAAAAGAGAGAAAAGAAAAGGAAAAAAAAAGATAGAATAGCTGTTTAGGGGGTGAGAAAGCCAACTCATTTATGAAACAAAAGCAACAGGTGTGTGTGCTCCAGGAAGTCAGAAGAGACAGCGATCACTGAGGCCAGCCTCAGTCTACCCTTTAAAGAGGTGGGGATAGGTGCTCCAGGGAGAGGTAACAGCATGACAGGTCTGGTGACTGGAATGTAAAATAAAGTTAGTATCAAGGGGGGAATGGAGACGAGGAAGGTCATTTTAATGAAATTGGACACTTGGATAGAGCAGAAGTCATAAAAAGGCATGTTTTACTCAGCGCAGCCAGTACTTAACAATTTTAACTTGCCAAAAGTTTTTCACTGGGATATTTTTCCATAAAAAACCTGGATGTTAGGCTCCCTTGAAAATGGCCTACATTTCTAACTAGCAGCCATCCTCTGGAGAAGAGGAGCCTGCCACTGGCTCCCTTTCTTCCTTTCTGCTATCCACATTGAGATGCGAATCACATTTTGTGAGCACAGTGAAGTTTAGCTCTCCAGAGCACTTTAGAAAGCCAGGATGGCTAAGAATGTATCTGAAAGCCCATTCTTTAGGAGGCAAACGTTTGCCATCTGGCTTTCCCTTCATTCTGTTTTGTGTGTCACTTCCAAGTTCTTGCAGGCTTCGATTCTGCAGCTCCTGATATAGAGGGCCTCTGTGCAATGGGGGTGATAAAGTTGGTAAGGGAAACATGTCAAGGGGCTCAGGCTCTGTTCTCTAGGAACAATACAGAAGACCACAACCCAGGCAGGTCTTAAGAAAAGAAGTCTAGCAGAAGCCCATGGGCTGGGCTGGAGGAGACTGAAGTGAGTATTGACCGTGGAGACAAGTTACTTGGGCTTATATCTAAGCTTTGTTACTACTAGTTCCTCAGGAAAGTCATGACCTGTTTTTCTATGCAAAAATGCATCATGCTTTCCCATTAAACGGGTGAACTTGCGGGCTACAGAAACTTCCAGTACCTCAGTCTCCCCATCTGTAAAGTGGGCTTGATACCAACAGTGCCTACCTCACAGAGTTGCTGTAAGGATTGAACGAGACATCTAATAGAGAGCATTCAGTGCCATGCCTGGTACGTATTGCTGTTCAATTAGTGTTCAGCATTTGTGATCATTTTCAGAATGACTTCTGAAGGCCAATTCGAGTTAGGTATGAACTGATAAGGTCCTAGATTAGGGCAGGAGACAGTGACAAAAACAAAGATCAGTGTGGGAATGTTACGAATGAAGGGGTAACTGGGCTCAAGGTTGACTGGGTGAGGGAGAAGGGGGAGAGTCAAAGACAGCTTCTGGATCTCCAGCCCTGGGTAACTGCGGCCATGACGATACCGAAATAGAAAACTCCGGGAAGGTTTTTAGGAAAGGCGAAGTCAGTGTGATACATATTAAGTCAGAGGTGACCATGGAGACGTGTATCCGAATGGCTACGTTCACCAGGGCGCGGAA
>NW_006205516.1:654029-656652 GCF_000334495.1 Tupaia belangeri chinensis
GCTGCGAAGAGGCTGAGGCTGAAGACATGGATTTGAACATGGGAAACCGTGGAGGGGATGAGTGCCCTGCGAGGGAATGAATGAGGCAACCAGCTAATGCGACAAGGGCAGCCCAAGGTGTAGGCATCTTGGCCAGACCTAGCATCTTTATTTGAGCAGGCCAGGGCCTCTGTTTATTCACCAACCATGTGAATTCTGCTCGGTCAGCTGTGCCACTTGGATACCACCTTTGTCCTTCATCTTATGTGCTTTCAGTCCAAATGCTGACCTGGCCCAATCCTGCTTACCTTGTGAGCCACGATGGGGGTCAAAGTCCACTGGGGTATAAAGCAACAGGCTGAAACTTGTTTTTATATTTGAGGAAATGGAGACACCAGTTATGGGCAACAGGGGAGGGTATAGGCAGAGTTTTGGACAATCCAAGCTTGTGCCTGGTGCCTCTGTTCTAATCCCTTCAGAAGGGCCTACCAGGTTCCAAGGCTCCTCCATTCTCAGCTGCTCCCTGGATTTTCAGGGCAGTGTTCCCCAGCCTATCTGTCTCTCTTTCCACCATATGCACATGTCCAGAGAACCATTTTCTCAGATGACCTGATCCTTATCAGGGGCCCAGAGATTAATCAGATAAATTAATATCTGACAATAGTTTATCTTTCCTACTTGTTCTCTCAATACACTAAATGCTGCCAGTCTCTTCTGGCCCAGGCTCTGGGCCAGGTATGGAAGCACCAGGCTGTACCTGGAAGAGATGGTGCTAATGTGCATTGAATTGTGGGAAATGGGACTTCAGACAGGTGGTCTCGGGGGTCTGTGCAAGCACAGCCAGAGGGGGCACCTCATTGCATCTGGGCACAGGGATGACCCTCCCTGCCTCCCACCAGAAAGCATGCCTTCAAAGCATGCACATGCACAATTCATTTACCTCTCCATTCTCTAGCATGCTAGCCAGGAGCCAAGGCAAGCAAAAGAAGGAGGAATAAAACGAGTGTAAGCACGGTGAAGGAAGGGCTCAGCTGGTTAAATAAGACTTCTGATTACTGTCATTAATGTTCAAAACAGATTCAACCTGATGCAGACAGTATATGTGTGTACGTGTGTGGGCGTGTGAGCATGCACGCACCTGTGTCTGCATAAATGCATATTAGGAGAATCAGATATTCAGACAAGGGGGCCAGTTAGTGTGGGGTTGGGAAAAATTCCCTGTCCAGTCGGTTATCCAACAGACACCTGCCATTGATTTGCTTTGTGACAGGCAGTGTAACGGAGAAAGCCCATGGAATGCAAATGTGACCATTAAGTGTGTTCAGGCCACAGCAGGCTAGTTGCCCTGCAAAGGTTCTTGCTACAAATTCTGCTGGCAAAAACCCTGCCAGCTGCAGCAAGGCACACTGTTAAAGTTGTCTCTTTTTGGTGAATTTGGGTCATATGCTTTGCAGGAAAAAAACAACCACGACAGTAACTTTAGGGTTAGCATGTTGTTTCTGGGTTCCTTATCCTCCAAACCAAAGATGGATTTGGAGCAGGGATTATAAGGTTGTTCACTGGACAAGAGATCACCAAGCTGTGGGATCCAATATCCTAAGATAATGCTTAGCTAGTCTCCATTTACTATAGCGACATCTATTGACCAGAGAAGGCAATGCCATATTTACAATGAAAAGCAGTCTATGGTTTTGTCTTGGGGGCTTCTCTTAAAACATACAGAGTGGACAAGGTGTTATTATATTTATTAACCCCTGCAAAGTAATAGCTTGACCCCAGGAATTCACTTTCTATATCTTTGCATGCCATTTATGATGTTATTCATGATTAGTTGCTGATTCTCTTGGTGAAAAGAGTGCGATTACCTCTTTGGAATTTTTTTTTTTTTTTTACAACCATTATGACTTTGCATTTCTTTGAAAGATTCTTCTTATATGCATTATCTAGAAGTATCCTATACAAGAGAAAAGATGATCAGCATTATCCCCACATACCCACAGCTACTGTATCCCACTTTTCTTATTCTGGCTTATAGTAGATTGTCATGGTAAGAATATAGTCTAGTGTAGAATGTAGTGTTGGCTAAGTTCTCCCAGAAGTCATTGTGAGGAAGGGAAAGGAAAGCTAGGCGTTTATGGAAAAGGCTAAAACCACCTCACTCCATCTAATGTTTGAATGTCATTTAACTTCATCTGAAACCCTTTCTTACTGACGAGTCCTACCCTTCCCCCTCCCCAGGCTCAAGGCTCTGGTTTTGGACAGGCCTGCTAATGGGAGGAAGCTGAGCTCATCAAAGCCGGAACTGTGCATAAGGTATACTGAATTTAGAAGAGGTGGCCGAAAGTACTAGAAAGAAACCCCTGGTAGTGAAAGAAATTCTTAGGACCAGTATTTTTTTTTTTTTTTAAAAGGATAAAAACTTTGTAGGACATATCTCCTTCCTACCCCACCTCTCCCCCAGTTCTTTCTAAAGAAGCTATCATGTTACAAAGAATGTAATTCCCATATATATATATATAAACAACTTTTATAAGGGTTGAACCACATGAACTTGCCATTTGACCATATAAAATAGGTTGGATAGCGGCAATTTCTTTTTTTTTTTTTAAGAGGTTTTTGCCTTAAGGCATGTGCACTCACCGGA
>NW_006205516.1:656818-665196 GCF_000334495.1 Tupaia belangeri chinensis
TTTTCAAGCCCCCAGGTCTAGAACTAGAACCGCGGTAAGCTGTGTGGGAGTCCAATGACGTAACTGCTATGCCACCTGCTGGCCCCTCGATATCAGCAATTTCTTTTCTTTTCTTCTTCTATTTATTTATTTATTTATTTATTTAATTTGCCAGAGGGTGTGTGCTCTTGAGAGAGAGAGAGAAAGAAAGCACACCTCATGGAGAATGGTCACACTGCAATCCCTTTTGCTCCATATCTCCCTCCTGATGGGATTTTGGGCATACACACATGGGCACCTGGCATGTGTTTTAAGTCACTGGGCCAGGATTCAATCACATGGTTGGCCATGTGGGATCCAGTTCCTTTAATCCCTAGGCTCCAGAACTGGCCCAGATATTGGCAATTTCATGTGGCTCAACCTAAAACAAGGAGACAGGAACTAAAGAAGAAATATACTATGTTCCCAAATAAAAGATGGAATATTTTACATAACTTATTCCAAGCGCCTAATGAAATGTAATTCTAATAGTATCCAATAGGTGATTATAAAGTTCATTAAGAAAAACAAATGATTGAAAATAATCAACAAGGGACCAGCAGTTAGTGTAATGGCTATGTCATTGAACTCCCATGTAGTCGACTGCGGTTTGAGTCCTGGACCCAGTGCCTTAAACTCATGCCGGGTACATGTGCGTGCATGCCCAAGATCCTGAGAGGAGTACGGAGGAGAAGGGATTGCGGCGTGGCCATCTCCCCTGGGGGCTGATTTCTCACTTTCTCTCTCTGTCTCTCTCTGTCTTTCTGGCGAGCGCATGCACCCTATAGCAAAAACCTCTCCAAAAAAAAAAAAAGGAAAAGAAAAGAATCAAGAAAATGTTAAAGAGTAATGAGGATAAAAGGCATTATATAAAGCTGTAGTCATCAAAATAGCATGGACTAGTACGAGAACAGACTGATAGCTCAATACAGTTGAATACACAGCCCAGAGATAGAGACCCTGGAATCGATATAAACATTTAGTAGGTGGTGAAAGCCACATCACATACTAGTGGAGAAAAGACAGATCGCTCAAAAAACGGTGCTGTTAAGGTAATTTTAAAAAAAAGTTAGATGATTCAGGGCCAGAATGGAGGAGAAGGGATTGCGGCGTGACCATCCCCCCTGGGGGGTGATTTCTCGCTTTCTGTCTCTATGTCTCTCTCTGTCTGTCTGTCGAGCGCACGCGCCCTATAGGAAAAACCTCTCCAAAAAAAGAAAAAAAAAAGTTAGATGATTGCCTTACATCATATACCAGGTAAATTCTAAATATATTCAAGGGTTAAATGTAGAAATTATAACAAAAATGTGTTTCAAAAGCATGTAAGTGGGGGCCAGCAGGTGGCATGATGATTGAGGTGCTGGACTCCCACATGGTCAAACACAGTTTGAATCCCAGACCTGGCAGCTTGCTTTCTCACTTTCCCTCTCTGTCTCTATTACTCTCTCTCTGGTGAGCCCATATGTCCTATAGAAAATTAAAATACTACTACTAATAATAACAAAATAAAAAAAATTTAAGTGAATAATCATTGTATTGTGGGATAAGGTACACCATTTATGCAGAAAAGCAAATCTAGAAACAGAAAAGTAATAGATATAATTGCATAAAGCTTAAGAAATATAAGATAACAACATTTTTTAAGAAAAACAAATGATTGAAAATAATCGAGAAGAGACCAGCAGTTAGCGTAATGGCTTTGTCACTGAACTCCCATGTAGTTGACCGTGGTTTGAGTCCCAGACCCGGTGTTGTTATATATTAACAACATATAAACAGTATTAGAAACCAAATGTCAAACTGAGAAAAATATGTGCAATGTATGAGACAGTGTTAATATCTTCAATATATAAAGACTTCTTACCAACCAACAGAAGAAGCTAAATATCTTACAAAAATAGGCAAAAGACAGACATAGAAAGTTTACGAAGAAATACCAAAGGTTAAGTGATAGGTGAGAATCATGAACTTCACTCATAGCTAATGAAATTCAGATTAAAACAATGGGATACCATTTTTCAACTATTAGGTTCACAATAATTTTAAAAGTGACAATATTAACACTGATGAGAGTATAGAAGATGAACCATATTCACATATTGCTGGCACAAATATAAACTTTATAATCTTTCTCAAGTATAAATTTCATTAAGAGCCTTGGAATTATTTATATTTTATGACTGGTAAATCAATTTAATTTCTAGGAAAATAGTCTAAGGGTATTATTGCAGATGTGAAAGAACACAAGGTGTTTTGTTTTGTTTTGTTTTTTAGAGGTTTTCGCTATAGGGCACGTATGCTCGCCAGAAAGACAGAGAGACAGAGAGATAGAAAGTGAGAAATCACCCCCCCCATGGGGGGGTGGCCAGGTCACAATCCCTTCTCCTCCATTCGCCTCTCAGGATCTTGGGCACGCACGCACATGCGCCCGGTGTGAGTTTAAGCCACTGGGTCCGAGACTCGAACCATGGTTGACTACATGGGAGTTCAGCAACATAGCCATTACGTCAATTGCTGGTCCCAGAACACAAGGTTTTTATTACAATATTATTATACCTAAGAATTAGAAACAAGCTAAATATTCAAAAAATAAGAAATTGTTAAGTATTTCTGAAACATTCATGTGGTGGAATATTATTTAATAATTAAGTATTTAATGGCCTGGAGCAATATTCATTATTTAATAAGTTTAAAAAGCAGAATACTAACTTTTATATACAGTGTGAACACAATTTTGTAAAAAGAAATAAGCTTACATTACACACACACGCACACACATACATACACATAGGAAAACACATAGAAGAAACAGCACAAATCATTATAGTCCATAGGTATTGCACTTATGGGTAATTTAACTTTAAAGATGTGAAGTTATCTATTTTTTTTCATGAATGAGAGAGATAGAAAAAGACAAAAAGACAGTGTCCCCAACAGGGTCTTGATGCCATAATCCACCCTCAGCCTCAGGTAGGCCCTGACAGTGGCCATGCATGTGCCTGGCATACTCAGAGACATGAACTGGAACCATCCCATGTGGTTCAGACTTGCAGAACATCACAATTTATAGGTGCACCAGTGTTTAGTGCCCTCCTTTTGGGTAATTTATAGTTTTCTTTTTTTGTGTGTGCTTTTCTGTATTTCTCAAATGTTTTACAAACTATGCACTTTTTCCCCCCAAAGAATGATTTTATTTATTTATTTACTTATTTTAATTTGACCAGAGATGGACAGGGTGAGAGAGAGAGAGAGAAAGTGAGAAAGCAAGCCGCCAGGTCTGGGACTTGAACCACGGTTGGCCATGTGGGAGTCCAGTGCCCTTAACCACCACGCCACCTGTCAGCCCTGACACAGTTTTTTTTTTTAATTGTAGTTAAACATACATATGTCTTAAGCACAAATGCATTACTTTTAAAATTACTAATAGAAATCATGTTTTTTTTTAATAAATAAGAATATATTGAGTTGACAATAAATTTGAACCTACATAATAAATAAGAATATATTGAGTAGACTATAAATTTGAACCTACACTACAACGTCAACAACATGACAATTATTTATGTGTGGACAAAGACAGGAAAGGAACATGACCCAGCCAGATAAAAAGTTTCACAGATTGGTGTGTATATGTTCGGGCCTTTCAGTGCTGAGTAAGCAATGGCTCAGACCCCCTACTCCAAAGGGGAAGTGGAAAGTGGAAGCAGAGGGACTGGTTAGAGTCATGTGAAAAACAAACTCAGCTGGGACTGATCATTTAAATTTGTATTCAACTGACCCCAAATTAATTCCCATACAACTCTTCTATAATATACTCATTGTATAAATCAGGAAGTGGCCAGGGGGGCAGGCAAGCCATGAAGTGGAATTTGAAGGGCCTGAACAGGGTTAGGGAAAATGCGAAGCCTCAAACACTGCTGCTTGGATTTTGAGCCGTGCTACCGTATGGAGGTGGCCATAACCTCCTTCAACCTTATTTGAAGTAGTTTGATTTGTCTTTTATTAAAATTGTCTTATTCTAGATTAAGCCAATTACTTACTTTGGAACCGCTAGTACTAGGCTTTTGTCTCTGTGCCCTGCAGAGAAAATGTGTTTCCCAGGTAACAATTAGGAAAATGCTTGGCCAATCCTGCTAAGATACGGCCCCATTTTAAATGCAGTTACTTCTGCAAGGGAGTCAGGGACTATGACATCTCTTAGCTATAGTTCCTGGCTTAGTCCTGTCTGGGAGGGCAGCAAGGGGAGAGAGAAGTTGCAGATGATCTTCTATAACCTACCCTATACTGGGCTTGGAAGAGCAAGAACCACAAGTGATGGGAACCAGAAAGAGAGTGGCAGAAAGTAGGCCTCAGCTGGAGGCTTCATAAAAGTCCAAAACAGGCCCAGCTGTTGTGTAGTGTCCAGCAAGGCTGGAAGCCCCATACGGACCAAGAGTTCAGATCCTCAGGTCAGCCTGAAAAAAATGTCAGGCATGCACGCAGATGCCTAAGATCCTGAGGAACTGGATGGCTGGGGAAAGGAGATCATGGCATCACCTGACACTGCTGAGGGTGCTTCTCCTTCTCTCTATCTCTTTCTCACTCTCTCATGCATGCACACACATTCTCACTATCATTAGAAAGAAAAAACAATATAGAGAAAAACAAACCCTAAACAGAGAATAGGGCTGAGGAGGAGCTTGGGCGGGAGCCAATAGCCCTGAGGTTAGCAGTAGAGATGCCATGAAGCAGAAGTTTGCAGAGTATTTGTACAAGCTCCTCAGAAACCTGGCATCACTTGGGGTCAGTGTGCTTTGCTGTTGTGTGAGTTTACTTTGGTGCAAAAAAATTTAATCCACTCATAGGTTTTTCACAATATGCATTTTCCATGAACTTTCTGAAGATTCACCACAGCCCCCCCTGCCCCCCCCCCCACCCCCACCAATGACTACTCACCTGCATCTTTCTCTTTACGGTGTCAAAGGGAAAGGAGAGGGTCTGGGTCACCGCAGCAGCGAGACAGACATTGGCAAAGTTCTGAAGGAGAGAGAACTGATCTCGGGGTCCATTCCAGATTTTCTCCAGGTTCATGTAAACTAGGAGGGAACCAGCAGAAAATGGGAGCGCACCTGCAAAGCAAAGCCAGGAAGACGCTGCTGATGTCTTGGAAAATACTGGCTTTTGAAAACAAATACCTGTGGGGAATCTGGGGAAAGTAAACAGGAGGTGCTCGGACCTGCTGAAATCACTCCTCACTCCCAGTGACAGGGCATCAGGGAACTTTTTCAGGTAGCAATATTGTGCTATATTTTGCTAGACATTGCGCCATAGGTCAAGATGCATCGAGTGGTTTACTAAAGGTTGATTTGTGCACTTTACTGTCCATAGGTTATATTTTAAAAAGAACCATAAACATCGAACTCTCATTAATGATACATGTGTTGCAGGATTTAAAAGTGAGGTGTACTGGTGTTTACAGCTTATACTGAAATCATCAAATTTGGACTGATGAAAGAGTGGAAACATGAGTAGATGGGTAGATATCTGATGGAGCACAATGTTAATTATGGGCCAGTCAGGTGGTGCTGTGGTTGGGACAGTTGGATCCCATATGGCTGGTGACATGGTTCGAGTCCTGGATCTGGCAGCTTGGGAAATATGCCAGAATGTTAAGCACCTATGTGCGGGTGTCCCAGATCCTGAGAGGACAGTGGAAGAGAAGGGATTTCAGTGTGGCCATCTCTCTTGGGGGTGATTTCTCACTTTCTCTGTCTCTCTCCCTAATGAGCACACACACCTTTTAGAAAACACTAAAAATGAAATTTAAAAAAAGTTCATTGTAACATCTAGATGGTGTGTATATGGCCGTTTACAAGTCTTTTACGTTTTCTGGGAGTTTGATATTTTTAAAAAAAGTTGGAAAAAATCCTTCTCATTAAAAGAAAGAGAAAAAGAAAAAGAATGAATCAGAGAAAGAGAAGGAAAGAGGAAGAAAGGAAAAGAGAAAGAAAGAAAAAGGAAGAAAGAGAAAGGAGAAAAGAAAGAAAGAGAGAGAAAGAAAGGAAGAAAGGAAGACAGGAAAAAGGTTAGTGGTTGGCACCTCATCAAGTATGGGAGGCTAGGAGGTGTGGGCTGTAACTGAGAAGGAAACATGCTGTAAAAACTGAGAAGTGAGAGGCTCTCAGCTCTGGGGGAGGTTATCTGACCTCACCTTTGGGAATAGTGTGGTCATATCCGTTCCCACTGTACACTGTATGGCATCCTTGCCTTTCTGTAATAGTAACCAAGATGGTGGGCAGGTAAGGAAGTAGGCAGCACTTTTGCAAACTTCCAGAAAGTTCAGTTTTCAGAGGGACTAAATTTCTCCCTAAAATAAGATTTGAAAGAGGGTATAGGGCTTTCCCCTTAGCCTAGTAGTTAAAGGAAGCCAGATCCCACATGGCTGACAGCAGATTGGATCCTAGCCCCAGCAGCTTGAAAAACATGCTGCATGCATGTGTGTATACACCCCAAATCCCAACGGGCTGGAGAAATGGAGAAGGGATTGTGGCATGACCACACCCTATTGGGGTGTACTTTTTCTCTCTCCCTCTCTCTGGTGAGCACATGCACCCTCTGACAATGAAAAAAAATTAAAAGAGGGTATAACACAAGTACGGTTGCTTATCTTCAGAAAAATGTAATATTTAACAAACATATTTGTGTATTAAAAACGACCTGCTGGGGCTGGCAGGTGGTGTGGTGGTTAAGGGCACTGGAATGCCACTTGACCGACTGTGGTTCGAGTCCTGGCTTGCTTTCTCACTTTCTCTCTCTTTCTCTCTCTGTCCCTCTCTAGTCAAAGAAAGAAAGAAAGAAAGAAAGAAAGAAAGAAAGAAAGAAAGAAAGAAAGAAAGGCAAAAGAAAGAAAGAAAGAAAAATAAAAATGACCAGCCAACCCTCTATTTACCTTATTTAGAAAACACTGGGACTGCAGTTAGCATAATGGCTATGTGGCTGGACTCCCATGTAATCGACTGGGGTTAGAGTCCCAGACCTGGTGGCTTAAACTCATGACGGGTGCATGTGCATGTGTGCCTTCCCAGGATCTCGAGAGGAAAATGGAGGAGAAGGGATTGCGGTGTGGCCATCCTCCCAGGGGGTGATTTCTTGCTTTCTGTCTCTGTCTCTCTCTGTCTTTCTGGTGAGCGCACGCGCCCTATAGCAGAAGCCTCTCCAAAGGGGAAAAAAAAAAAAGAAAACACTGGAACTTTGCTATGTGCTGGGCACTATGGCAGGTGCTGGGGATACAGAGAAGCAGGTTGATTCCTGGAGATGCTCACCATGTAGGGAAGGAGACAGCCAGGATAAACTAGCAAGTGCAACACTCCCAAGATGCGCCATCACAGGGATCGTACAAAATGATTTGGGTACAAAAGGCTCAGAGGGATTAATTTTGCCTGGGGAAACCAGGAAAGACTTGACAGAAGAAAGAACTTTTGAACTGGGTCTTGAGGAATGAGTAGGAGTTCATCATACATCAAGAGAATGGAAGGGCAGTCTAGGCAGAGGGAAGAGCATGCACAAAGGAAGTGGTATTTCCAGGACCACAGTGTTTCTGCATGGGTGGAGCAGGAGTGCAATGGAGGTGTGGCAGGGATGAGGTAAAACAGACTAGCAGGAGCCACGTCTGTAGGGTCTGGAATGTCATGAGGAACCTAGGCTTTCTCCTGTAGCTCTGAAGGAGACATTGAAGGCCCATAAGGAGGACAGTGAAATGAGGGCAGTGAACTGATCAAGTTGCATTGTGAAAGATCACCTGATCCTGGCAGCATTGCACAGGGCAGATCCAAGACTCCGGGGCAGGTAGGAGCCCAAGTCTGCAGGAGAGTCTGAATCAGAGGAGTCTGCGGTGAAAATGATGAGGGCATAAGTTCAGGCAGAGGAGATGAGGATGGAGAAGTGGTGGTATAGGTTCAAGGACTAAGAGGTCAAATTGGGCCCAGCCTCTGTGGCCCAGGTGGCAGCATACCAGCTTATGGAGCTAGGAGCCACACGCCAACCGCAGTTCAAGCCCCTGGCTTAAACATACAAGCTAGAGAACTGGAGGAAGGGGATCGTGGCATGACTGAGCCCTGTGGAGGGTATTTCTCTCTCTCTCTCTCTTCCTCTGCCCCTCTCTCATGTGCTCTTTATTATGAATGGAAGAGAACAATGAAAAAAAGTCAGGACTTGGTGACTGAAGTAGGAATGGAGTGTGAAAAGGAGTTGAATTGATCCCTAGGTTTCCTCTGGGTTAGGCCTGGGTGAAAGGAGAGTGAATGGTCTCAGGTTTGAGATGAATGAGTACATCAGGGTTAGCCTAGAGTTTGAGGTGCTTAGGGAACATTGAGGTGAAGGTT
>NW_006205516.1:665227-674538 GCF_000334495.1 Tupaia belangeri chinensis
TCGGCAGCGGGTACTCATGCTGCCAGTGGGAACTGGTCTAAGTCAGTGGCTAAGAGAGGGCTGTGGAGTATTTTTGTTTATTTGTCTTTTTATTTTTTTCATTATTTCAGAGGGCACGTGTGTGGTGGGGTGGAGGTGAGGGTAAGGGTGAGGAGGAGAGAAAGTACGTCCTAACAGAACCTGGTCATACCACGATCCGTTTTTTTCTCTATTTCTCCATCCCATCAGGATCTTGGGTATGTGTCTGGCATGTTTTTCAAGCTACCGAGGCCAGGATTCAAACTACAGTTGGTCATATGTGATCCAGCTATCTCTGCACAGTGCTTAACTACTGTGCTACTGGGCTAGCCCAGAGGGTTCTGGAGTTCTATCACAAGGTTCTTGCCACCTTCTATCCATGTGACCTTGGGCAGGTCACCTTGCTACCCTAAGCATCTATTTCCTCATCTGGAAAATGAGGCCTAAATGAGAAATTGCATGTAAAGCATTTAGCCCAGGTCCCAGCATACTGTAAATATCCCCCAAAATATTAGTCAGTATTATGGAAGAGAGAGAGATTGGGAGTCACAGAGTAGACTGGCGCTTGTTCAAGCTTCTATGAGACCACCTAGGGAGGGTATGTATGTACAGAGGGTAGAAGAAAGTTCAAGTAGAGGGTGAAAAGAGCATTATGTAGAGGCTGGCAGTGTCAGATGATTCAGTAGGGTCAGATGAGTCAGATAAGAAAGAGCTGCCAGGGAGATGGTCTTCACCCAGGAGTCAGTGGAGTCCTTGAAGCCAAGTTTCTTATCAAATGCTGTAACAAAGGGTGCTAAAGGGTGAAAGAATACTGGGTTTGGCAAATGAGCATCCCTTGGCGGGGTGGTGGTGGTGCTGTATGTGTGACGTGTGTAGTTCTGGCAAAGGTTAGAAGGTCACAGGAGATACAGGTGCTACCCTGGTTGTGCTCATACATGTATGAGGGGTCTTCAAAAAGTTTAAAGGAAATGTGTATTATGATAAAACTATGCATGGACCTCAGAAAATTTTGCACCAAAATAAACTTGTACTTTGATTCCTTTTTTTCACTAACTTTTTGAAGTCATCTTGTATTTATTCATGTTGAAGACTCCGATCAGATGAGGGGTGTTTAGGAATGCCTTCCTATCAGTTTGCTCTGAACCACCACCACTCTCTCCCACTCCCATTCCTGGAGTATATGGCTATGGAATAGTATGAAGCTAATTAGCTTCATCTGGACTGAATCCATACAACCTTGACCTCCGTAAAACAGAGGCAAATAATATTGGGCCAACAGAAAAGTCATGACATCTTTTCTGTGCAAAAATGTGTCATGACTTTTCAGACGACCCAATATATTTGTGTCTGTCTGAGAATACAGCCTTTTCTTGAACGAGGCGAAAAGTTCCGTCTTACCTAAAACAGTGAGGGAAACCCCTCGATAAAGGGCCAGGAACCCTTCCTGTTGATAAATAGTAGAAAAAGCATGGAGGAGCCCCCTATAAGATGGTTCCAGCCTGTTCTGCACAATCAACCGGGTTTTGATGAGGTCTGTAGGATACATCACAATGGTGGAAACCATGCCCGCGAGACTCCCAGCCATGATGGAGCTCCACTGGGAAATATGGCCCAGGTCATCTGTGAACAGCACAACACACCTGGGAGAAAATAGGGGAAAGGCCCAAAGGAATCAGCTATGAACATGTTAGAGTGTTCTCTACTACTTCTTGAAATATTTTCCAGTACTTGGAAGTGCCTGAAAAAGTGAGTTACTATCATGCTGTATTAGGATTAAGGAATAACACTTTTAAATTCTACTCTATTCATATAGAGCTAGTTAGCTAAAAGGAAGAGAGGATAGACCTTCTTACTATATGTATTCTAAGCCCTTTACAATTTTCCTTTTCATCTGCATAACTGTCAACTCTGGCTTGCCCGTGGGGTGTAAATGCACAGAAGTATTTGGTATCTACCAAACTGGAATGCACCTTTTCTGACTCTGTTGAAACTGAAAAGGAATGAAATTTCTTGAAATAGTGACTTCGAGCATCCCAGTAGCTCTGTTCTAAAATATATTGGTTTAGTAATAATAAGAGAAAATGCTCTGTCTCACTAGCTATCAGAGAAATGACAAAAAGAGTAACAAGATAACATTAGTCACCCAGCAGACTGGCAAAGATTAAGAAGTCTGATAATCCACCAGCACTATCCCAGCTTCTGAGATAAAAAAAAAAAAGTCTGATAATATCATGTGATAGTAAGGATGAGTGGAAACAGGAAAGTTCACCCACTTCTGGGAGAGATGTAAACTGGTATGGCCACTCTGCACTATGTAGTATAATTGGAAAGGCACTTACTTTCATCCCAACAATGTCATTTCTAGGTACACACCCTAGAGAAATTCTTACATGTGTGCACATGAGGATACCTAGAGCATTGTTCAGAAGTGTAAAAAGCTAGAACAACATACATGTCTAATGGTAGGGAATGGATAAATTGTGGATACTATATAGGTAAAATGAATGAGCTTAGAACTACGTATGACTCAGTCATACTTGGAATGAGAAAAGCATGCTGCAGAGTGATCTATAGTATAAAATACATCTATTTAATTTAGAAACATACTCACAAAAGGATACCTTATTTTGTTCATGGATACATACATAGATACATATGAAGAAGTGTAAAAGTAAACCTCTGAGGAAGTGGAGAGGAGATGGGGCTGGGAATGAAGATGAAGAGGACTATAGTTTTACCTGTGATGTTTTACTTTTTGTATTTACAAAAGACGCTTGAGAATATTTTATATTACCTTTTATGCTATCAAATTTTGGATGGTGAGTATGAGTGTTTGCTGGATAATCTTTCTATTTTTCTGTAGTTTTACAATTTTATCAAAAATTGGGTGGGCCTTTACAAATGCAAAATAGAGAGCCACTCTGTCATAGGCTCTCTTTTTGGAAGGAGGGCATACCCAGTCATGAGGACTCACCTTGGCAGAAACCATTAGATAAGAAGAAGACTTTTACAGGGCACACATACCTGGCCAGTAAGCAAAGGAATTATACTCCTTCTTGCTGATGAGAACAAAATCCCAAAGAGCTTAGAAACCAAAAAAAAAAAAAAAAAAAAAAAAAAAAAAAAGGGGGGGGAGAGGGTGAGAGAAGGAGAGGGATTGCAAAGGTTTGAAATGAAAAGTAGATGAACAGAGTTAGATTAAAGTAAAAGTACTTTGTCTTTTTAAAATGAAAGCATTGGGACCAGCAGACAGCATAATGATTATGTCACTGGACTCCCACATGGCCAACTATGGTTCAAGTCCCAGACCTGGTAACTTGAAACTCAAGCGGGGCGCGTGTGCATGAATGCCCAAAATCCTGAGAGGAGAATGGAGAAGAAGGGATTGTGGTGTGGCTATCCCCCCTGGAGGGGGGGGGGTGATTTCTCCCTTTCCATCTCTCCAATCTCTCTCACAAGCACACGTGCCCTATAGCAAACATTGCTCACTAAAAAAAGAAAAGAAAGAGAGAAAGAAAGAGAGAAAGAAAAAAAAGACTAAAGCATCTCCATCTAGTTCTTTGGCTTTCTTCTTCTTCTTTTTTTTTTTTTTTTTGCACCTTTTTTTCGCACATGTGCTTGCCAGAAAGACAGAACTAGAAAGACAGAAAGTGAGAAATCACCCCCAGAGGGGATGGCCACGCCGCAATCCCTTCTCCTCCATGGATCTTGGGCACACATGTACACCCGCCTGGCATGAGTTTAAGCCACCGGGTCCAGGACTCAAACTGCGGTCGACTACATGGGAGTCCAGCGACATAGTCATTATGCCAACTACTGGTCCCTTTTGGCTTTCAAACCTCCAGTGAAGAGGTGGATTTCCTGTTCCCTCAGTTCTCAGTAGGACAGGGGGCCTTCAGCATGATAAAGATGGTGGGCATTTAGGCGAAACTATATCAGGGGCTTGAGGACAGCTCTTTTGATCCCAAATAAACATTCATTGATTACAAACATTTCCTTCAAGCTGTAGGAACGTCTTGACTTCCTTTTGTTGAGTTACCTTAACTATAGCAACTGAAACTGCCATTTGAATTTACTAGCTACTTTTAAAGATGGAGCTAATGACAGCTGGCTTTTTACCAATGGACCGTTCGCCTCAGTTTTACTGCTTGCACACTCCCTCCTTCCTCCCTACTCTCTTTTGGCCAGTCAAGTTGGAGAGGAACCATAGGTGGAGCTAGGTAGACAGATGAAATAGACATGCTTGACTGGAGAGGTGGCTTGCTGCAAGCTGGAACAACCTAAAAGGTGGAGCTTGAAATGCTAAGAGAAACACTGTGCATTCTCATTGTGCCACCTTTATTCCCCATTCCACTTGGCCACTTCTAGGGCATTAGTTCATCCACTACCTATTTATTGAACATCTACAATGTGCCAGGCACTGTGGTAGCACTCAGCATAGATCTTAAGAACGTTCAACAGTCTTGACAAGGAAATGACTGACAGGGGCAACCAGAGAGGAAACAAGTCCTTGGTTCACTGAATGACTGATGAACTATGAAGAGGAATCCAATCTTCTATCAGTTTATTTTATACAGGAATGTCTTACTATCAAATCTAAAAATTAAAAAGAACCAAAGAAAGCCATTTCTTTTTCTCTGACTCCTGCTATCTGATACAGAGACAAGAACAATCATTTGCTTTAGAACCAGAGTCAAGGCAGGCAACCTTGATAGGCCAGTAATGATGTCATCCTGGTCCCTTAAACTCCTATCTGATTGGCTGGGGCAGCAGTGTTCTTGTTTCTGTTCTTTCTTCCACCCACACACATACCTGCACAGAAGCTTTTTCCAGAGAGAGTGGATAAGCTGGCAATTTGTTGTAAAACCTTTCTTCCAGCCAGCACAGATATTACATATTTCAATTTGTTGTAATCCCTTTCTTCCAGCCAGCACAGATATTACATACACCCTGGACATATGTAATTAGAGCTGCCAGAGCTTCAGCCTAACACAGGTTAGCAGCCAATGCAGCCAAACACAAGTTCAAGAAGTGGTTGTACGATAAGAAATGGTGTTTGGTTTTGAACAATTTCAGAGCCTCAGGGATCCAAACCAATGTTTGAACAGATAGACAGGCAGTTGTGGGGTAAAACTGTGTGGAAGGCTATCTTCCACTTGATGCATTTGGAAGCCATAATACTGTGTTAGGTGCTATTTATGACAATAACCTAGCTCCCAATAGACTCTTTTGAGTAGATTCTTTTGATCATAAATCTGAGTAGGCAGTCATTTCAGCTGTGCAATGGTGGACAGAATCCTGGATTAAGCAGTCAGAAGGCCTGGCTTCAAATTCCTGCTCTGCCACTAATTGTATTTGTGGACAAGCTATCTAACTACTCCATCCCCTGAGCACTCTGGATGTTCATGCTTTGTTCAAGCCCATAATCTTAGGCTGTACCATTACCCTCAGCCAACTGTTTTGCAAATCTATGATCAGGAAGAAGAAATGAATCAGTATTATGATGAACTTTATGTAGGAAGGATGACATTATGATTAATCAACCACTTTACTTTCTGTCTAACCATGCTTTGCTATTCACCAAAACACATCTTTATGGTTTCCAAGAGGAAAATAATCCTGCAGGGAAAAAAATGTCTTAGCAAACCTAGCCCAGGTTTTTCCTCTCCCACACATTTCTCTCTCTCTCTCCTCCCACTGTCACCAGCCTGTTTCAGCTGCCTTTGGATGCCTAGGGGACTAGTGCAACAGGTTCCTAACTGGTCCTGCCACCCCCAGTCTATCTCCTAGCTAGTCATCCTATCCTGCCATCATGTGACAGTAATTTGCATCAAATTACTTTAATCAGCACCACTTCCTTAAAAAAAATCTCCCACAGCTACGTTTGCACACCAAATAAAAAGCTCATTCCAACCTGTTTTTCAGGCACTATTTCTGGTCATTGCTGTAGGCTTCCCTGCCTCTGTGCCTTTGCTGACATTTCTTGCAATATCTTTCTCCCCACTTTTGCCCAGCAGACTCCTACTCATTCTCCCAAGGCCAAACTCAAAATGTTTGTTCTCCTCTGTGAAGCCTTCACACCTTCTCCCTTCCCATCCATCATCAGAAGGGTACAGTAGTCCCCCTTAATACACAGGGAATCCATTCCAAGACCACCCAGTGGATGCCTGAAACTGCAGATAGTATCAAACTCTCTTTCTCTCTCCCTCTCTCTGTGTGTGTGCACGAGTGTGTGTGTATACTTTAAAAAGTTTATAGAAAGTGTGTATTATAAAAAACTATACATGGATTTCATTTTTTTGCACCAAGATAAACTCTAACTTAATTAATTACTTTAATTCCATTTTTCTATAGATTCTTTGAAGTCCCCTCATATCATGTTTTTCCTATACCTACATAATTTATAAATTAGACACAGTAAGAGGTTAACAATAACTAATACAATAGAACAACTATAATTTTGGGTTATCAGAAAAGTCATGATGCATTTTTGCATAGAAAAACAGAACAAATACCTCCTGACTTTCCTGACAACCCAATAGTATGCCGTAACAAGAGTTAGTGAATGTGGTCTCTCTCATAATACCTTATTGTATTCAACTCACCCTTCTTTTTGTGATGACGTGAGACGATAAAATGTCTACATGATGAGATGAAGTGAGATGAATAACATAAGCCTTGTGACGTAGTGTTAGGCTACTACTGACCTTCTGATGACATGTCAGAAGGAGGATCATCTGCTTCAGGTGATCCTGGATCACAGAGCTATGACAAGGCATGATGATTTTCTGGACCACGGTTGACCATGGGAGTGGAAAGGGAGAACACAGGTAAGGTGAGACTACTGTGTATTTCTATAGTACTTTATCCATGGCAATTGTGTGCTATCTTGTGATGGTTAAGTACACGTTAGTCTTTTTTTTTTTTTTTTTTTTTTTTTTTTACTGTTAAGCTCTTGGGATGCAGAAACCATGTTTCTTTCATCCTTGCATCGTCCCCAGCAGTATGATGCATGCAGTGGGTACTTAAGTTAGCCCAACTAAGTTAATCTCAATGAATGCAGAGAGAAAGGAAGCATGATATAATAGAAAAAAATATAAGATTTGAAGCCAGAAGGCCAGTGGTAGGCTACCTCAGCTCTATCCCTGATGAGTGGTGTGAACAATCTGAGCCCAATCATGCATCTGTAAAGCGGGCCTAATACTTCCTGCCTTATGGATCTTACAGAGCAGAAGATAGGAATTGTAAAAGTCTAACGTACAGGGAACCAGCAGTTAACGTAATGGCTATGTCGCTGGACTCCCACGTAGTCGACCGCGGTTCGCGTCCCGGACCCGGTGGCTTAAAACTCACGCCGGGCGCGTGTGCGTGCGTGCCCAAGATCCCGAGAGGAGAATGGAGGAGAAGGGACTGCGGCGTGACCATCCCCCCTGGGGGGTGATTTCTCGCTTTCTGTCTCTATGTCTCTCTCTGTCTGTCTGGCGAGCGCACGCACCCTATAGTGAAAAAAAAAAAAAACCTCTCCAAAAAAAAAAAAGTCTAATGTACAGTCACGTGCCAAAATGATGCTTTGGGCCAAATATGGACCACAAATATGAGAATGGTCCCCTGAGATTACAATGGCCATACCATATAGCCTAGGTGCACAGCAGTCTATATGAACTAGGTTGGTGTTAAGTGTTAGGTTGTTGGGAAAGTCATGATGTATTTTTCTATCTTTTTCTATGCAAAAAATGCTTCATGACTTCCTTGACAACTCAATACATTCTATGATGTTGGCATAATGACAAATTCACCAAAGGAAGCCTTTTTTTCTCAGGAGGTATTACAGTTGATAAATGATGCACAACTATATATCTACTAGTGGTTAGAAAAAGGCTATAAGATACTTAAACTGGCCTTTGAAATTTGCCCCCACTCCTTGGTACACAGTCTACCTTATCCAAGGGAAGATTTCTATACCACTTTGTGGAGAACAGTGTGACCTGAGGAGAAATTGAGTCATTAAAACTCAGAGCCTGTTGTTTTGCAGACTGCAGGCTAATATTGCTGTGGGCAAGCAGAACTGGGAGGAAGAGAGCTTTGACAGACATGCCACATGATCCTACCCATGATTCCCTCCCCAGAGGAAGGGAAGGGAACTCCACTCCCAGGGCAGGAGGACGCAGTGGTAAGGGTGATTCCATAGGCTTGTCAGCTGCCAGGTGAGCCTTCCAGCTCTGGCCTTCCTAGTGACAGACTCAAGGTAAAATCTGACTACTAACTGTCCAAGGCTGAACTATGCAGTGGAGACTGGTTTAACTGACCCCACCGAAGACTGTTTTTCTAATTCAGAGCCAAGGCTAGTCTTCAGGGTTGGCACTATGCCCACCTAATGGAGAGCATGGAGATTATCCCCCCAAAATAGAAACATCTCTTCTTCCTGAAATGTCATCACTGCCATTTCATTCTTTTAGGCTTCCTTTCCACTTCCAATACAATTATCTCTGAGTTCTGAGGAAACTTCTAAGACTCATCTTGCATTTACTGCCTTATTTCCTGAGGAGCAGTTTAGGAAAAGATGATGTGGGTGAAGATGGGGAAAGTGCAAAGAATGAGGCCAGTATGCAGCTAGGAAGAGGAGGAAGCTAGTCTGAGGGAACGCTTCGCAGCTTGAGGAGGGGAAGTTGCTGTCTCTGTTGGATTAGAGTCAAGCTTCATTTTATGGGGAGGTGGGCAGAAATCTGCGGCCTTTTTATGACAATGGATTGGGCTCTCTCCCCCTACCAAGCATTTTCTTCTTGGGAAGCAAGAAGCAAGCACACATGCAAAACACACACATGCACGCACGCACCCGCACCTTCCTAAGAGTCTCTCTGTCCTCCTAAGTTGGCCAAAATGGTTTCCGAGTTGGTACGGTGGGAATGGCCAGGGTTCAACTCTGGAGACCTCTGCATTCCTTTCTCCTACATCTTTTGCTCACTCCATTCCACCTCAACCCGATGCAACCCGGAAAGCCTATCTGGGTCAGAGTTGCATGCCACCAAACTGCATCTTGCAAGGCCGAATCCTTTGTGGGGCCAGCGGCTCTGAGGGGCTCCGACGAGATCCGGAAGGAGGCTGTTCCTACTGCAGGGCCCCGACCCAGGCGGCGACGGGCCACGGAACCCGGCTCCCGGCCGCCCACTCCCGGCCCCGCCCGCGCGCGCCCGGCCCTTACTTGCGGTAAGCGGCGAGCTGCACAACGCTGCAGGGGAAGAGGCGCAGGCACGCCACCGCGTTCCCCTTCCACAGGGCCCGGGGCCCCTCGGCCC
>NW_006205516.1:674875-678431 GCF_000334495.1 Tupaia belangeri chinensis
TAGCCATATCTCCTAGGTATTCAGCGCTCCCCCTTGCCTCTTCTTGTTTGGCCCTATTCTCCCTTCTCACCTCCTTCTCTTCTTCTCCAGACTCTTCCTCCTCTTAGTTTGCAGCCTACTCTTTTTTTTTTTTAAGAGTTAATTTTATTTATTTATTTATTTATTGGAGAGGTTTTTGCTATAGGGCGCATGCGCTCGCCAGACAGAGAGAGATAGAGAGACAGAAAGCTAGAAATCACCCCCCAGGGGGGGATGGCCACGCTGCAATCCCTTCTCCTCCATTCTCCTCTTGGGATCTTGGGCACGCACGCACACACACCTGGCATGAGCTTATGCCACCAGGTGGACTACATGGGAGTCCAGCGACATAGCCATTATGCTAACAGCTGGTCCCTAATTTTATTTATTATTATTTTAATTTGTTATAGGGCACACATGCTCACCAGAGATTGGAGAGGGGTGAGAGAGAGAGAGAGGGAGAGAGACAGAGAGAGAGAGAGAAAGCCACTAGGTCCGGGGCTCGAAACGTGGTTGGCCATGTGGAAGTCCAGTGCCTTAACCACTATGCCACCTGTGCCCCCCCCTTCTTTTTCTGCCCTAAGAAAAAGCCTTAAAGGTCTCGCAGTGCAGAAGGGGAAAGCCATCTGTAACAACCACAACTGCTCTCCATCAAGTGTTGAGATTTACATACAGTATCTCATTTAATCTTCAAAATAGCCCTTTAGTAGTTATGTCTTCATTCCAAAAGGTGACAGGTGTAGTGGCTAGAACCTGAACTCCAAAACTGCCTTGAATTTTGGCCATGCAACTTACCTGCTGTGTGACCTGGGAAAGTCACTCAGCCTGTTCGTGCCTCAGTTGCTTCATCTATAACAGAGATTATAGTTTCTTCCTCCTAGGGGTTGTGTAAGGATTAAGTTAACAATGATTGCTACAAGTAAACAGCATATGTGTATTAGTTAATATTAGATACTATTTTACAGAAGAGGAAACCAAGGGACACAGTAATTGTCTTGCTCAAGGTCACACAGGTACTACAAGGCAGAGTCCAGATTCAAGTGTGAGTGGGTGTTACCGCAATATCCACTAATGGCTACAGGAAGCATACACTAGGACTGCGAGTATAATTCCAGTCAGGACATTTTCAGGGCTTTTGTTAGCTAAGAGGACAGTAGAGGCAAAGACGGGCTAAGAGCGACTTGGCCAGAATCCAAGAAGGATTTTAATAAGGTTAAAAAGATTCCACTTAGTCACGTGTACTCTTGTGTCGGTTAATCATGCTCTCTCCACTCCCCTCTCCAGCTCTGGCACCCGCCATTACGCTCTCTATGCAGCTGAGTCTTTTTAGCTTCTGCTAATGAATGAGGACATACGGTCTTTGTCTTTTTAGACTCTGGCTTATTTCACTTAGCATTATTTCCTTCAAGTTTGTCCATTCTGCCTCAAATGACAGGAATTCATCCTTTATAATGGCTCATATGCCCTGATTTGATCATTACACACTGTATACATGTGTTGAAAAAAAAAAACAACTACACTTTACTCCACAAAAAATGTACCGTTATATGTAAATGAGAAAATACAATAGAAATGATTATTTAAAATTCTAAATATCTTCCTGTTCCTCTTTCTGAAAAGCCATTATCAATAATAACAGTAATTACAGGGAAAGGGATAGAAGGCAGTCTGTTAGTGAGCAAGAACTCCCAGGTACATAGTGGTTTTAGGCTTGTATATTAATTAGGTCACTGGAAAAGTCATGATGTATTTTTCTATGCAAACATGCCTCATGACTTTCCCAACAACCCCATATATTCTACATTTGCCAACACATAATGATAAAGGAACCTTTACTAAAAGATGTTGCAGGTTTTTCACTGTGAGAACTCGTTCCTGTTATAGAAGCCTCACTCTGCTCTCAACAATTGGGGAATGCTTATTTTTCACCTTATGTGATTTCTTCTGTCTTGTTTTAAGCCAATTTCACAGCTGTGGGAAGTAGATTAATGACAAAAGGCTCAGGACACCACATTTTAAAAGGACTTGAGCTAAAGTTTAGGGACTAGAATAATAAAAGCTCCAGGTACCAGTACTGTCCTGAAGCTTTGTGTTGGACGACAGGACTTGATTCTGAAACTTCTTCAGGGCACTCTGCTGGGACTGGAACAGTTGATACCATAACCCCACATAATGGAGATTGGATCAAATGAGTTATGCTGGTTTTCTTTCTTTTTTAAAATTTACATTAATTTGGGACCAGCAATTAACGTAATGGCTATGTCGCTGAATTCCCATGTAGTCGACCGTGGTTCAAGTCCTGGACCCAGTGGCTTAAACTCATGCTGGGCACATGTGCGTGCGTGCCCGACATCTCAAGAGAATGGAGGAGAAGGGATTGCGGCGCGGCCATCCCCTCAGGGGGTGATTTCTCGCTTTCTGTCTCTCTGTCTCTCTGGCGAGTACATGCGCCCTGTAGCAAAAACCTCTCTCTGAAAAAAAAAATTGACATTAAATCATTGCACATCTTTACAGCATTCTACATGGCTTTCCAAAGTATACATACAGTGCGTGTCAAACGAGTCAAAGAGATTACCATACACATCATCCTCGACATGTAACTTTCCATCCTTGCTGTTTTGCTATTTTTGAAACAGAGCTTCAATGTACCTATCTTGCCAATGGTTACACCCTTTTCTTTAGCCTTTTAAAAAAAAAATTGAAATAGGGCATGTGCATTCACCAGAGAGAGGGACAGAGAGAGAGAGAGAGAAAGAGAAAGAGAGAAGGAGAGAGAGACAAAGGGAAAATGAGAATGTACCCCTCCATGGGAAAAGGCCATGCCACTATCCATTCTCCTTTCAGGATTTTGGGCACATGTACACACATGCCTGGTTTGAGAAGCCACCAGGTCTGGGACTTGAACCACACAACTGGTCATGTGGGATCCAGCCGCCTTAACCGTCATGCCACTAACTGGTCCTAGCCATTTTTTTTTTTTGTTCTTTAGCACAGATAAGATGTTTAAATGAGCCAGAGACAAGAAGAGCCATTTTAATCTTCATAGCTATTTGCTAAGAGAGATAATGAGCTGATGATGGTCTATTTTATCCTAGAGAGTAAACCTTATACTTTTTTCATTACAAGTACTTTGAGCAGCAAAATGAATTATAGCAAGGTACGTATTTGATGCCTTCTGTCCTTTTTTAAAGAATTATTTTATTATAATAATACTAATTATTATTTAACTATTTACTATTAACTAATAATATTATAATAATACTAATTATTATTTAACTATTAACTATTAACTAATAATACTAATTATTATTTAACTATTAACATGGATCATGTGTGCTCACCAGAGAGAAACAGAGAGAGACAGGTCAAGTGAGAAAGCAAGCCACCAGGTCTGGGATTTGAACTGTGGTTGTCCATGTGGGTGTCCAGTGCCTTAACCACCACTTGCTGGCCCCACCTTCTCTCTTTTCATGATAAGGTGCTAACAAGGTGTGGTGTATTTTACTCAGCCCAAGTCTCTCTGGTTTGCTAAGAATTG
>NW_006205516.1:680016-686209 GCF_000334495.1 Tupaia belangeri chinensis
AGGGAGATTTTGACTTCCTGTATTATAGACTTCATTTCTAACAGTTCTGTTTGACTCTTTTGTAAAGCATGTAATTCCTCTTTTAGATCTTGCAAGAATTTCCTCACCTCCTGGAACTCGTCAACTTCTTTCTCCTTTCTGTTTAGTAGTTCATTGTCTCTCTTCTCTTCCATCTCAGTTAGCTTCGCCATTATGAATGTTCTAAATTCTTTATCAGACATTTCCATGATTTGCATTGAACTGCTTGTGGATGAAGAGGAGTTATTCTTTTCCCTTGGAGTAGAGGTATTTTCTTGCTTTCCCTTATTTCTTGTGGTCCTGCGGTGATTTCTAGTCATCTGATGGATGGTGTGTTTCTTCCTAATTCTTGAAGTTCAATCTGAACATTCAGGAGCAAGCAGAAAGAGGTGATCGGGAATCTCTCTGTCATTCTACTGTGATTGCTTTGTGCAGTAGATTCAGTAGATATTGAAGAATATGTTAACCCTAATAATATTTGGATGTTTAGCTACAGTGCTCTTAGATCCATCACGCTAGCTTGTTTGCTGGAGGGTGAATTATCAGTAGAAAATCTTCATTTCTCTTGTACCCTAAATGGACTATTTTGCAGGAGCCATGAGGGATCTTCTCCTGAAGGCCTGGCCTCTCCTGCTTCAGGGCATTAAGATCCACCGCAGCATGCCTGTACGCCACCAATACAAGGGATTTTCAAAATTTTTATGGAAAATCCATACGTGATCTGGTAACCTAAGAAGAGAAACAGACCAAATATCCAAAACAGGACTTTATGTGGGCATAAATTTGAGAACTGCATCACAGTACAACCTGGATGAGCAAAATTGCCAGATATGCTCACCGAGGTTTTAGCATCCTCAGATAGATTTTAAAGGCAAAATCACAAACGGGAGATGAAAAGGTGAGGGGATTATACTGATTGTTTTGGGACAATTATCCTTAGCTACCAGGATCAATAACAAGGGCAGAGTCAGTCCAAGGTTAGACAGACAATCTCTGGGCAGATGTTTTTGCAGCAGAAATCCGAGTGTCAGGTTACACTGGTCTTTGCACAAGGTTGTGATTCTGGCAGAGTTCTCTAAATAAGCTCTTACCAGGCATGTTAGATGAGAAAACACCTCCTCCATGGCTTTCCTCCCTTGATTTAGTCAGGATTGACATAAATGACTGCATTTTGATTCTGAAAAAACTTAGAGATTTCAATATACACATATTTTTTTGCTCCAAAATAAACTAGTACTTTAAATCCATTTTTTCTGGGAACATTTTAGACAGAAAGCGAGCAATCACCTGCCCCCCATCCCCCCCCCCCCGGGGGGGGGATGGCCACGCCGCAATCCCTTCTCCTTCATTCTCCTCTCGGGATCTTGGGCACACACGCACATGCACCTGGCGCGAGTTTAAGCCACCAGGTCCGGGACTTGAACTGTGGTCGACTACATGGGAATCCAGCGACATAGCCATTACACCAACTGCTGGTCCCTCTGGGAACATTTTGAAGACCCCTTGGAAATTCTTGAAGGCACCCTGTATTTGGATTGTGACCTGTAGACTCAAGCTAAGCTTACTGCCACTTTTTCACATTTGCTGAAAGTCTAAAGAAGATCCTAGGTTAAGGATCTCTAATTTGGAAAGTGTACATGATGTGAAGCTGGGCTGCTATGTTAAAGATAAATGATAGCAAAGAGAGGGAGAGAGGCAGGCAGCCAAAAAATCTTAGACATACTCTTGTAACATGAGAAAGGTGGGTAGCTGACAGCAGGCAGCCTCAGGTTGTTGCAGTCAGTCCTTGGGAGATGCTAATAATCTTTTGGTATTTGTCCTATAGGAACCTTCATGGCCTAATTGCCTCTTAAAGACCTCACCTCTTAATAGCATCACATAGGCAACATCTGTATTTTGGAGGAGACATTTTGAACAGTAGCATTTATTCATCTGTTGATGAACATTTGGGCTAATTCCAATTTTTGGCTAATATAAATAAAGCTGCTGTGAACATTCATAGGGGCACAGGTGTTTGTATATAGATGTTTCCTTTTCTTTATTACATAATAGGTACCATTCTATAGGCATATCTCTGACATTTACTTTTTTTCACTGTATAAGATTATTTTTTTCACATAGTACAGATGGTTTTCAACTTACACTGGTTTGACTTAAAACTTTTCAACTTTATTGTGGTGCAAAAGCAATGCACTTGTAGTAACAGAAGAAACATATTGAACTTTTGAGTATCCATACGACCATTCAGTTTTTCACTTTCAGTACAATATTCAATAAATTACATGAGATATTCAACACTTTATTATAGAATAAGTTTTTTTTTTCTTTAGATATCTTTGCTATAGGGCATGTGTGCTTGCCAGAGAGACAGAGACAGAAAACAAGAAATCACCCCCCAGGGGGGATGGCCATGCTGCAATCCCTTCTCCTTCATTCTTCTCTTGGGATTTGGGCACACATGCACATCCACCCAGTGTGAGTTTTAAGTCACCAAGCCCAGGACTCAAGCTGCGGTCAACTACGTGGGGGTCCAGAGACATAAACATTACGCCAACTGCTGGACACCCCCCCCCCATAGAATGGGCTTTATATTAGAAGATTTTGTCCAACTATAGGCTAGTGTCAGTGCTCTGAGCATGCTCAAGGTAGGCTAGGCTAAGCTATGATATTCAGTAGGTTATGTGTATATTAAACACATTATAATTTTATGATATTCTCAACTTAAAATGGCTTTATTAGGATGTAACGCCATCATAAGTCAAAGAGCATATATGTTCTAGTGCATCGATGTCTCATAGCTTCTTCATGTATTTCTATATATGGACATTTAGGTTGTTACCAGTTATAGACACTGTTGCAATTAATAACCTGTGTATATATATTTTTGAATTGTTAATGGTTTATTTTCATCTACTTTAAAATCCCATTTGTATTTTAGATAATAGCAGGGATGGCAAGTGTAGATACTAGATTTTGTATAGGAAGCAGCGGATAGTAGGGAGTGGGAAGGAGGGGCTCAGGGATAAAACATTTAACAGACACAAGAATATAAAGTTCTCTGTTGAAAGTGATATATATGGTAACATCTTTGACTTGATACATGCACTGCATGCATGCCTTGAAAAACCATTTTGTGTGCTATAAAGATGTATAATGATTAAATGTAAATTAAAAAAAAAACAGGCCAAAAAAATCCCATTGTGGGCTGCGTGGTGGCACTGTGGTAACACAACTGAAACCACATAGGAAAGGTCCTGGTCTGTATCCTTGGACCTCCCTGAGCATGCTGGGCTTGTGTGTGTACCTGTGATCAGAGTCAGTTGAGACTGGGGGTAGACTGAGGCATGAAGATCTTGTTGGGGGTGCCCCTCTGTTTCTGTATGTGCATCTCTCACGGAAGGAGTAAATTTTTTTGGTTAAAATCTTATTTGTAATCATTAACCCATGATGAGTTAAACAGAAAACAAAATCAAAACAGAAAAGAATTAAACACAGGCTGAATTTCTAAGAAAAATTATACACACTTTTACAAACTTCCTGTACTAAAGGGTTTTCAGCTTTTAGAAACCATGTATCAGTGTACCAATGCAAAGAATGCATTGAAGTACATGGAACTTCAAGATACAAGGCCCCATACTGGTACTCTGGGTTGCAAAGTGCTTTCCAAAATTTCAGTGGTCATTGGCGACAGGAAACCAGAGACCAGGGTGCTGAGTAGTTAGCCATATGAGTGTTGAAATCATTAAGAATGACAGGAAAAGTAGGGTGATCAGGGTGCTGGGTAGTTAGCCATATGAGTGTTGAAGACAGTAAGAATGACAAGAAGACAGAGAGTGGGTTAAGACTTGGTAAAGTCTTCACAAATGAGGATAGTGACCAGGAGGATGACAGAAGACTGCCATTCCTATGCGGAGAGGGTGATATACCAGATGGTGTGAGTCAAAGAAGAGTCAGAAATTTCTTGACAGGGTGGAGAAGCAAAGATCAGAAAGTGGTCTAGGGAGCAAGGAGAGGTCCAAGTCTGCCCCTTGGCACTCCCTAAGACATTTACCGATGGGGAGATGAAAGAATAAACAGCTGTACTTCAAAGAGATCAGCAGACAGGCAAAATTTCAATTACAGCAGAACATGGACAGAATGTTCTGAGGAGAGATTTGAGGCTGTAGGACTTAGCCCAAAATGGATTTGGACTAGAACTCTACTCATACCCTCACTCTAACCTATTATGTCCCACTGTGCCTATGGTCTGGGTTGACTGGGATGGGGGTGCATTGTAATGTGGGGACGCTTTCAGGGATGCCTGTCTCTCTCTCTCTCTCTTTCTCTTGGAAGAAATAAACTTTTAAGAAACTGTCTTTCTTTAGGCCACTAGATATAAGCTTCATGAGGATAGAGAGTTTATCTGTTTTAGATACCTTTATATTTCGGTTATTAAGATGACAGTAGACTGAAAGTGATTTATCAGCATAAAGTGTAAAAGTGTTAAAGCTGGTCTGGCCTTGTAGCACAGTGGTTAAGTGCTGAAAACCATGCAGGGCACATATGCATACATGTCTAAAATCCTGATGGGATAGAGAAATGGAGGAAAAAGTATTGTGGTGTGACCATGCCCCATTGGGGGTGCTCTCTCTCTCTCTGTCTCTCAGGAGCACATAAATCCCTTGGAAACAGAAAAAAAAAAGGTGTTAAAGCTATGGCAAATTCACCTTGTGGGTAAATTCACCTTGTTTCATGTTTTCAAGCTGTTGCACCAGTATCAAAGTATTATTGCAGAGACTACGTACCAATATCTCCTACATTCCCCAACTTTCCTTTTAGCTAATTAAATTAGGGCCACGTGGTTTTGTTCCAACAATGGAATGTGCATGGGGTTGATAATTGCCACTTCCAGACCTGGTCCATATAATATCCTTCATGAGTTTTCATGCTAAATCTCTCTGCTGTTGGTGCAGCTAGAAGCAAAGATTTTGAAACAGTGGAGCACAATGCAAGGAACCTGGATCCCTGAGTTGACCACTCAGAGGAAAACCAATCTGAAGAGTTGCTCAGACAAAAACTGCTTCACAAGACTTTCTGTGAGTGGGAAATAAAAATTTGGCTAAGCCACAGAAATTTCAGCATTTCTTTGTTACCACAGCAGAGTCTAGCCTACCTTGACTAATATATCTACACACTGTTGTCCACAGGAAAACCCTCTTTTTTTGGAGAGGTTTTTGCTATAGGGCGTGTGCCCTAACCAGAAAGACAAAGACAGAGAGACAGAAAGTGAGAAATCACCCCCCCGGGGGGTGGTCACGCCGCAATCCCTTCTCCTCTTGAGATCTTGGGCACGCACACACACGCGCCCGGCGTGAGTTTTAAGCCACCGGGTCCGGGACACAAACCGTGGTCAACTATGTGGGAGTCCAGCGACATAGCCATTACGCTAACTGCTGGTTCCCAAGAAAACCTCTTCACCCAAGTTCCATGTGAAGATTTATGAAAGTATTTAATGCTTGTAAGTTATATTACAGTTTTTTTCTCAGTTTTATGATGAGATGGGTAATGACCATAAATATTCTTTGAAATGTTTTTATATATTTTAAAATTATTATTATTATTTAAATTTACTATACATTGTGTGTGCTCACTGGAAAGAGGCAGAGGGGAGAGAGAGAGAGAGAGAGAGAGAGAGAGACAGAGAGAGACAGAGGAAGAGGAGAGAGAGGGGAAAGTGAGAAAGCACCCCTAACGGGAGATGATCACACCACAAACCCATCTCCTCCACTCTTCCTTTGGAATGTTGGGCATGCACGTACACCTGCCTGGTGGGTTTTTCAAGCTACTGGGTTGAGGACTTGAATTGCAAAGTTGCCCAGGGAGGATCCAGCCATCTTAACCATCATATTACCTGGCTGACCGCTATAAACATAACTACTTTTGCACAAGGAAGTTGCTGCCTTCCATAAGTAAAAGTCATCACTTGACCATTTGAGTTTCAAGAAAAATCTTGTCTTTCTGGAACAAAACCCTTCAATGTGAATCATCATATGCATGATTAGGATTGACTTTGAAGAACCTGAATTTAGGCTTGTATGATAAGCTTCATTAGTGTTCTACCATGCAAAATAAACTGAATCCAGGGACCAGCAGTTAGTGTAATGGCTATGTCGCTGGACTCCCATGTAGCCGACTG
>NW_006205516.1:686415-692767 GCF_000334495.1 Tupaia belangeri chinensis
AAAGAAACTGAATCCAAAGGTTGTAGTAATTGTAACTTCGGTATCCATGCCTTGATGGCACTTACGAGGCTGAGGTTGTAAATGGATTTTGTTGTCTGAATTAGCTACTTGTGAATTCAACAGAAGACCTTTCTAAAAACATTTTGATTATAATGAAAAAACTTTTTTTTTTTTTTTTAATTTAAGAGTGTTGGTGTCTGCCTCAGACTTAGTTTGATCTAAGAGGAAGCAGAAAAAAGAGACAAAGAGGCAGAGTAGCAATGGACACAGGCAGCCTGAGCCTAAGCAGCCCAAACAACTTGTGCTGCCCAGACAAACTGGGCGCCTTTATTTATAGGGAAAAGCAACACTACATACGTGTATTTCATGACATTCTATAGATAAGTTGATATGTTACAGACAATAAGAAGCAGGTAACAAAACTATAAGGGCTTAGACATACTGGATCAGGTGTATTTCTTGGTTACCTCCATATCAAAGAGAAATCCCAATAAACTTCTTATCTAGTGGAGAGAAGCCTAGCTGCAGGTATGGGGAGGATACTTTCTTGCAAACATCAGAGGGATTTTGATAAGGCTGTAGAATATTACAGAGGCAGAGCAGGGGTTGGACTTTCCTAGTTGGGGTCAGGACGTTTCCTGAATTCCATCAGATGTATCTGTTGGAAGGCTCCTAGAAAATTCCACCCTTTGCTCTGCTTGCAGTAAGGGTCAAGGAAAGGACAAGCTGCAAGGTTCTGTCATAGCCAAAAGGGACAGGTGATGTTTGCTCAGAGCATGTCCCCACATCCTCAGGGCATCTCTCTGAACATGTCCCTTCAAAAGAGTTTATTATGAGGGACCAGCAGTTAGCGTAATGGCTATGTCACTGGACTCCCACGTAGTTGACCGCCGTTCGCGTCCTGGACCCGGTGGCTTAAAACTCATGCTGGGCGCGTGTGCGTGCGTGCCCAAGATCCCGAGAGGAGAATGTAGTAGAAGGGATTGCGGCATGGCCATCCCCCCTGGGGAGTGATTTCTCGCTTTCTGTCTCTGTCTCTCTCTGTCTGTCTGGTGAGCGCACGCACCCTATAGCAAAAAAAAAAAAAAAAAAAAAAAAACCCCTCCAAAAAAAAAAAAAGAGTTTATTATGAAAATGTACATGACCTGACTTTTACATCATAGTGAAACAGATCCGTTTCACTAAGGGGACATGACTTTTTCTGTTGAACAGACATTACTTATACTTGTTCCAAGGCTTCTAACATGATACTATTTCCTCATATTACCACCATTCCAATACTATTGTGTTGCCTACTAGTTGCCATCTCCACACATTCATCTATCACAAGATTCATAATGGATCGAATCCCTGCAGTATTCCTTGGATATGTCTGCCACCATTTCATTTCAATGATACCTTCTTGTTCATCATTTTTTTCAACTTGAGAGGGTGAGTTTTGCTCATGGTACCTACTTGGTGGTGGTCTCAGAGATGCCTTTCAATGAAGAGACTCTTGAAATGCTTGATTAAGTGTCTTTTGAAGAATTTCCTCAAAGTAGATGGCAGTGATAAGTGGCTAATTGTGCCAATTTGGATCCTCTAGGAAGCAAATGTTAACATGAAGTTAAGAAGTCAAGATGCTGGGAACCAGCAGTTAGCGTAATGGCTATGTCGCTGGACTCCCATGTAGTCAACTGCGGTTCGTGTCCTGGACCCGGTGGCTTAAAACTCACGCCAGGCGCGTGTGCATGCGTGCCCAAGATCCTGAGAGGAGAATGGAGGAGAAGGGATTGTGGCGTGACCATACCCCTGGGGGGTGATTTCTTGCTTTCTGTCTCTATGTCTCTCTCTGTCTGTCTGGCGAGGGCACGCGCCCTATAGCAAAAAAAAAAAAAAACCTCTCCAAAAAAAAAAAAAAGTCAAGATGCTTATTGGGATAATGTTTGTGGAAAATATGAGGACCTGGAGCAAGATTGGGTGAAGAAAACTTATAGATCTCAATGCAGATCTGACACATGTGACAGGATGAAGGGAGAAAGTAGCTTTTGGCAGAATTGCCTTACACAGCAATGCATATGTCACAAAGTTTTGGTCAACCCAATGGAGAGTATTGGAGAAAAGAATCCCTAGAGTCCCATTAGGTAGAGGTGGCCAGGCCTTGGTATTGCCATCATGTTTAGTCACTGACTAGAGGCTGCCCAAAGAAATCATATCTTATCAAGCATTTTTATCAAGAACATTGCAGTTGATCTTAGAAGATGCCACTACTCGAGGTTGTCAGCTAGCAGATTTATGGTAGATTATTTTTTTTCTTTTTAAAGTTTATTAATTTATCTTTGGGGGTGGGGGGAGAGAAGCTCCCAATGGGGCCTGGTCATGCTGCTATCTTTTTTCCTCCAACTCTCCATTTTGTCAGGATCCTAGGCATATGTGCAAGTCTGGTGTGTTTTCCAAGCTACTGGGACAAAGATTTGAGCCCTGACATCACGGTTAAGGAAGCCAGATCCCACATGGCTAAGCACAGCTTGAATCCTGGCTCCAGTGGTTTGAAAAACACACCAGGTGCGTGTCTGTGTGCCTCACATGCTGATAGGATAGAGAAATGGAGGAAAAGACATTGAAACCTGACTATACCCTGTCAGGGAGTGGGAGTGCTTTCTTCCTCTCTCTCCCTCTTTCTTTCTGTGGTGATGTGGTGAGTACATGTGCCCTCTAGCAATTAAAAATATTTATGTAAAATAAGACACAAACTTTGGTAGTAAAAAGACAGAGTTCAGAAAACATAACCAAAAAAAAATGGTGCCACTGTATTAATATCAGACAAAATAAACTTTAAGATACAAAACATCGTTAGTCATAAATACCATATAATGATGAAAGGAACTATTCATCCAGAAGGTATGACAATTTCAAATTTGTATTTATCTACATTATCAGCTCCCCAAAGCAAAAATGGACAAAATCACAAGTAACAAAGGGCAAATACACAGAAATAAGAGATATTGAACACATTTCTTTTAATATTTGAGAGATAATGCAGACAAGAAATTAATAAATGTATAAAAGATTTGAAAACACAACAGGATTTCACTAGTGGAGATACATAAAACCCTATATCTATGAATTAGGTATTCTTTTCTTTTTCACTTTAGTTAACATTAAGTTAACTGTAGTGTTGATGTTTATATTTTCATTTAAAAAATTACCATAGGGTAGCCACAGGTGGTATAGTAGTTAAGGCACTGGATTCCCACATAGCTGACCATGGTTGGAATCCTGAACCCGATGGCGTTCTCTCTCACTTTCCCTTTCTCTCTCTGGTCAAATTAAAAACTATATAGTAATAAGAAATGAAAATAATTAAATAAAATAATTTACCATAGGACATGTGTTCTTGCCTGTGAGAGACAGAGAGAAAATAAGAAAGCACCACTGGGAAGGAGGGGAGGATGACCACGCTGCAATCCCTTCTCCTCCATTCTCCTCTGGGGATTTTGGGCATACAAACACACATGCCCAGTGTGTCTTTCAAGCTACCAGGTCCAAGACTTGAACTGTACAGTCAGCCATGTGGAATCCAGCTGCCTTAATCACTATGCATACAGCTGGTCGTAGATCATATATATTCCTTTCAAGCAAACATATAACAATTTGAGAAACTGATCATTAACCTGCTAACTAAATAACAAATACCAAAGAATATTTATCATAGATAGTATATATTTTGATCAAAATAAAGTTATCCTAGAAATAGTAAAACAAGAGGATAGTTTTAAGGCTCCACATATTTGCATATTTATAATTAAGTATCACATGTGTCAAAGAAAAAATTGTACTGGAAACTATTGGGTCATCGAGAAAGTCATGATGCACTTTTGCACAGAATAACAGAAAAATACTTCATAACTTTCCTGATGACCTAATAGAAAGTATTTAAAATAAAATGACAATGGAAATACTAAATTTCAAAGTTTGGAAAGGTGCATCTAAGGTGATATTTGGGGAAAATACATCATTTTTAATTCTTATATAGTCACGTGCTACATAATGATTTCTTTTTTTAGCGGGGGAGGTTTTTGCTATAGGGCGTGTGCACTCGCCAGAAAGACAGGGAGAGACAGAGAGACAGAAAGTGAGAAATCACCCCCCAGGGAGGATGGCCATGCTGCAATCCCTTCTCCTACATTATCCTCTTAGGATTTTGGGCACGCATGCCCATGCACCTGGCATTAATTTGAAGCTGCTGGATCTGGGACTTGAACCATGGTTGACTACATGCGAGTCCAGTGACGTAGCCATTATGCTATCTACTGGTCCCATAATGACATTTCAAAAAAAATAAAAAGAATTATTTATTTAACTTTTATCTATCATTATTACTATTTTTTTTTTTAATTTGCCAAAGAGAGAGAGAAAGTGAGAAAGCAAGTTGCCAGATTCAGGACTCGGACCATGGTCAGCCATGCTCGTTGTCCAGCACCTTAACCACCACACCACCTGCTGGCTCCATAGTGATATTTTGATCATCAATGGACCACATATGTGATGGTGACCCCATAGGGAGCAATAGGCTATGCCATATAGTCTAAGTGTGTAGTAGGCTATACTATCTAGGATTGTTTAAGTACACTCTGTGGATGTTAACACAATGACAAAATCACCTAATGATGCATTTCTCAGAAAGTATTCCTGTCATTAAGTGATGCATGGCGGTAATAGAAAAGGTGAAAGATTAAAATTAACTTGAGGTGGGACTAGCACTTAGCATAATGGCTATATCGCTGGACTCCCAAGTAGTCGGCTGCTGTTCGAGTCCCAGACCCTGCAGCTTAAACTCATGCCGGGCATGTGTGTGTGCATGCCCAAGATCCCGAGAGGAGAATGGAGGAGAAAGGATTGCGGCGTGGCCATCCCCACTGGGGGGGTGATTTCTCGCTTTCTGTCTCTCTGTCTGCCTGGCAAGCACATGCACCCTATAGCAAAAAACCTCTCAAAAAAAAAAAAAAACCCAAACAAACAAAAAAATTAACTCGAGGTACAAATAAACCACCGAGAAAGTAGATGGGTAGAATTTTTAAAAGAGCAGGAATTAATAAGGTAAACACTAAGTTTAATCAAGAATAACAGCAAAATAAAATGCTAGTTTTTTTTTCTTTTTTTTAGGGAGGTTTTTGTTATAGGACACATGCTCTTGTCAGAGAGAAGGAGAGAGACAGAGATATAGAAAGTGAGAAATCACACCCCGGGGAGAATGGCCATGCTGCAGTCCCTTCTCCTCCATTCTTCTCTTGGGATTTTGGGCACACACGCACGTGCACCCAGTGTGTTTTAAGCCACCAGTCTGGGACTCAAACTACAGTCGATGACAAGGGAGTCCAGTGATGTAACCATTGTGCCATCTTCTGGTCCCTCTAGTTTCTTACATGAGTATAAAGTTGACACATATACATGCTAGATATGCCAGTATAGGCTAGCTGTCAAATACTTAGTTTTTAACAGGTTATTATTGTTATGTAAGCTTATATTTCTTCTCTGATAATTTTATTCTTTCTAACAAAGATTCTTAAGTAGAAAATTAAATGTGGCTTATTCTTTTTAAGTCCATCCTGCAAATGCATTCACAAAACAAAAAAAATTCAATGAAAACAAGGTTGTTTGAAAAAGATGAGAAAAACAGACAACTCTGGTAAACTGCTCAAGGAAAAAAGGAGAAAAGGTACAAATAAACAATAAGCATGAAAATAGGCATGAAGAAACTAATATAGTAGACAGGTATTAAAGCAACAATGAGAGAACTTTTTGAATATCCTCATACCAGTAAATTTGAAACTTATATTAAATGGATATTTTGATTAAAAACTACAATTTACAAAAACCAACCCAAGGAGAAATGAAAAAACTGAGTGGACTTCTGATTATTAATGACATTAAAGCAGTAGTTAAAATCTATTGAATGACCAACAAACCAACAACCTACCACCCACCCCGTAGATAGCTGGTTGTATAGGTGCAATCTATCAAACATTCAAGACCAGATAATCTCAATACTATATAAATTGTTGCATTAAATCCTTCCCAACTCACTTTATAAGGTTAGCATAACCTTGATGCCAAACCAGTAAAAGATATTGTGAGAAAGGAAAATTACAGGCTAACTTCACTTGTGAACATATAGGCAAAAATCCATCATAAATTACTAACAATCAGAATGAATATGCATTTAAAAATACATTGGGTTTATCCCAGTATTTAATAAAAGAGTGATGTAGCATTAGAAAAAAGTTAACTTAATTAACCACAATAATAAAGGAGCAAAACTAGCGCTTTTTTCTTTTTTGGCTATAGGGCATGTATGTTTGTGGGAGACAGA
>NW_006205516.1:692805-700093 GCF_000334495.1 Tupaia belangeri chinensis
AACTACCCCCGGGGGGGATGCCCATGCCGCAATGCATACATGCCCAGCATGATTCTCAAGCTGCTTGGTCTGGGATTCAAACCATACAGTCAGTCATGTGAGATCCAGCACTTTAACCTCCATGCCACCTGCTGGCACTTCTACTGATCCCAATCAGTATAGTAAGAAAAGGAAAATAAGTAAAAAGGATTTTAATAAAGGAGAAATACAGCATACTATTTACAGATAACATAATTATCTACATTGAAAATATAAAAGACTATATAAACTACTGCAAATAAGAACAGTTAGTGGGACCAGCAGTTGGCATAATGGCTATGTCGCTGGACTCCCATGTAGTCGACCGTGGTTTGAGTCCCCGACCCGGTGGCTTAAACTCATGCCGGGCACATGTGTGTGTCCAAGATCCTGAGAGGAGAATGGAGAAGAAGGGACTGTGGTGTGGCCGGTGTGGCCATCTCCCCAGGAGGTGATTTCTCGCTTTCTCTGTCTCTCTCTGTCTTCCTGGTGAGCGCACACGCCCTATAGCAAAAACCTCTCAAAAAAAAAAAAGGGAACCAGCAGTTAGCGTAATGGCTATGTCGCTGGACTCCCACGTAGTCGAAGTAGTCGACCGCGGTTCACGTCCCAGACCCGGTGGCTTAAAACTCACACCGGGCACGTGTGCGTGCGTGCCCAAGATACCGAGAGGAGAATGGAGGAGAAGGGATTGCGGCGTGACTATCCCCCCTGGGGGGTAATTTCTCGCTTTCTGTCTCTATGTCTCTCTCTGTCTGTCTGGCGAGTGCACGCGCCCTACAGTGAAAATCTCCCCCCCCAAAAAAAAAAGAACAGTTAGCAAGATTTGAAGATGTAAGTGCAATAGTGCACCAATACATCTAACAAATGTATAAGATCTGAAAAGTATTAAGTCCTTATTGAATGACATTTTAAAAACCCCAAGTTAATGGAGAGATAAAATATGTTCCTGTATAGGAAGACCTAATAATGTAATGATGTCAAGTCTTCCTAAATTCATTTAGAGATTTAATGCCATGCCAATTGAAATTCTGAATAGGATAAAGAATAGCCCAGACAATATTAAAGCAGCACAATATACCCTCCCAGATGTCAATACTTCTTATAAGCCATAGTAATTAAGATTTGCAGATAAAAATAGACCAGTGGAACAGAATATGGAGAGCCCAGAAACAGACCCATGCATAAATAGAAATGATGCATGATTAGTGTGGAAATGAGGAATTATTTAATAAATGCTGATGGAACCATTGGTTATCCATAAGGAAAAAAATAAAATTAGACCTCAATTACATTGCATATAAAAACAAACTCAAATCGTTTTATGACTTTAATGTGAAAAGTACTTGAAAACTTTTGAAAGATACATAGGCAAATAAACATCTTTATGATCTTGTGATAAGGATTTCGTAAAAGTACAAATAAATAAACCATAAAGTAAAAGCCTGATAAAATTTACTACATTAACATTTCAAAAATTTTATACAAGAAAATAAATGATAAACAAAATGAAAAAACAACCCATGGACTAGGAAAAGATATTTTCAATATGCCTGCTCTGACTTCAGATCCCTGGCACTTGATCTTCATCTGCCTGGAACAGTCTTTATCCAAATACACATTTGATTCTCTCCTTCAATTTATTAATGTCTCTAACCAAATGCCACCTCTCCAGAGAGGCCTTCCTTGGGTACCATATTGAAAATAACACCACTGTCACTTGGTCTTCTTCCTTTGCTTTGTCTTCAGTGCAGTTATTACTACCTGACTTTATCTGTTTGCTCTTTTAGTTATTGCCTGTATTCCCCACTTGAATTCAAGCTCCTCGAGAGCAAGGACTTTGTTTTGCAGGCTGTTGTATTCTGTATATTTCATTTATGTAAAGTTTCAGAACATGGCAAACTGCCAAATGTTGTCTATGGATAAATGACTATGTGGAGTGAAGGGAGTGTGGCATGAAAACAGGGGAGGCTACAACAGGGATTTCAGCTGTGTGTTTTTTATTACTTTGAAAAGAAGTGAATCTGTTATGATTTGACAAAGATGAGTAGTGATACTGGGTCATTGGGAAAGTCATGATGCATTTTTTTGCATGAAAAAATATGTCATGACTTTCCCGATGATCTAATAGTATTATGACATGACAGGAGTTATTTTATTTTTCTGTTTGTATGTGCTTGAAATGATTCATTTGAAAAAGCACCATTAGTTCAGTATCTTTTATGTGTGTGAGAGACTTAAAGAGCATAAATAATTTGCAGATGCTAGTATTTTACCACCCTCATGACTCTTCTTTCTGTTTATACCAGTGGTCCCCAACCTTTTTGTCACCAGGGAATATTTTGTGAAAGACAATTTTTCTATAGACCAGGGTGGTGAGGGTTTTTTTTTTTGGTGGGGGAAGTGTGTTCAGGATGATTGACATTTATTGTGTACTGTATTCTATTATCATTACATTGTATTAAATAATGAAATAATTACACAGCTTACCACAATGCAGTATTTGCAGCTGCTCCCCAGTGCTAGCATCAGCTCCACCTCAGATCATCGGGCATTAGATTCTCATAAAGAACATGCAGCCTAGATCCCTCTCATATGCAGTTTACAATAGCATTTGCACTCCTATGAGGATCTAATGGTGCTGCTGATTTGACAAGAGGTGGAGCTCAGGCAGTAATATCAGTGATGAGGAGTGACTGTAAATGCAGATGAAGCTTCAATCACTTGCCTGCTGCTCATGTCCTGCTGTGTGGCCTGGTGCCTAACAGGCCATGTACCAGTAGCAGTCCCTGGCTTGGGGACTGGTGACCCCTGGTTTACACTGTCCCAGATTTAGTTATTTGCTGATCAGGGATAACAAAATTATGTTATGGCTTAATTTGGTCAGGGGTCAGCAAACTTTTCCCATAAAGTGCCAGATAGTATTTTGGCTTTGTGGGCTATGAGAGGGGACCGCAAAAAGTCTGTTGAAAGGTGGGATAAAAGGACAAGTTTCAGGCCAGCAGGTAGGGTGGTGGTTAAGGGGCTAGACTCCCACATGGCTGACTGTGGTTTGAGTTCCAGCCCTGATAGCTTGAAAATCATGCCAGATATCTGTGTATGTATGTATGAAATCCAACAGGAGACAGAATTGCTGTGTGGCCATCTTCCTGGGGCTGATTTCTCACTTTCTTTCTCTCTGTCTCTCTCCTGTGAACACATGTGCTCTGTGGCAAAAACCTTAAAAAAGGAGTGGGGTAAGGGGCGATGGATGAATATATTTCAGTGCCATTAAAAACTCATTCTTAGTGTTTTCAGAGTACGTATTTTCCACTTTTTAAAAATTCACCAGAGGGTACTGAAGTAGGAGTGCTGTGTGATCAAACCCAACACCCGTGCTGGTTCTTGTCTGAAGCTCATGATGAATTGGAGACATGGACACAGAGAGGGGATAGCAAAGCCAAGTTTATTAAGAGAGGGAAGGAAGAACAGAGCTCACAGTAGGGAGGGGTCCAAGGAACTGGAGGCAGGGGTTTTTATTTAGCAGACTGAGCAAGGATTGGCTTTCTGATAAGAAAGTGAGCTTTAGAAAATAGTTACGAGTGACTTATTACCCTGTTCTTCATGAGGTCAGCAGACCGTAGTGTTCTGTACTTCTTGTTAGAATATAGTTACTAAATAGACACGGTTGCCCCTAGCTACAGTTGCTTTGAGTGCCAATATAGCCAGCTTTTGGCTGTGAAAACTTAGCTACTATGACTCCATCTTGGCCTTACCCTGTGTGTATGCTCAATATCCCAATCTCCTGCCTTATTAGTCATACATCCTTTAGAGACATGTGAAAGGGGTGTATATTGTACACTAGTGAGACCAAAGAGGAAAAACAGAGACTTTGTTAAAAAGAAAAACATACTGACTTCCTTTTGGGGGCCCTTACCCTATCTACCTGTAAGTGGGGTCTAACTCCTATCTTAGCTTATGTACTTGCCAAAGAGAGAAAGAGAGAGAGAGAGAAGAAGAGAAATAAATCACCCCCAGCATGACACAGTTCTGTCATAATCACTTCTCCTCCATCTCTCTATCCTTTTGGGATTTTGGTCATGCATACACTTGCACCTAGAATTTTTTTCAAGCTGCCAGGGCTGAGACAAATTGCAGTTATGGTCGGCCATATGAGATCAGGCTGCCTTAACCACAAGACCATGGAACCGGCCTCATTTTCCACTTTTGAAGACCTCTCATATGGTCTCTGTTGGAGCTACTCAAGTCTGCCATTTTAGGGTGAATGCAGTGTAGTAGGCAGAATTTTTAGATTAATTTTTAGAATTATGTATCGGGCCCCCCCAAGATTTGTGGCCCCTGATATATACACACCTGCTATCAGTAGTTCAAGTGCTAATTTAGGTGCTGCTGTGAAGGAATTTTTGAGTTGTAATTAAGTACCCAAGTCAGTTCATATTAAGCTAGAGAGATTTTCCTTGCTAGACTTTATCTAACCAGGTGAGCCTTTAAAAGGGATGGAGCTCAGGGCCACAGGTAGCATAGTGGCTAAGGCACTGAACTTCCATGTGGTCAACTATAGTTCAAGTCCTGGACCTAGTGGCTTGAAACTCAAGCTGGGTGCATGTGTGTGGATGTCCAAAATCCTGAGAAGAGAATGGAGGAAAAGGGATTGTGGTATGATCATCCCTGCTGGGGGGTGACTTCTTGCTCTCTGTCTCTCTGGTGAGTACACACACCCTATAGCAAAGAATCTCTCAAAAAAAGGAGGGGAAGTGGGATAGACTTCATTCCAGTAAGAAAGACTCAAACTGTTAAAATGGTTCAGTGTGAGGGAAAAGTCTATTGCTGATTTCGAATAAGGAGGAGCTATGTAGGTGGCCTCTAGGCCCTGAAGGCAACCTTTGGCTGATGGTTACTTTGAGAATGGTAGCAATTGACTTATGACTGCAAGGAATTGAATTGTCAACAATCAAATTGTCTCAACCATGGTTGAGAGAGGATCTCGTGCTTTAGATGGGAATGTCATCTCAGTTAATACCTTGCTTTCAGCCTGATAAGATCCTGAACAGAGAACCCAGTTAAATCCTGCCTGGACTCTTTTATTAAAAAAATTTTTAACAAGTTTTATTTATTTATTCTTTTATTAGTGAGAGAGGCAGAGAAAGAGAGTGAGAGGAACTCCCAACAAAGTCTTGATGCCACAATACACTCCCAACTTCAGTCAGCCCTGGATCACGGGCATGCAAACTGTGAAATAATAAATTTGTGGGTTTTTAAAAAACATTTATTTATTTATTGTGATTTTCTTTTTCTTTTTTTAAAAGAATTATTTTATTTAACTTTATTTATTTATTCATTGTTTATTTCAATTTGACCAGAGCGGGAGAGAGAGAGAGAGAGAGAAACTAAGCCGCCAGGTCCAGGACTCGAACCATAGTTGGCCATGTGGGAATCCAGTGCCTTTAACCATCCCCCCCCCTGCCGGCCCCAGAAAGCAAGCCACCAGGTCCAGGACCTGAACCACACAGTTGGCCATGTGGGAGTCCAGTGGCTTTAACCACCATGCCAACTGTTGGCCTATTTATTGGGTTTTTCAAGCCACCGGGTCTGGGACTTGAACTGCAAAGCTGGCCATGTGGGAATCCAATGCCTTCACCACCATGCCACCTGCTTGCCCAATTTCTTTTGTTTTATTTCTCTGAGGTTGTGGTAATTTGTTACAGCAGCAATAGGAAATATATACAAACAACCACAGACAATATGGAAATAAATGAGCAAGGGACACCAAAATTGACTTTCACACAATTTTCATGTATCACAAAATGGTCTTCTTTTGACATTTTGCTAAAAAAAAAATTATATACATAAAAAAACACCCTTAGCTCATGGGCTGTACAAGGACCAGTGGTGGGATAGATTTGACCTGTGCATCATAAATTGGCAACAGTGATCTAGAAACTGGTGCACTTTTCTTGGTCAAACCTCTGTACTTTTAAGGTCTCACAGAAATATGAAAATGAGTTCTAAAACATTCTTTTCTTCAGGATTTACTGCTCTTTGTCTTTCCATCATAAGTACCATACCATTTTTCCTTTCTTTAATGGTCTAAATCTCTTCCAAATATCAAATATAAACTATAAAACCATTTAATTTATACATCAGTTTTCTGGCACTCAAATACGTTTAAAGGAACATTGCCGACTCTAATGAAAATATTGTTATTTATTTATTTTCTGTCTCACAGGGAAGTGCTTTTTATTCTTTTTGTTGTATGATTCTAATTAGTTGATAAACATGCATAGCCTTTTTTTTTCTTTTTCTTTTTCTTTTGGAGAGGTTTTTGCTATATGGCGTGTGCGCTCGCTAGACAGACAGAGGGAGACAGAGAGATAGAAAGCGAGAAATCACCCCCTCCCCCCAGGGGATGGCCATGCTGCAATCCCTTCTCCTCCATTCTCCTCTTGGGATCTTGGGCACGCACACACACGTGCCCGGCGTGAGTTTAAGCCACCGGGTCCGGGACTCGAACCACGATTGACTACATGGGAGTCCAGCGACATAGCCATTACGCTAACTGCTGGTCCCTGTATAGCCTTTCTTGAGACGTGTTAATTAGTGTGGATATTGCTATAACAATCTTCTGGTGATTTACATTTTCCAAATATCTGGTGTATTGTGCATTTATTTTTATCATTTAATGAAGTTTCCAAATCAGAAATTTATAAAGCTATGTCTGCACTTTCTTTAATTAGAAATGGAGATATGGGGGGCTAGACAGTGATTCAGTGGTAAAATATAATGCTTTGCAAGGTTGATCCATGTGGGAAGGTTCTGGGATCGTATCTGATATCTCCCTGAGTACACTGAACATGTGCATGCTCATGATCTGGGCTTTGGCAGAGGCTGGGGGCTGATTGTGGCATCAAGGCTTGGGATTTGCTCTCTCTGTGTCTCATTCATGAAAGAAGGAAACTTTTTCTTTTGAGAGAGAGATTTTTCTGTAGTGTATGTGCATTCCATTCACTAGAAAGACAGAGAAAGAGAAAGTGAAAGAGAGAAATCACCTCCCAGGGGGACGACCATATTACAATCCCTTCTCCTCCAGTCTCTTCTCAGGATTTTGGACAAGCAGGCACATGGGCCTGGTGTGTTTCAAGCTGCCCAGCCAGGGCAACTTGAATAGCAGTTGGCCTTGTGGGAATCCAGTGTCTTAACCACTATGCCACCTGTTGGCCCCAAGAAATAAACTTTTTGTTAGAAAGAATTATTTTATTTAATATTATTATTT
>NW_006205516.1:700206-708267 GCF_000334495.1 Tupaia belangeri chinensis
ATGGTCACGCCGCAATCCCTTCTCCTCCATTCTCCTCTCGGGATCTTGGGCACACACACACGCGCCCGGCGTGAGTTTTAAGCTACCGGGTCTGGGACGTGAACCGCGGTCGACTACGTGGGAGTCCAGCGACATAGCCATTACGCTAACTGCTGGTTCCCCCAAATAAACTTTTTGTAAAAAACAAAATGGAGATAGAAAGCAGGTTCAGCCTAGGAAATAACAGTTTGATAGCACAAGATATGTTTTAAAGAAAATGCAGAACTCATTTCCTGTGGTGTCATAGTAAAATATCATCGATTAGGCAACTTGAAACAACAGACATTTATTTTTTCATAGTTTTGGAGGCTAGAAGTTCAAAATCAAGGTCATGGCAGGACTTGCTCCTTCTGAAACCTATAGAAGAGATTTATTCGTTACCACTTCTTAGCTTCTTACTTCTGTTGTTTTCTGGCAAGCGGTGGTGTTCCTTGGCTTGTAGCTGCATCACTGCAGTCTGTGCTTCTGTCATCACATGGCCATCTTCTCCTCGTGGGTCTGTCTTCTATTCTTCTTATAAGGACATCGGTCATATTGGGTTAGAGCCACCTTTAATCCAACCTTAACTTGATTACATCCATACTACTACTACTACTACTACTACTAATAATAATTTTGAGAGAGATTTATGCCATAGGGCATGTGTGTTTACCAGAGAGACAGAGAGAGACAGAGAAATAGAAAGTGAGAAATATCCCCTAGAGGGGATGGCCACACCATAGTCCCTTATCCTCCATTCTCTTCTTGGGATTTTGGGCATGGATGCACACACGCTTGGCATGAGTTTTAAGCTGCAGGGTCTGGGACTCGAACCATGGTCGACCATGTGGGAGTCCAGTGCCTTAACCATTATGCCACCTGCTGGCCCCTACATCCATAATTGTTTCACTATTTCTAAGTAAGGGCACATTCAAAGGTACTGGGGAGTTAAGACTTCAATATACTTTTTGAGAGGACACAATTCAACCTGTAACACTTTCCCAGAGAAAAAGACAAAAACATAAGAAAGAACTGGAATGTTAGGAATAACTGAACAGTTTTCTGTAAGCACCTACTTTCACATTTGGAAAAACTGAGGCACAGAGATATTAACAGACTTGCCCAAAGTTACATAGTGAGTCAAGAACAGAGGTAGCACTGGAAATCCGTAATGACAGAGAAATTTATAAATCATAAAAATATGTTTCATGTTAAACACCTACAATACTCAAGACTGTCCCTAGGAAAAAAGTGAAAATTAGGCGAAGTTTATCCATCTTTCTTACACCCTTCCTTCCTTCTTTACTCCCTGCTGGCACCTCCTTAGCCTCACTCTGTTCTCTAGAAATGCTTCCTACCTACTGGGGATTGTCCTAAGTCTTTTATGGTATGATCTCACTCAATTCTCATAACATAGTGGTAAATTCTATTACGATATGTTCTCTGTCAGGGTTCTGTGTAAGACTCAGGAGGCACCATCTCAAGAGAAAAAGAAAAGTTTATTGAGAGGAAGAGCTCCCAGGGCTCTGAACTAGAGGTGCCTCAGCCCACCCTATTGAGGAGACATGATGTATTTATATATATGAGAGGAGTGGAAGAGTAGGGTCATGAAAATGATGGGTACTTTGATTAGCTTACTTGCTATTGTGATCTTGTGGGCACATCTATGAGCATCATCTGCCAGTAAGGGAGGGCTCTGGCTGGAGGGTTCTGGCCGAAGGTCGCTGCAACCATCTTCTTAGTTTCTGACAGGAAATTATCTAAAGGCCATTCAGGGGCAATCTAACAGTCACATTTTACACATGAGGAAATGGACCTACAGACAGGTTAAAGAACTTGCCCAGAGTCTCACAGCTGGTAAAAGGTTGGGCTGAGATATAAACATAGACAGAGCCTACATTCTTAACTACTCTCCCATTATGCCTCCTCCCTTGCCACTGACCTCCCCCTACCACCATATGCTAGCATATCCTTTATTTACGTTTTGTCCAAGGACCCTCCTCAGAACGCCTTTTTAAGCCCATCTTCCTAGACAGGATCCTGTATTACAGAATCACCTCTTGGGCTCTGCCTGTTTCAGTGATGAGGTGATAAAGAAACTGGCTGCCTATATAAGCAGAGCATCCCAGGTGTCTAGGGTCTGTTTCTGAAAGGATATAAGGATTAGTTCTCAAATGTAAGGATTCAGAAACTATGCCTCAGGGCCAGCAGATAGTGTAGCACTTACATTGGACTCCCACATGGTTGACCTTGGTTGGAGTCCCAGACCCAGTGGCTTGAAACTCATGCCGGACATGTGTGCATACATGACCAAAATCCCAGGAGGAGAATAGAGGAGAAGGGATTGCAGCATGGCTGCACTTTCCCTCGCACTGTCTCTGTCTCTCTCTCTCTGGTGAGCACACATGCCCTAAGGCAAAAAAAGAAAAACGCTTAAAACAAAAAGTAAGGAAAAAGGAACTTGACTTTTTTTTTTGACTAGTTCTTTGTAAAATAAAATCTTAAAAAGACTAGTTCTTGGGAATAAGCAGTTAGCGTAATGGCTATGTCGCTGGACTCCCACGTAGTCGACCGCGGTTCGTGTCCCGGACCTGGTGACTTAGAACTCACACTGGGTGTGTGTGCGTGCGTGCCCAAGATCCCAAGAGGAGAATGGAGGAGAAGGGATTGTGGCGTGACCATCCCCCCTGGGGGAGGGTGATTTCTCGTTTTCTGTCTCTATGTCTTTCTCTGTCTGTCTGGTGAGCGCACGCGCCCTATAGCGAAAACTCCAAAAAAAAAAAAAATTTTTTGTTACTTGTGTCTCCTGAAAGGGAGAAAGAGGACCCTCCTCCAACAGGGTCCTCACGCTATAATCTACTCCTAGTCTCAGTTGGCCAGATCACAGATGCACACATACACATCCAGCATGCTCAGGGAGGTTCCAGGATGCAAGTGCAGGATCCTTCCCATGTGGTTCAGTTGTGAACCAGCTGTGCCTATCCTAAACGTTATCTGGTTGGTTTCCCCTAGAGTGTTCAGGTCTAGGGATAAAGTTGCTTTACCTAAATGTACAAGTGGTTGGTTGCTAATCCAGAATACCAGTTTGGGAATTCACACTTAGAAAGATCCTTGCCAAGTGTTGCAACCAGAGAACAAAATTGGAAAGAGAGAGCTGCTTAGACAGGATCTTGCCAGAGATCTGCTAGTGAGATTCTAATGCCCATGATCTGGGTTCTGGTCTCCTCCCACCAAAGGGACCAGGGCAGATGAGGTGTGACTACTAGCCACAGGTTTGACTTCTGGGGAGGAGAGTCCTAGGGGCTGGTTGTCTTGAGGCTTTTCCTCAAGCAGCCCAAGGCAGAGAGCCAAATGCTGTGTGGAGAAGAGCCAAGGTTCTAGCAGAAAGGCCAATGCCAAGAAGTGAATCCAGAGGACAGAAAGAGGAACATGAGGACAGAATTCGGTAACTCAGAGAAAGGGTGATGAGCTGAGAGGAGATGCAGTGCCAAATTCTCCGTGCAATCTCAATCTTGCCTCTGACTCCTTGGATTTGGGCCTGTACCAAGCATGCTGTCAATTGAACCTCTGCTTTCTCCTAAGAGCTTTGACTCGACCTGACCTTCAGGTTCTTGGCAGTCTATGCTGCCTCTGAGAGAAGTTTCATACTCTGGCTCTGGCCCCATAAATCCAAGTCCTTCCCAGAAAAGGAGGATCCAGATATTTAACCACAGATCTGTGGTTCCCAAGGTCCCCAGCAGCTGCCCTGGAAATGCCTTGCCACTCCAATTCCTGCATCTATGATGCTACAGAAGGAAAATGCAGAGTCTAAGGGGCAAGGTTTTCTCTTTAGCAGACCAGAAAGTATAAGTTATGGCAGAGCTGATTCCACAGCTGCTTCCAAGAGCTAGAAAGGCTTTAGGGCTAAACTTTTACAAGAGGCATGTTGGCTTCTTCCAACATCACTTGCTTTCCTCTTTTTGCATCATCAGATTTGTCTTTTCTGTCTCAGTCATATTCTCTCCCACTTTTGGAAACTTTTTTCCCTTTATTTGTCAGAGGGTTTCTGCACTCACCAGAGAGAGACAGAGAAGAAAGGGAGAAAACATCCTTGTTTTTCAAGCTACCAAGGCCAGGACTCAAACCACTGTTTGCCACGTGGAATCATATTCCCATAACCACTAGACCACAGGGCTGGCCCCATTTCTTAGTTTATGAGTAGCAATTAATTGCACACAGTTGATCTATGTAGCTTCCAAAGAGCCTCATCAACCGCTCTGTGGCTCATTCCCACCTTGTCTGACAGCTGGTTTCAGCAGTCAACCATGTGGGTGAGCTGCCTTGGATTATAGAAAAGTCTATTAATCTCCAGTGGACACCAAGTACCTGGCACATAGCAAGAACTTATTGAATGAATGAAGAAATGAATATGTAATTGAATGTAAACTTTATTTGTGATTCATTCTGTTCAAATGTTCATAAGCAAGTAGATTGTGGTAACTTCTGTTACAGAAAAGTTATGAGCTACTTTTTATATTATGATGAAGAGTGCTTGTGCACACAAGGAAAGGAGAGAGAGGGAAAGAAAGAAAGAAAGAAGCACCCTTGACAGGGTCTATTCATGCAGTGATTTCCCCTTCTTCAGCTTTCCAGCTCCTCAGGATCTTGGGGGCCCCCACACACACCTGACATGTTTTCAGGCCAATCTGGGGATGCAAACCCATGGTCAGCATGTGTCTTCCAGCACTGCAGTCTAGCATGTTATAGCCTGTGCCACCAGAGTTTTGTCTTTTTAAATTATACAGGTAACACATGAGTACATTCTCAATTTTATAGAACAAAATCCCTATTATCCTTCCTCCAACCACCCACCCTATCAGTTAGTGGGCATAATTCCCACCTCCTTTCTGTACACTTGCATCCATGTAATGTATGTGTGTTCACATGTGCATATGCCTTTCTTACATAAATGAGATAACATTATATTTACTGTTTTGCAACTTGCTATTTTGGATTTTGGCATGTATCATGAGCATCTTCCCACATCAATACATTTACTTCATTATTGTTAATGATTGCTTCGTATTCCATAACATTTACATAACATCTTTACTTAACTAGTCCTATAGTGGAAGGAAGGTATTTCAATGGTTAACAGTCTATCTCTAATACAAACACTGCCGTAATTAAACATCCTTGCTATCCATATTTATTGCATATGCTTTAATATTTAATAAGACTAGTTCCCCCTCCCTGCCCCATTTTTTCTTTTCAGCATTTTTTTGGCTATTCTTCCTTGCTTATTCTTCCACATGAACATTGGGTAAGCTTCTCTAGTTCCTCAAATAGGCTGTTTTACTGGGATCATGTCAAATTTATAAATTAAGTTAAAAAATTTACATATTTTGATGTCGAGTCTCTTGTCCCAAAATATGCCAATATATCTGATGTTTCTAAAAAAAATTATTGGGTCTTCAGAAAAGTCCTGACATACTTTTCTAGGCAAAAATGCATCATGACTTTTCTGACTTCCCGATAGAAAGTATTATAAGAAAATTAATAAATGTCTGTCATGAAAAATTTAAACCACTCAAAGCTGTATAAGTTAAAAACTAGAAGCTTCTGACCTGCTCTCCTGCTCCATTGCTATTGCCCATAGATAAGCACTGCTGTGAGGTCATGGGATTTCAGTCTCCCCCTACTTCAAAAATAGGATCATGCTTTCCCTGTGATTTGGAACTTCCTTTTTTTGCTTAAAATATCTCCTGAGGGGTCAGAAGGTGACCCAGTGGTGAAACACAACACTCTGTAAGACTGACTCCAATGGGAGAGTTCTGGGTTTCCATCCAGAAACCTCCCTGAGTACACAGGCATGTACGTGCCTGTGATCCAGTGCTGGCTGAGGCTCAGGGAGGATCATGGCATCAAGTCCCTATCGGGGATGCTGTCTCTCTCTCTCTCTCCTTCTGTCTTTCTCTCTCACTCCTGAAAGTAAATGAATGAATAAAATAAAGAAATAAATGAATAAACAGTGATTAAGTGTAATTTTAAAAATGTAAACAAAAATTTAAAAAAAAATACAGACCACTATTAAAAAAATGGAGCGAGCCCTAGGGACTGCACACACACTGAGGCAATAAGCTAACATTTTAGATCGACTTGTGAACCTGGAGTACCATCATGCTAGCCACAAGGCTTGTGTGTCTGGATGCTACCTTCTAGGATTTTCCACCCATCCTTCACCAAGGCTTCCCCTGTCATGAAGAATTCAATCACAAAGAATCAATGGCTCTTACCACCTGGCAGGGACTATGTCACTAAGACAAGAATTGTAATTCTTCATGGACAAACTGACCAGGAGCTCAAAGAAGCAGCATTGGAACCATCTGTGGAAAATTAATTAAAATTGATCAGATGGGGAGATGTGTTGTTGGCAGGGCTGCTGTTGGTCTTGGAGCTTTGTGCTTGGGAATGGCTAATGAGATTGAGCTATTGAAAAGGTGGTAATTTGGCCTCAGTATGTAAAGCACCCATTCTACTTATATGTACTTAGCTGGAAGTATTGACTTAATAGCTCTGTCTGCCTTGCCAGTAAGCAGAACTCCTGCTCTCATGAACTTCACATTGAGCATGTCGAGAAGCCCTTGGGTAACAACTGGTACAAACTTTGCAGCCATGATTGGAGCTGGAATGGTGGTATGGTTGGTACCATATGACCAGAGCCCAAGTCCAAAGCATCTTGCTTGGTTGCTGCATTCTGGCATGATGAGTGCAGTGATGGCTCCTCTGATGATCCTAGGAGGGCCTCTTCTCATCTAAGCCGTGTGTTACACAGTCGACATTGTGAGAGTCCTCTCCACCATGGCCATGTACTCAACCAGAAGAAGTTTATGAACATGGGTGCACCCCTGTGCTGTGGGCTTGGGACTTGTCTTTGTATCTTTGGGATCTATGTTTCTTCCCCTTACCACTGTAGCTAGTGCCACTCTGGACTTGGTGGCAGTATATGGTCGATTTTCAGCATGTTCTTTTCAGCATGTTCCTTCTATATAACACCCAGAAAGTAATCAAGCATGCAGAAGTAACACTAGCATATGGAGTTCAGAACTACAGCCCTCTAAATTTGATGCTGGGAATCTACATGGATACATTAAATATATTTATGGGAGTTGCAGCTATGCTAGCAACCGGAAGCAACAGGAAGAATGAAGTGACTGGGCCTCTGGCTTCTCCACTCTGCCCACTTCTTTGCTTGTTGACCTTGGCTGATCCTCACTAAGTAGCTTGTACAGGCAGCTTGTATTGAAGTGTAGAAGACAGAACATAGCTGCATTTTGAAAATGTCCCAGTAATGTGAGGCTTCAGGTCTGGTTTTTCTTGGAATAAATTAAGTACTTCTCTTGAAAATAAGCACAGACATTTCCACTTGTGATGTTTTTGTGATTGTTCATTAAAAAAATTTTTTTGTTTATTTTCAATTTGACCAGAGAAGGGGAGAGAGAGAGAGACAGAGAGAGAGAGACAGAGAGAGAGACAGAGACAGAGAAACAGAGAGAGAGAGAAAATGAGAAAGTAAGCTTATTTTCATTTGTCCGGGACTTGAACTGCCATGGACCATGTGAGTTCAATACCCTCAACCACCATGCTGCCTGTTGGCCCCAATGTTGGAGTGATTTTAAAATTTTAAATGTTCAAAAGTTTTGAGTTAATGAGAATTTAACTATTTTACCTATTTTTTAAATTCATCAGGTCAGGTAAAGTTAACAAACTGGCATTTGCCTGCAGAGTGTGTTAAGTGTTGTCATGAGTGACGTAGAGGTTTCCTAAAGGGACCAGAGAGTAGTATAGGGTCACCCACAGTACTTTTTTTTGAGTACTTAGAGCATAGCACTTTTGTGATTAGTAATGAGCCAGTGAGAGGTATCTAGGGACTTGGAAACAAGTGTTTGCTGTTTTTAGTTATTTATTTTATTTATTTATTCAATTTTTCATTTTTTTTGGAGAGGTTTTTGCTATAGGGCGTGTGCGCTCCCCAGAAAGACAGAGAGATAGAAAGCGAGAAAC
>NW_006205516.1:708411-712929 GCF_000334495.1 Tupaia belangeri chinensis
CAAGAAATCACCCCCCAGGGGGGATGGTCACACCACAATCCCTTCTCCTCCATTCTCCTCTTGGGATCTTGGGCACGCACGCACATGCGCCTGGCGTGAATTTTAAGCCACCGGGTCCGGGACGCGAACCACAGTCGACTACGTGGGAGTCCAGCGACATAGCCATTACGCCAACTGCTGGTTCCCAAAGCAACTTTTAAAAAAAGACTTATTTATTTAATGTAATTTAATTTATTATTATTATTATTGTTATTATTTTCATTTGCTATAGGGCTTACCAGAGACACATAAAGAGATAGAGAGAGAGACAGAGAAAGTGAGAAGGCAAGTTGCCAGGTCCAGGACTTGAACCTGTGATCAGCCATGTGGGAGTCCAGTGCCTCAACCACCATGCCACCTGCTGGCCCCATGCACCAACTTTTATATAGACAAATGCCTAAACATTTTTTCTATTTAGACTCTGGATTCCAAGATTATATTCTCCTACATTTCATTTTACTCCCTGTATTTGCTTATTTTAAAATTGAAATCAAAACACCATCTGGAATATGTATTTATGTAGGCAGTGAGATAGGGATCTAGTTTTATATGTTTTCACATGGCTAGTGAGTTAAACATCATTCGTTGTTAGTAAAGGAATAAGCTCAAGCTACCTTATTCTCATTTATTATGAGACTATGGAGTGTTTCCCTGTAACCCCAGGTCTGTGATGGAGATTAATTTCCAAAAGGGCTAGAATCTGAGAAGGAAAAAGTTTCCAGAATGCAAAGGGTAGTTCATTTCCATTTATTATCTCTGCTGCTCTCTGAGAATCGGCTTCATTCATTTCTCCATGGACTGGCTTTCTCTGCTACTGATTCCTAGTGGTGGAGGCTGACTATACCAATGCTCAGCAACTAAGGTTTTAGGTCTCTTCCCTTCAAGATGCCAACTCTTCAGACTGGCAGACATTCTGATTAGTCTAGGTCAGGGGTTCACTTCTGTTCCAATCAGCTATGGCTAAGCTATGTGGGTCACCTAATGTAAACATGGCTGTAGTGAACTCACTCCCAAAATGCTATGGATTGGAATGGAGAAGATAGAGTACAAGTTCTTTGGGAAAGATCATTGTGACCAGGGCAGAAACATCTACTATACCATTTGTCCCAGCTCCATTTTTTTTTTGGAGAGGTTTTTCCCTATAGGGCACGTGTGCTCGCCAGACAGACAGAGAGAGACATAGAGACAGAAAGCAAGAAATCACCCCCTAGTGGGGTTGGCCACACCGCAATCCCTTCTCCTCCATTCTCCTCTCGGGATCTTGGGCACGCACGCACACGTGCCTGGCGTGAGTTCTAAGCCACCGGGTCCGGGATGCAAACCGCAGTCGACTATGTGGGAGCCCAGCAACATAGCCATTACGCTAACTGCTGGTTCCCCAGCTCCATTTTTGAAAAACATGTCTTATCCCCAAACTAACGGTCTCTTCTGCTCTCCTGGATGACTAATGGTCTCTTCCGCCCTCCTGGATGACTAATGGTCTCTTCTGCCCTCCTGGATGACTTACTACATTAACAATAACAGGTGAAATGTTCAATTGCTAAAGGAGACTTATAGGAACCAAAGGGCAATGCTTACATATATATAGTTTATTACAGGAAAAGGATACACCAAAGTGTCTGGAGAGGTCAGGTGTGAGCTCCTACTGTGCTCCTCTATAAGGGCTGTGGCAGACCACACTTTCCTACTCAGACCAGAAACCACTAGCATGAGCATGGAACACCTCAGAACTAGGGAGTCCAAAATGAAGTTTCAGCTGGGTTCTTAAAAACTATTTTGGAACCCAGCAGGTGGTGTAGAGATTAAGGTGCTGGATCCCACATGGCTGACTGACTGCACAATTTGAGTCCCAGACCTGGCAGCTTGAAAATCATGTCAGGCATGTTGTGCATGCATGCCCACAATCCCAAGAGGAGAACTGGGGAGAAGGGATTGTAGTGTGGCCATCCTCCCACCCCAGGGGAGGGGTGATTTCTCACTTTCTCTCTTTCTCTCTGGTGAGGGCATGTACCCTATAGCAAAAACTAAAACAAAATATGTTGTACACTGTAAGGATATGTGTGATTAAATGCAAATAAATTAAAAATATTTAAAATGTTAGAACAAGGGGTCGGCAGGTGGCGTGGTGGTTAAAGGCAGTGGATTCCCACATGGCTGACTGTGGTTCAAGTCCTGGACCTGGTGGCTTGCTTTCTCTCTTTCACTTTCTCTCTCTGTCTTGTCTCTCTTAAGTCAAATTAAAAAATAATAGCAAATGGAATTAAATAAATAAATAATTCTTTTTTTAAAAAAAGCTAAAACAAAACAAAACCAACAAGACAAACGTGAAATATTTTAAATGAAAATTTGCCAGTCACATTGGCATATTTCAGCCTCAACAGCAGAGCCTTTTGGGAGAGGGGCAGATGTCACACTGAGACCAGGTACAAATCATCAATCTTACTGGTACCAGTACTCAATGCTGACAAGTTGGTAGAAACTACCTTGAATCTCCTGAAGACCCATGAATCAGTATGTTTCGTGCCTTGAGAAAAGGTCAGTGTCAGGCAGACACTTTAATAAAGCAGCTAGAGGGACCAGCAGTTAGCAAAATGGCTATGTTGCTGGACTCCCGTGTAGCCGACCGGGGTTCAAGTCCCGGACATGGTGGCTTAAAACTCACGCCGGGCGTGTGTGCATGCGTGCCCAAGAGGAGAATGAAGGAGAAGGGATTGTGGCATGGCCATTCCCCCTGGGGGGTGATTTCTCGCTTTCTGTCTCTCTGTCTCTCTCTGTCTGTCTGGCAAGCACATGCACCCTATAGCAAAAATCTCTCAAAAAAAAAAAATCAAGCAGCTAGAGCTAATTCTAGACCTGCTGGATATTTTATATGATAATCTCGTAGTCAGCCATCTCAGATAAGTTTTGGGGAAAATTTCAGTAGGGCATATTCTTTTTCCTGGTTTTGCTTCTCTATCAGGAATGCTTGGCATGTCTGTTTCTGCATTCTAATATTTTAATAGCTTCTTATGATCTAAAATATTTTGTAAACTTTTTTATTAGTAGTCTGCAGTAATACTTTATTTGATTTTCTTTATTTTGGACACTAACTGGATTCAAAGTTTACCTCGAAATACCTGTACTTCTATGGCAAAACAACAAGGATTAAGAACTGTTTATTCCAAAGGTACTTGACAGTTTTCTTTTTGCTTGACCTGTAAATCAGGAAGAAAATTACTTCAATAATTCAGTTAATATCAAAATTCTTTTGTTTAAGCTTTTAGGTTTAAAGAAAATTCAACTAGCAGTAGTATTCAATTACTGTGGAATCCACTTCATTTAATGAACTAATAAAATGAAAGGCAAAAACATCTTACCTAAAAGCATGAAAGGCAAAAACATCTTACCTAAAGAGCTTTCAAAAAAACTCATGATTAAAAATATTTTGGAAAAGAATGACTTTATTTCAATTTTGCTTTATAAATGGAATGAACTGAAAAATATTTTGGAAAAGAATGACTTTATTTCAATTCTGCTTTATAAGTGGAATGAACTGAAATGCATTCAAAACCAGGAAACTGTATTGCCATCATTTGATGCAATTCATATGCTAAAAATGTTATATTTTACAAAAGGCCTGAAAAAGCCCATAAGAGACTGTTCTCATATTTGTACTCATCTTTGTTAGAGAAAGCACATGGTCCTATTAGCCCCTGGGCATTGTTAGGTCAAATACACAGAAGCATTCATTGAATAAGCAGAAGTCTCAATTAGGCAGTGTTTTTTGCCAATAATATAAAGAGAAAAACATCTTGATTAAAGTTGGGGGGGTGGGGAGGGGCAATTTTGTCCCTATTGCAGATGTCTGATTAGCAATGAAAAGGAGACGTGTTTTCTCTAAGCTTTGGGTTAATAATCTTAAAATCTGTTTCTGTGGTTCTTATTAAAAAAGCAATCAGACGTGACACTGAAGGCACAAGTCATTAAAAGAAAAGAACAAAAGCTTAGACCACATTAAAAATAAAACTCTACTAGGACACGATAAATAATGTTGAAAGTCAAACAATATATTTTTTTAAATGTGCAATGTATAGTTTGACATGATTCTAACAAATTGATTAAAATAGAGAGAACACACATTGTCCAAAGGATATAGTTGTAATAAAAAAAAGTTGAAAATAAACATAAAAGGCTGTTTTGCTTCACTCATGTCAAAACATGCAGATTAAAATAACATTTCTATTAAAAAAAACTATCATGGTGGCAATGATTAAAAGATTATTGGTATCTAGTGCTTAAAAAGGGTATAGAGATGCCAGGTTCATGTGTGTGCATGCCAAAAATCCTGAGAGAATGGAGGACAAGGGATTGGGGTGTGGCCATCTCCTCTGGAGGATGATTTCTCACTTTCTTTCTCACTGTCTCTCTCTCTTTCTTTCTGGTGAGTGCGTGTGCCCTGTGGCAAAAACCTTTTAACAACAACAACAAAAAAAAAGTGTA
>NW_006205516.1:712958-742076 GCF_000334495.1 Tupaia belangeri chinensis
TGTATATTGCTGAAGAGAAAGTCAATTGAAGGCAATTCGGTAATATGCATCAAAACTGAAAATGTGCATACTCTATTTAGCAATTCCACAATTCATAAATCTATATTTTACACATACAAAAATGTATGTTCAAAGATATTCACTGCAGGGAACCAGCAGTTGGTGTAATGGTTATGTCGCTGGACTCCCATGTAGTCGACCGTGGTTCACGTCCTGGACTCGGTGACTTAAAACTCACGCTGGGGGTGTGTGTGTGCATGCCCAAGATCACGAGAGGAGAATGGAGGAGAAGGGATTGCGGCGTGACCATCCTCCCTGGGGGGTGATTTCTCGCTTTCTGTCTCTATGTCTCTCTCTGTCTGTCTGGCGAGCGCACGCACCCTATAGTGAAAACCTCTCCAAAAAAGAAAAGATATTCACTGCAGCATTATTTAAAATCACCAGGAAGACAACAGCCTAAGTGCCCATCAAAAGGGAATTGGGTAAATCAATTATGATACTGCTTATAAACAACTTTTAAAAAATAATGAAGGGTCAGCCTTGTAACCAACTGGATAAGTGAACTAGATTTCACATGTCTGACCACGGTTCAAGTCTCAGCCCTGGCGGCTTGAGGTCCATGCTTGGCATATGTGCATGTGTACCCGGGATCCAAACAGAATGGAGAGGTGGAGAAGGAGGGATTGTGGCATGCCTATGCCCCACTGGGGGGAGGTGTGCTTTCTCCCTCTATCTCTCTCTGGTAACTACATATGCCCCCAGCAATTAAAAAAATTATTAAAAAATTAAAATAACAGGAACTGTGCAGGGTGACCAGGGAGTCATTCCCTATGGATTTATGTGGTGGGTGATCTTTGTGGCACAGAAAAGAATTAAAGAATGATGGCTTCATTCCAGTGCTCTAATAGTCACAACAATGTGAGGAGAATAGTTGCAGAGGAGGGCTGTACAGCAAGAAACCTAATAGCTTGGAGTGTTCCTCTAGAAAGCAAAGACGATGATGGAAAACCTAAATGTCAAACTGGTGGGAAATCTAAGAGGGCAATTCAAGGGGCTCATAAAACTACTAAACAGAACCCTGCAGTAGACTGTAAAATAACGTCGTCTACAGCTGGAGATAAACACTTTCATAAAAATCCCACTAAAACAAGGCACCCTCAGAAAATTGATCTAAGAGCTCGATACTGGGCATTTCTTTTTGACAATCTTTGATGGGCAGTAGATGAAATCTATGTAACTTGTGAATCAGATCAGAGTGTGGTAGAATGTGAGGGAACCAGATGGGGCATAGTGACTGCACCAAGGGAACTCCTAAAATTTAAGCTTCTTCAAGCATTTGACATTGCACTTTTTCTATCTGTTGTTGGACTTGGAATCACATGACATCCTGAAGGCATCTTCTTTACTTCCCATGCCAATGAGGTTGGTCTGCTTTGAGCATCTGACTTCTCTAGCTTTTCCTGAAGCTGAATCCAATCAATCAGCATTTTGAAATCTCTCACATAGTTATCCAGCATCAAAGCACTAATTCCCTCACTGGCATGGGAAGTAAAGAAGATGTCTCCAGGATGTCGTGTGATTCCAAATCCATCAACAGAATAAATGCAACATCCAATGCTCAAAGGAGCTTAAATTTAAGGGGTTTCCCTGGTGCACTGGCTACACCCTGTCTGGCTCCCACAGGTGTCAGTTGGGCTGACAAGGTAAAGGCTCATCACACAGGCTCAGCTGCTGCTGCAGATGCTCTACCCACTCAGTTCTGCCTGCCCATGACAGTACAGAAGCCTTCCTGCAGAAATGAACGGAAAGATGCTAAAGGATGGGAGATTGTTCAGAGAGGAAGGCCTGTTCGTTCTTGATCAGCAGCAGTGAAGCCAAAAGTTTCATTGGCAACAGAAGCTTTAAGGTCAAAGGGCGACAGTGATAAGGAAAATGCATGTCTTTTACCTGACAGAAGCATACTGAAAGGTAAATTTGTTGGAGATGAACCTTGTCATACCATAGACTCTCAGCCCAATGACACCTTACACTCATGTGACCATTCTCTTGGTGAAATAACCCAGTTTACGGTGAGTACATTGGATAATGTCAAATATTTTGGCAGTAGTCAAGACAATACTTTGCAAACTGCTGAAATACTCGCTGTTCACATTGACACAGAATGTGTTTCAGTTACTAGGCAAACTGACATACTTCCTTTGCAAACAAATGAAGATGAATTGCCAACAGAGAAAGTAAGGATTAAAAGTGAAATGGACCCTTCAGATATTTCAAATTCCATGGCAGAAATCTTGCTAAAATAAATAAGAGTTGGCAGATCGCCTGGAAAAAGCCAATGAAGAAACCATTGCTAGTGCAACTGCTGAAGAAGAACAGTTAGCCTGAGAAACTTAAGCTGAAGAAAACAGTGACATTAATGTTGACACTGACATGACAGCGATTTTTCTGCCAGCATGGTCAGTGGGAGTGTATCTTTCTGTGGTATGTCTATGGACCGGAACGATGTTCTTGCAGATTATGAAGCTTGTGAATCTTGGCGCCAAAACACATCCTGAGGGAATACTGTAGAAGAGGAACCTGATAGACCTCCAGGACATGAAATTCACATGCTTGAGAAACTTTCCTTCCCATCTCATAAAAGAACAATTGTAGAATCCAAGAAGAAAGATGAAGAAAAACAAATGAAAGCACAGCAGCTAAGGGAAAAATTTCATGAAGAGAAAACATTAAAGCTTCAGAAATTGTTAGGGAGAAGGACATCTGAAAGTGGAAGGAGGAATACTAGATCAATGACAGAGGATGATGGAAGAAATATTACTTTATGCTGAATTTAAATGAGAGGTGCAGTTACAAGCAATTGAAGCCCAGAATAAAGGCCATGATATCTTATCAAAATTGAAGGAATATGAACAGAGGCTTAATGAGTTACAAGAAGAGTGTCAGAGAAAACAGGAAGAAAAGCAAGCACATGATGAAGCTGTGCAGGAACATACGTGAGCTCTGGAGGCAGAATGGCAGGTGCGTGTGGAAGAATTGCTGATGAAGAGTAGAGAACAAGAAGCCTGGATCAAACAACAGAGGTTAAAAAAAAAAAAAAAAGGAAAAGCCGGTGAGAATGCAGCCTGGGAAAGAACCTGAGACAGAAGAATGCTTGGCAGTGGTGACAGCTGCTCAACAAGAAGCTGTGGAAGAGCTACAGAAAAAAATTCAGCTCAAGCATGATCAAAGCATTCAAAGGCACATGGAACAGATCCAACAAAGAAAGGAAAAGGCTGCTGAATTAAGCAGTGGGTGACATGCAGATACTGATTATGGCCCCAAACTGAACCCATATGAAAGAAAGAAACAGTGTTTTCTCTGCAATGTCTCCATCTCTTAAGAGTTGTATCTTTTTAGCCACATTAAAGGGAAAAAACACCAGCAAGTTGTGTGAGAGAATAGCAGCATAGCAGCATCCAGGGGTGTGAACTTTCAGATGAAGAAATGAAGCATCTTTCTTTGAAGAAGTATATTATTGACATAGTGGTCAAAAGTGCAATTCTACCAGAGCCTTTGAAAGATGGAGAAGGCTGACAAAAACAAAAGCAAAAACAAAACCAAAAACAACACAAAGCAACAACAACAACAACAAAAACCCCAAACAAAGAAAAAGAAACAACCAAAAAGATAAAAGTCCGGATGAACTCCAGGTCCAAGGAATATGAGAATTTAATGGAAACCAAAAATCCTGGCTCTGATTCACCTTCTAAAGCAAAGCTGTAGCGGTTAGCCAAAGATCTTCTAAAATGGCTACAAGTACAAGACAGTGGCTCATGGGCAAGCAATAACATTTCTGCTTTGAATTGGACCCCTGGGTGAGATTACTAGAATATTGGAAAAAGAGAATGTGGCAGTTCAGATTGCATTTCAAGTTGTTGGTGGATTAACAGCCATTGAACGCATCCTTCAAGCAGTGATCCCAGCCACAAATATAAACGCGGTTTCATGAATTCCTCCTAAGTCTCTCTGCAATGCAGTCAATATTTACAACCTCACCTGCAATAACTTCAGAAAACTGTGCTGATATTCTGTTTAGTAACAAGATTACCTTCCTAATGGTTGTCCTGATATACCAGTTGACGGTTTATGTTCCAGACGAAAATAATGCTATTTGGGGAAGAAACACAAATAAACAAGTTTTTGAAGGCTTAACAACTGGACTTCTCAAAGTCAGTTTTGTGGTTTTGGGCTGCCTGATTGCCAATCGACCAGATGGAAACAGCTGACCAGCTACACCAAAAATATCAACACAGGAAATGGAAAACAAGCCCTCACAAGGTGATGCTTTTAACAGTCAAGTTCGGGACCTTATCAGCTACGTGGTAAACATCGGTCTGATTAACAAACTGTGTGGCTGCTTTCTGTTGGTGTAAGACCCAGTGGATGAGAATCCCAAGATAGCCTAATTTCTGCAGCATGCCACAGGACTCTTGCATGGAATGTGTACACTGTGCTTTCCTGTCACTGGAAGGTCCTACAAGCATATTTGACAATAACCACCAGTATCCCATATGGCTGATGGCTGCTCTTCAGGCCATGGACCTGGCTGGAGTTCTGCGCATGCTCTACTGTGTCCTCTTCCACAGCACCATCTCATACCCCAGCACTGCAAGCCCCAAGGAGAGCTATGCCCAGGAAATGGTCTAGGTGGTCATTCAGAGTTTATGTTTCTACAACAGCTTCACAGCTCTTGATCTGCCTGTTTTTCAGTCTGTTGTAGGGGCAGAGGGCTTTGCCCTGGCTTTCTAGCACATGACCAGCTCCCTGCTGGGCCTCTGTAGCAACGTCTCCTGTGAAAGCCTCCTTCATGAAGTCATCGTCTGTGTCGGCTACTTCACTGTTAACCACCTGGATAACCAGGTAATCATGCAGTCCAGGCGCTACTCCACGATGCTGCAGAAGCTCTGCCAACTGCCCTTCCAGTACTTCAGTGACCCATGGCTGATCAAACTGCTGTTCCCCTCACTCATCATGGCCTGTTACGACAACCAGTAGAACAAAGTCATTCTGGCCTTCTGGCCCAACTCCTAACGAAGTGAGAATCCATGTGCATCTGAGGTGGGTCCAGCTCTCCCCCTTTAACCAGAAAGCTAAGCCTCTGTCCCAAAGCTCTCCTTCTGGCCCAACTCCTAGTGAATCAAGGTAGACTGGTCTCTGTCTTCTTTCTGTCTCTGTCTCTGTCTCTCTCTGTGTCTCCCTTTCTCTTGAAATTTTTTCTTTATTTATATATATATGTTTTTAAAAAAATCTGTAACTACTGTCTCTTGTGTCTGACCTCTCCTTTCTCTTGCTAATTTCAGAATACATGTGCATCTGAAATGAGCTCAGCCCTGCCCCTTTAACCAGAAAGCCTAAGCCTCTGCCCCCAAACTCTCTTTCCAGCCCAAGTCCTAGTGAAGCAAGCACAGAGCACCATGCAGTTTTCATTATTTTGCCTTTTTTTTAAGAAAAAATTTTTTAACGATTCATTGTATTTTTTGTGTTTGTTTTATCTTTTTATTTTGTCTTTTCCCCTTTTCTTTTACTTGACTTTCTCACCTTGCTTCTCAGCTTCCACACTTTGAGTGTCTAGTCAGGTGCACAGTAGCAAAACATCTGAATACTTTTAGGGTCATAAAAAACCTCAACCCCCATTGAACTGCTACAGAATGGGAGAAACTCATCTTCATAAATCTGAATTGAAGTCTCTTTCTGTGCATACTATGTTGGAAAGCATAGTAGTAGATGCAAAATAGGCATAGAAGTACCTCACAGTTAAGTGAGGCATAGGAGTTTACAGTAACAGAAATCTCCAACAAATTAGCCAAACGCGAATATACCACCAAATGACTGAAAGTCAGAGAAGAGAGTCTGCAAAGTTAGATGCAGGGAGAAACATGGGACTACAGAGAGAGCAACTCATCTCCTCCCCCACACCTCTGAACTCTTAGTTGAAACCCCACAGCTCAGCCCTGGTGCACCTATTCCCTAGAAACTGTGAGACCTTTCTACTATCCAGTTCCATTGACAAAAGTGCAGGTTGCTTGGTGAGGATCAGGGAAATGGAACTTCAGAAATATTGCTGGTCATCTGCTCCCACATGCTCTAGCACTCAGAAAGTAGGGAGTAACGTATAACCCATCAGATGACCAGAAATCACCACAGAGGCACAAGATAGACCACGAACTCCAGAAAATACAGGAGAAAAGAGACAACGAGTTCCAGGAGGTGAGGAAGTTCTTCCACGATCTGAAAGAGGAAATACACACCATAAAAAAGAATCAAATGGAATTGTTAGAGATGAAGGCTATAAAACAGGAAATCAAAACGTCCTGTGAAAGTATTAAAAGCAGATTAGATCATGCAGAAGATTGAATCGCAGATGTAGGAGATAGAGCCTCTGACCTAGAAAGATTCACCAAAAAGACTGAGAAAATAACCCTCCCCAAATGAGAACAATATACAATTAATACTAGATACCATTAGATGCCCAAACATCTGGATAATCAGTATCCCAGAAGGTGAAGAAACTAATCAGGACATTGATAATCTATTCCATGAAATCCTTGAGGAAAACTTTCCAAACCTAGAGAGGCTTTCAAATATCCAGACCCAAGAAATACAAAGGACCCCACATAGAATCAACCCAAGAAGATCTTTTCCAAGGCACATCATAGCCAGATTTATCAAAACCACAGACAGAAATAAGATACGAAAATTGTCAAGAGAAAAACGTCAAGTTATTTCCAAAGGATATCCCATCAGGCTAACATTGGACCTCTCATTTGAAACAATGCAAGCAAGGAAAGAATGGGAAAATATATTCAAAGTGTTAAATAAAAAACAATTTCAACCAAAAATACTATATCCAACAAGATTATCCTTCATATGGGAAGAGAATATAAAAACATTCTTATATAAACAAAACCTGAAAGAATTTACCAACACCAGACCAGCTCTTCAAGAAGTGCTGAAGGGAGCACAATACGGGGAAAACTAAGACAGACAAATAAGAGAACAAAAAGTGACCAAGAAAAAGGCCAAGTTAATAGTAGTGACAAGTTCTGAAATATCAATAATAATGTTGAATGTTAACAGAATGGTCAGACCACAGTACCACTGCAAATTCAACAAAAGAGAGATTACACAAGACTGAACTGGTGAAATAGAATTCTATGAGTTTTTTTCTAAAACATTAGTGATCTTCTTCTATGCTTTGTCTTCCAGATTTAAGGATTTTTGTTCTCTTTTGAGTTGTTGGGTTAAGCAATTTGTTAAAAAACAGAATTTTTAACATTGAAACATAAACTTTTCTCCCTTGCTGACCCCTTTATGATTGGAAAATGTTTGTGACCATTCTTATTTTTGTGGCAGAATGGTTATTTGCGTAAGTTCAGTAATACAATAGTATCTGTTGGCCTGCATCAGAAATTGAATTCTTATGGGGCTTTGTGCAAATAATAGACCAAACTGAGACTCAATTTTTTTCTTTTCTTTTTTGCAAATAAGTTAGTTTATACCTACTTTGGTAAAAGGGGGAATGAAGAAAGAAAAAAATATGTTTTAGAAGAAAAATAACAGTACACTTGTCACTAGATTTTAGCTTTGCTCATATTTTTAGTTTAATTAAGATAATCAATAAAATGTGGAAAAAATAAAAAAAAAGAAATGTACACTGTAAAGACATGTGATTAACTGTAAACAAACAAACAAAAATCACAAGGTCATTCTGGAGCAGGAGATGAGCTGTGTCCTGCTGGTCACGTTCATCTGGGATTTTGCACAGGCTCCAGGCCAAGCAGATAACCAGTCTTACCGGCCCAAAGGAAAATGTCTTGGTGCCCAAGACTACCTTGAGCTGGCTAACTGGTTTCCTAAGTAGGCTTGGGAAGAAGTTCTACAGTTTTTCTTTAACAAAGAGAAAAAAATAAATTATTCGGTTGGTTCCAGGGCCCTCGTTAATATTTTAAATTGTTCAGTCGAATGTTCTGACTGTTTCTTATGAAACTCATTTTCCTGTGTTTATATCCCCTGGACTGTAGATATGGTATATACTTGGCACTATTTATAATTACTGTAGATACTTTCTTATTCTACTTTCTGATTTTGCAAGTGGAGTTTCATTTATGCGCAATATTTTGGAGTTTGGTAACTTCCATTCTACCATAATATGTACTTTGTATTTGTAATATGGGTGGCATTAGAAAAAAATTAGTGAGTCTGTTTCGTTCTTATAATAAAATTACTTATCTGTTTTTTTTTAAAAAATTAAAATAACAAAATGGATCTATATGTGGTAAGAGGGAAGAATCCCAAGAGCTATTGCTGAGAAAAGCAGATTAAAAAATTTTTTTTTTTATTTTTAGATTTTGCCAGAGTGTGCACTTGCAGAAGGGGTGGGGAGACTGAGAGATCACCTCCTGGGAAGGATGGCCTCACAGCAATCCCTTCTCCTCCCTTCTCTTCCTGCAATTTTGGGCATGTATGCACCACTGGTATGTTTTTCAAGTTGCCAAGTCCAGGGTTCAAATGACACATTCAGCCATATGGGATCAAGTACCTTAAGCACCATGCCACCTACTGGCTCCCAACAAAGCAGATTTTAAACCACAAAATATGAGTGCTTTCCAGTTCTATCCCTTTACCCATTCTCTTTGAGTCACTCCAACCAACTTGGCAGATTTTCTATTATCATTGACCTCAAACATGCTAAGTCTAATGTTCAATTCTTAGTTCTTACATTTCTTGAAGTAGTTGATCATTCCTTCCACTTTGAAACACTTTTCCATGTGGCCCCCAAGACCCCACACTTCTCTAGTTTCTTTTTATCTCATTGGCTCTTTTCTTGGTCTCTGTTTATCTCTCTTCCTTTCCATAACTTCCCCTAAAACATGTAACTTGCCCAATGGTTCTGTCCTGATCCATTTCCTTCCACCCTCTCTGCTTGTTTCATATCTAATCTCAAGGCTTCAAGTACAATCTACATGCTCTTGTCTCCATAATTTACTTCTCCAGCTAATCTTCTCTCACGGACTCCAGACTTGTTTATCTCCTGTTAGCTGTCAAATTAGATATCTTAAACTTTTATTGTGCCAAACTGAACATCTGATTTTCACCATGAAAATTTCTCTTCATCGTCTACATTTCAGTAAATGGCAATTTCACTTACCTAGTTGCTCAGGCCAACAACCTTGGCATCATCCTTGACTCCTCTTTCTCTCACATTCCACATCTAGTACCAAATATTTGTGAAGCTAAGGAAGTGTCCATGTCAGAGCCTCTCATTTATAGTAGCTCCTTACGAAGCCCTAACAGTGGAAAGCATGGTCATAATGGTTTCGTACTTGCAAAAGTGAAATATTTTCATTGTAATTAGTCAAGACAGCGGTCTCTTCCTGTTTAAACTTCCTCTCTCTTACTCTTCCTTCATGGTCGGGTAGCTGGACATTTTGGGGGTTGTGTGAAGGGGTAGTTGAGTTTACAATTATTTTCGATTTGACTGGATATATTTACATGGCTGGTAGTTATTTCTATGCTCTTCCTAGCCACCTCAGCATAGGGATGGTGTCCAGGAATACTCCTACCTCACACTGTGCTGATTAACGGTGCAGGGCCAAAGACCATAGCTTGGGGGCCAACAGGTGGTGTGGTAGTTGGGGTGCTGGACTCCCACATGGCCGACTGTGGTTTGAGTGCCAGACCTGGTGGCTTGTTTTCTCACTTTCTGTTTGGTCTTTCATGTGCGCACATGCTCTGTAGCAAACTTAAAAAAAATAAATAAATAGAATGAATAAATAATAAAAACATAATAGCTTGATATTAATACCTCCTACAGCACCTAGCACTGGAAATAGGTGTAGTTGAGGAGAAATAAGGTTTAGAATATACATAGCCCAAAACTAGTCTATGGAAAAGTATTCCCTGAGGATGTGTAAAATATGGATTCTGTGCTCCAAATCTGTAGAGCAAAGTGGTGGAGAAGGGATTGCAGTGTGGTCATCCACCCTGGGGAAGGGGGTTCACTTTCCCTCTTTCTTTCTGTCTCTCTGGTGAGTACATGCATTCTATAGCAAACTGGAATAAAAAACGATGAGTACTATATGCTACTTTATGCAGTAGGATTAGAGAGTAGTATTCTTCTTCTTAAAAATTATTATTATTATTATTAAAGTATGGTCAAATATACATGACATAAAATTTATGATTTTAACCATTTCTAAGTGTACAGTTCAATGGCATTAAAGACATTCATGTTGTCATGCAACTATAGTCACCATCCCTTTCACAGAACATTTTTTATCTTGCCAGATTGAAGCTCTGAACTTTGTTTCTTCTTTGTTGTGTAGATTAATGGCTGAATTTCTCACAACAAACAATTATTATTATAATGTCAAAAGGCCATTTCTATTTTGGGAACAGAAAAATCAGAAATTTATATTCATTTTATAAAATGATAATGAAAAAAAGACCATGTTCCTATTCCTTGAACATATTAAGCATTAAGCTGTCCGGCTTTTGAAATGTTCATTAATGTGCTCCTCTGGGAGTCTGAATATTCAGTACCAGCTGTTTTCCTCATTAATATTTGAATTTAATATTTTACCTTAAGAAATTCAATACCAAAGGAGCAGTAAATATTTAACTTCTTACTTTATTATTTTATTTTGTTAACAATTTAAGTATATTTATTCTTTCTGTAAGTGAGAGAGAAACAGAGACAGCACCCCTAACAAAGTCTTGACACTGCAATCCACCACTAGCTGCTGCCAGCCCCCAATCATGGCCACACATGTGCCCAGCACAGCAGGTGTGCACTTGGATGTGAACCAACAGTCCCATGTGGGTCAGCCTTGCAGAGACGTGTTTTACCACTGTACCACCATCTGGCCCCATGTAAATAGATTTTCTGTACCTAGAGTTTGTTTAATTATCCATACAGCTGCAGTTATGCAATATCATAATACAGAGAAAGGAGAGAGGAAAATGGCATGTATTTATTGAGCATGTACTAGGTGGCAGGTACTTTGTGGACACATAAAATGGCCTCCATTTCCTTAGCTCTCAGCAAATACTCTCAACTAGATTGCCCATTACTTAGCTGGCACTAAATTCTGATAGACACTTTGCAGCCTTTGTTCACTTGATCTCCTAGCAACAGTCAGTACAGACGATCATCCCCTTCTCTGGTTCATCATTAGAGTTTGTTTTGTTTTAAGTTTGTTTGTTTTGCTATAGGGCACATGCACTCACCAGAGAGAGACACAGAGAGACGGAAAGTGAGAAATCACCCTCCAGGGGTGATGGCCATGCTACGATTCCTTCTCCTCCATTCTCTTCTTGGAATTTTGAGCATGCCTGCACATGTGCCTGGTGTGATTCTAGAACCGCTGGGTCAAGACGCGAACCATGAAGTTGACCATGTTGAAGTCCAGTGTCTTAACCTCTATGCTACCTGCTAGCCTTTTTCATTATCAGAATTTTTGAAATTTACTTCTTTTTTAAAAGTTCTACTTCTTAAATATTTTTTACTATATTTCCACTTCTCTCTATATCCATTGTCACCACCCAAGCTTGTCTGGTACCATCACTTCTTAATGGTAGTGCTCAAATAGCCTCTTTTTAAAAAAGTTTATTTATGGAGGCCAGCAGATGGCAGAGTGGTTACATTGCTGGACTCCCACATGGCCAACCACAGTTCAAGTTCCAGACCTGGTGGCTTGAAAATTATACCAGGCAAGTGTGAAGGTGTGCCCAAGATCCCAGGAGGAGAATGGGTTGTGGCGTGGTCATCCTGCAAGAGAGTGATTTCTCACTTTCCCTCTCATTGTCTCTGTCTCTCTCTCTCTGCACATGCCCTGTGGCAAAAACTTCTAAAAACTGTTTATTTACAGGGCCAGCAAGTGGCATAGTGGTTAAGGCACTGAATTCCCACATGACTGACTGCGGTTTGAATTCCCAATGCTTGAAAATCAGTCCTGAGAAAATGGAGGAGAAGGGTCTGTGGCCTAGCCATCCTACCTGAGGGCGATCTCTCACTTTCCTTCTCTTTGTCTCTTTCCAGCAAGTGCACATGCCCTGTGGCAAAAAAACCCTTCAAAGTATATTTATTTCTCTCATGAGAGAGACAGAAAGAGACAGAAAAAGAGAAAGAGCACAACTTCCCCTCCCCCTCAGCCAGCCTGATCACAAGCATGTGTGCATATGACTGGTGTGTACAGGAAGGCCTCTGAACACAAGGCTGGGGGACCTTGTCATGTGGATCCAGCATCAGAGAGCATTATGTTACTGTTTTGCCATCATTTGCCCCTCTAATAGGCTCTTAACTGGTGTCTTTGTCTCCGGTTCCCTTACCCCAATCTGTTTCCTACAGGACTGCTGATGGTGTCTCCAAACCATGATCACACTATTTCCCTGGTTATAACTCCTCAATGGATTTTCTGTGCTCTAACATTCAGTATCCTGGGCCAGCCCGTGGCCTAGTGGTTGAGGGAGCAAGGTCCCACATGGCTGATCACGTGGTTTGAGTCCTGACCTTGGGGAAATACTAATTGTGTGTGCATGCCCAAAGTCCCCCTGGGATGAACAGATGAAGGATAAAAGCTTATGGTTTGATGCCCCATTAGGAGTGCTTACCCTTCCCTCTCTGTTGAGCACCTGTGCCCTCCAGCAAAATAAAAATAAATAAATAAAATAAATTAAGTTCAGTACCCTTACTCTGCTCTATAGAGTCCTTCATCCTCTGGCTCCTGCCTGCCTTGCCAGATTCAGCTTGGCCTGCTCTCCCTTTAGATCTTTTTAGTTGAGACTTCTTTTTTTATATATAAATATTTTATTTTATTATTATTTTGTGCATTCAATCACTATACATCATTTGGCTTGCAAAGAAGAATAAAGTACACATTCTTTCATCCCTGGATCTTTGCACATGCTTTTTCCTCTTTCTGATCCACGATTCATTTATTCATTCCAAAAATATTTATGGACTGTATAGCAGTACTTCTGCACTATTCTACTACTGGAGAGATACAGTAGCAAACAAAGCTTCCCATGCTTGTGAAGCTTGCATTGTAAAAGGAAGAAAGATATGAAAAATAATAAATATAATAAGTAAGTAAACTGCATAGTGCTTTTTTATTTTTACATTTTTCCACACTTACTTTACATATAAAAAATTTTTGTTCATACTCCATAGTTCTTGACAGTTAATGAATAACTTTCAAAATTTCAAAATACTGAATTTTAAAGATAATGTTCAAAATATTTCTTATAATTTTGTATAAGTTTGTTTGTGACTCTATAACAACAGAGACAGTATGGTTTTAAATATTTTTGAGAAAATATTTACATGTCAACTACTCAAATTGTTGAAAAGCAAATGCCCAGCACACGAGTCACACATAAACCTTCATAAACCTTTTCAATTCAGCCCTGCCTACCAAGTATTCTGTGACATACCATCTGCTAGCAAAGATCAATCTCTTTCTTCCTTCAAAGGCTTTCTCAAGATAATCCTCTGGTGTGGTTGCTCTTTTGCAATCTCTACTGATTACAATGCTGGAATGGAAAAGTCCAGGTTGTTTTATGTTATAAATTCTTTTTTTGGGGAGAGATTTTTGCTCTAGGGCGCGTGCGCTCGTACAACAGACAGAGACAGAGAACCAGAAAGCGAGAAATCACTCCCTGGGGGGATGGCCATGCCACAATCCCTTTTCCTCCATTCTCCTCTCGGGATCTTGGGCACGCACGCACACGCACCCGGCGTGAGTTTAAGCCACCGGGTCTGGGACACGAACCACGGTCAACTACGTTGGAGTCCAGCGACATAGCCATTATGCTAACTGCTGGTCCCTTTATGTTATAAATTCTTTCATATATCTAATCTGATCCTCTCTGCCAGGCAGAACTATTTATGATACCAGACTATCTTTCTAAGAGCTTCTGTTGACTTACTTGAGATCCACCTTAGTTCCATAGTTTTCTGATTAATCTTCAGATATGACATTCCAGTCAAAGCCCTATCCAATAATGAGTATTTCCAATTTCTGAATCAACAAAACAAACATTATTAAACTTATGCAAATAACCCTTCTGCCACAAAATAAGAATATTTCCAAATGTTTTCCAATTCCAGAGGAGTCAGGAAAAAAGAAAAGTTTGTTTCCATTTAAAGAAATTGGAAATACTCATTATAAGGGAACTTAGCAACTTAGCTATCAGCAACTCAGAAGAAAGTAAAATGCTTAAATTGGAAAAACAAAGCATAATAAAAAAAAATCAGTGTTTTACTCAAAATTCATTAAATTCTATTTCTCCAGTTCAGTCTTATGTTCAAACTCTCTTCTGATGAATATGCAGTGTTACTATGGTCCAATCTTTCCCTTCAAATCCTGGAAGGTAACATTCAATGTTATTATTGATATTTCTTGTTCATAACGTTAAATTGGTCATTTTCTTGGTTGCCTTTTATTCTCTTATTTATGTTTCTTTAGTTTTCCTGATAGAGCACTCTTTTCAGAACTTCTTGAAGAGTGGATCTGCTATTGGCAAATTCTTTCAGGTCTTGTTTATCTGAGGATGTTTTTATCCTTTCTTTCCATATGAAAAGATAATCTTGTAGGGTATAGTATTCTTGGTTGAAACTGTTTTTTGCTTAACACTTTGAATATATTTTCCCATTCTTTCCTTGCTTGCATTGTTTCTGATGAGAAGTCTGAGGTTAGCCTGATGGGATAACCTTTATAAGTAACCTGACTTTTTCTCTCTTGTCAATTTTAGTATCTTGTCTTTGTAGATTTGACCAGTCTGGCTATGATGTGCCTTGGAGAAGATCTTCTTGGGTTGATTCTATTGGGGGTCCTTTGTATTTCTTGGGTCTGGATATTTAAATGCCTCTCTAGATTTGGAAAGTTTTCTTCCAAGATTTCATGGAATAGATTATCAATGCTCTTATTAGTTTCTTCACCTTCTGGGATACTGATTATCCATATGTTTGGGTGTTTAATGCTGTCTAGTATTTCTCATATAGTATTCTCATTTTGGGGGGTTATTTTCTCATTTTTTAGTTATTTTTTTCTAAATCAGAGATTTTGCCTTCCACATCTGAGATTTGATTTTCTGCATGGACTAATCTGCTTTTAATACTTTTGAGGGAGGTTTTGATTTCCTGAATGGCAGCCTTCATCTCAAATAGCTCCATTTGATTATTTTTTATGGTGTGTATTTCCTTTTTCAGATCATGGAAGAACTTCAACCTGGAACTCGTCTCTTTTCTCCTGCATCTTCTGGAGTTCATTATCTCTCAGCTCTTGTATCTCATTAGTTTCGTAAGTACGAATGTTCTGAATTCTCTATCAGACATTTCCACGAGTTCTGCTGTACTGTCTGTGGATGATAAGGGATTGTTTTTTTCCCTTAGGGCAGAGATATTTTCTTGGTTTCTCATGTTTCTTGTGCCTCTCTGGTGGTTTCTGGTCATTCTGTGACAAAATCTCTCCTCCACTTGTCTAAATATTTCGGCATTCTAGAAGATGAAGTTTAGAGCATAGCTTTCCTGAACAGGCCAGGACACACCTCAACTTTAAAATAACTTCTTGTTTTAATATTTTGGGAGTCTAAAAGATGAAATTTAGAGCATAACTTCCCTGAACAGGCCAGGACACACCTCAGCTTTAAAATGGCTTCTTGTCTGAATATTTCAGGAGTCTACTGCATAGTGTTTTAAAAAGTAATACTTGCTATAGAAAAAAAGGAAAAAGTAGAGAGCAAGGTAAGTGGAATCAAAAAGCACAGAGAAGGGAACTAGATAGTGACACAGTGGTAATACAACTGGACCCACAAGGGGAAGGTCCTGGGTTCATGTCCCAAGGCCTTCCTGAGTATCCTGGGCATGTGCCTATGATTTAGGCTGGCTGAGGCTTGGGGTTAATTGTGGCATGAAGATCCTGTTGGGGTGTACTCTCTTTCTGAAGAAGCAAACTTTCCAAAAAGGAATGGAGAGGAGGATGTGTGGGTGTAATTTTCACTGAAAGGTTAATATTTAAGCAGACTTTAAAAAGGTAAGTATAAAGCATGTGGGCTGCTTGTGTGCCCTTTTTCACCAATGCAGACCTTTGGGAAAGCAGTGCAGGCCTCGGCCTGGTGCAGTCTCCTGTCAGGGTAGAATAAGAAGAGAGTGCAGGAGGACATAGGCCCACCAGTGCCTTTGCATTGGTTTGACTTTGGCTACGCAGCACTGGTTGCTTCTGGTGGGATCACTGGCTATACAAAAGTGGGTAGTATGCCATCCCCTACTGCTGGGCCCCTCTTCAGGGGTTTAGCAGACCTGGGAACCTATCAGTTGTCTCAGGATCTAAGGATCGTTTGGGTTTTCCTAGCTACATCTGGGACCTTGGCTGATGTTATAGAAATGAGATTCTACCACTCTGGAGAATTTAATGCCTGTGGGTTTGATTGTGGATGCCAGTTTGCTGATGGTCGGCAAAGATGGAATGAGTAATAGTCACGTCCCAACTTGGGCTCATGAAAAATTAAAAATCTCCAGACTTTCGTTATTTTCAGTGTATTCAGAGAAATAAGAGTAGCATTTTTACATTTTATGACATTTAACTTAAAAACAACAGCAACTAAATGACAGTGCATTTGCTGGGGCAAAAATTACTTGTGATCATTACAGCTCTACAGAGGTGACAAGTATATAACACAAAAGCGACAAAGATTCAATTCTTGAGTATTAATGTGAACTCTTTCTGGGTCAGTGGGTAAAATCTCAAGGGGCAAAATTACATGTGGGGACCTAAAACTCCATTCCCTGCTAAGAGGAATGATATAAATAAAGTTCTGGATGAGATTCAGGATGTCTGTTTTTTTGCTCATCTTAGAGCACAGGCGTATCTTGAAATTACATTAAATGAAATGTCAATGAAAATACAGTTTATTATAAGAAAAAAAAAGGCTTAAGCGTGTGAATGTCTGAGGGAAGAACATTTTAGGGAGAAGCAGCAGGCAATGGAAAGCAGCAGCCAGTGTAAACCTGTGTGGGGAAGCTTGTGTGCTTTGTTTGAGGAATAGCAAGCAGTACAATGATATGGCTGGAATGGAATGAGCAAGGGCAAGCATGATAGGGGAAGGTTCCAAAGAAGCAGGTGGAGGCTAGGTCATAAAGGAGTTGGCAGGCCCCCTCCTTGAGTTTAGTTGTTTTTTGTTTTTTTCTGAATGAGATATGAAGCTGTTGGAGGGGTTTGAGTAGAGCAGTTCCATGATCTAGTTTATTTTATAAAACAATCCTTTTGTGGGGCCAGCAGGTGGCGTGGTGGTTAAGGTGCTGTACACTCCCACATGGCCAACCACGGTTTGAGTCCCAGACCTGGTGGCTCACTTTCTCACTTTCCCTCTCTCTCTCTGTGTCTCTGGTCAAATTAAAATAAATGAAGGGATAAATAGAATTAAATAATTATTTAAAACAAAACAAAAAACAATCCTTCTGTCTGCTATGTTGGCAATAGGGGGAAGATGGGGAGGTGGAAGCATGGAGACAGTCAGGAGGCTACTGCAGTAATCCCAGTGCGCAACGACAGTGGTAAGAGCCAGAGTAGTAGCAGTAAAGATGATGCAAAGGGATGCAAAGGAATTATGGGTGTACTTTGACAGTACAACCCTCTGGACTTGCTGGTTGGATATAGAGTGTGAGCAGGGACATATCCTGTATGTAGAGCCTGAAAATTACATAATTTGTGGGGTCTTGTTTTTAAAAAATGCAAAATAGGGGCCGGCAAATGGCATAATGGTTATGTTGCTGGACTCCCACGTAGTTGACTGCAGTTCGAGCCCTGGACCCGGTGGCTTAAAATTCACATTGGGCACATGTGTGTGCATGCCCAAAAATCCTGAGAGGACAATGGAGGAGAAGGGACTGTGGCATGACCATTCCCCCTGGGGAGTGATTTCTCGCTTTCTGTCTCTCTGGCGAATGCATGCACCCTATAGCAAAAATCTCTCTTAAAAATATAAAATAGAATACTAATATGAGTATATATTTAAAATGAGGAAAACATCACAACAATCAGGCAGGTTTTGCCACGACAAGATGAGTCAGATACTCTAAGATACTATTTGATATGCTGAGATTCATAAACCATGTGATTTCACACACATACTCATGGTAGTATTGCTACAAGTTTGTGCCCTATAAATACAGGAATTTGATGAATTCTGTTTAATTGGATTCCCACTTAAAAAGATGAAAGAGTACAGTATTCCCTCTTTATCAATGGGGGATGGGTTCCAAGGCCCCTGGGGATGCCTAAAACGGTAGATAGTACCAAATCCAATATATATTATATTTTTTCCTATACATATATAAACCTGCCATAAAGTTTAACTTACAAATTAGGTACAGGCAAAGATTAACAACAACTAATAATAAAATAGGACATTTGTTTTTTTTTTAAGAATTCTTTCTTTATTTATTTCCATTTATTATTATTTTTTAATTTGACCAGAGAGAGATAGAAAGAACGGGAGATAGCAAGCCACCAGGTCTCGGACTTGAACTGTGGTTGGCCATGTGGCAATCTGGCACCTTTAACCACTACGCCACCTGCCAGCCCCAAAATAGGACATTTATAATAATATGCATCACTACTCGTATACTTTGGTGACTTTATTAAATAAAATAAGGGTTACTTGACCATAAGCAATGTGATGCTGGGACAGTCAATCTGATAACTGAGACAGCTTCTAAGTGACTAACAGATGGGGAGCATACACAGCATGAATACGCTCATGCCCCAGGTGGGACAGAGCAAGACAGCATGAGATTTCATCATGCTACTCAGAACAGTGTGCAACATAAAACTCATGAATTGTTTATTTCTGGAATTTTCCATTTAATATTTTCAGACCATGGTTGACTATGGGTAGCTGAAGCCATGGAAAATATGACTATGGATAAAGCAAGTCTAATGTATTCCACATTTGTAATTGACTGGGTATACTGCATTGTCCAGTATATCCTTTTTAAAAAGTTCATGTTATAGGGCATGTGCATTTGCCAGAGAGAGAGAGAGAGTGAGCAAGTGAGAGAGAGAAAGTGAGAAATCACCCCCCCCTAGGCAAGATGGCCACACTGCAATCCTTTCTCCTGCAGTCTCCTCAGGGTTTGGGGTATGCACACACACATGCCATGATTTTCAAGCTGCCTGGTCCAGCACTTGAGCCATGTGGTCAGTTTCAGCTATGTGGCATATGGGACCTAGTACCTTAATCCCCACACTACCAGCTAGCCCTATCCAGTATACCACCTACTAGCCCTGTCCAGTATATATATATATATATATATTTTTTTGGCATAGGGTATGGGGACTTTTGGCGAGAGACAGAGAGAAGGGAATATGAGAAATCACCTCCCTGGGGGGATGGCCACACTGTAATCACTTCTCTTCCTGGGATCTTGGCCACACATGCACATGAACCTGGCATTGTGGCACTAGGACTCAAACTGTGGTTGACCATGAGGGAATCCAGTGCCTTAATCACCACGCCACCTGCTGTCTCCCCCCACCCCCAGTATATTCTTAATAGGAGAGAAATTCTTTTTTTATTTAGGCATCAATAAGAACCAAATCTTCTGCATGCAGTTCTATACTTCAGAAGAATTTCCCACAGACTAGCTTTGGGCTGTGTGTATTTTGAACCTTGTGTCACCTCTGCTGCCTATATATTTCCAGTGCCAAACCCCACTGCACAGATTCATATCACAGTGTGACTCTGGTCCTCTACTATTCTGTCATGATACCAGGCAAGTCAGCAAAGTAGGCTGTAAGGAGTGTTCCAGATCCAGTCTTTCACTGGCACAGCAGGTAGTATGCAAGGAAGTGGATGCAAAGTATTGGGTCATGAGAAAAATCACGATGTATTTTTCTATGTTTTTCTATGCAAAAATGCGTCGTGACTTTTCTGACAACTTAATATAGAAATGTATTGCAGCGAAGCCCAGCTCAATGTATCCTCAACTCAAGTTCACCTAAGCAGGACCTCCAAATTACCTAAGGATGCTCCAAAGTACCTAACACGAGAGAAAATGTGATGGAAGGAAATTTGGAGTGGAAGAGACAGTGGTTGTAAGTGACTACAGTAATATCTTACTTTCCCCAATTTTTCACAAATATATGACAATGTGAAGACATTCCTAGGGACCTTTTCAGGGCCTTTGGAATGTGATGGTCTCTAAAACTAAACATCATCAGCTTCAGGTAAAGCTGGCACCAGAGCACTAGATATGGGGTGTGACAGAAAGGTAAGGATGATCCCAACATATTTGGCCCAAGGAATGAGAAGGATGAAGTTGCCAATTACTGAGAGTGGTGAAGGCTGCAGGAGGAACAGGTTGCTCAAGTAGAGAGGTGAGGAGGGAAGAGATCAAGGTTCAACTTGAACATGATGCTTATTAGACAGCCAACTGGAGATATCAAGTTGCTCTTCTTACCCTTCTTTTTATGGAAAGAATAAGAATAGGCCTATTCCTATTCATCTTTTACAGTTTAGCTCCCTCATCCAGGACACATTGGCAAGATTAAGATTAGGTCTCCTGTTATGCATTCTATCCTGTACCTCTCCTTTTGTAAGACTCAGCAGCTCTGTGAATGACTTCATTTATTCTTAAAATTTATATATTTCTTTTTTAGAGAGAGATTTTTGCTATAGGGCATGTACACTTGCCAGAGAGAGACAGAGAGACAGAAAGTGAGAAATCACCCCCCAGGTGACTCACTCTACTCTTATTTTGAGATTTGGGGCACACATGCACACGCACACGCACCCGGTATGAGTTTTAAGCCACCAGGTCTGGTACTCAAACTGTGGTTGACTACATGGGAGTCCAGCGACATAACCATTACACCATTTCCTGGTCCTAGAACTATATATTTCTTGAGAGAGAGAGAACTAGACACCCTCAACAGGGCCTTCATGCCATGATCTACCCTAGCTTCAGCTGTCTTGGATCTCGGGCATGGACATGCATGCCTGGCATGCTTGAGGAGGTTCTGGGACATGAATCCAGGACCTTTCCCATGGGTCCATTTGTGTTACTGCTGTGCCACCACCTGGCCCCTGTGATGATGTCCTTAATGGTTGTCTCTCCTACACTGCACTAAACGAAGCTGGGACTATGCTATCCCTAATGTGTCATCAAGTGCCTGGCACTGGGTTTGTTTTCAAGAATTGCTTGTTGAATAAGTGGAGGTCAAGCAACTTTTCCTACTTATGACTATAAAGTGATAGAGCTAAAGTTTGTGGGATCATATTTTTTCCAATGTGTGAAAAAAACAAGCAGGGTTGGCCCCACAATGCAGTGGTTAAGCACTGTGCATTAGGAGCCAGATCCCACATGGCTGACTGCAGTTCAAATCCTGGCCCCAGTAGCTTGCAAAACAGAGAGAGTACATGTTCAGGTCTAGAATCCTGATGGGGTTGAGAATGGAGAAAAAAGGATTGTTATGTAACCATGCTCCATTGGTGGGTGCTCTCTATGGTGAGCACAGATGTCAAAAAACAACAACGAAGCAAAACATGTGTACAGAAAAGTGCACAAGGGGTCAGCAGATGGTGTAACAGTTATGTCACTGGACTCCCACATGGCTGATCATGGTTCAAGTCTTGGACCCAGTGGTTTGAAACTCAGGTTGGGTATGTATGTGTGCATGTCCAAAATCTCAGGAAGAGAATGAAGGAGAAGGGATTATGGCATGGCCATCCCCTTGAGGGATGATTTCTCACTTTCCCTCTCACTGTCTCAGTCTCTCTCTGGCAAGCATACCCTAAGCTAAAACCTCTACCACCACCCCCCCTCAAAAAAAAAGGAAAAATAAAAATGCACAAAACACTAAAGAATAATGCTAAGGAACAGTAGAGGTAGCCCTGGTCATATGCATGCTGTAGGAAACAAGGGTGCCCTTTCTTTTCTTTTCTTTTTCTTTTATTTTTTTAAGAGCGATTTTTGCAGCAGGGCTTGACAGAAAATGGGAAATCATCCCTCCCCCAAGGGGGGATGGCCATGCCACAATCTCTTCTCCATTCTCCTCTTGTAATTTTGGGCACGCATGCACGTGTCCACTGTGAGTTTAAGCCACCAGGTCTGGGAGTAGAACCATGGTTGACTATGTGGGAGTCCAGCAACATAACTATTATGCCATCTGTTGGTCACAAAAGGGTGCCCTTTCTACCACAAGATTTCCATCAGATCCTCTAGGTCTTTCCAGCAATGAGTAACATTGCTTTCTTCCCCCTACCCCAAGACTCAGGCTTTTCATACAGCTGAGGATACTCCTGAGGTCATGAGTGTATCTTTACAAAGGCTTTGTGGATACAATGTCCTGCCTCCTGTTCTCTTCCGGCAGGTTATGCCACCCATCTTTTAAATTCAAGTCTTCTGCTTTCTGGGAAGCCTTTCCTAAGGAAAGCCCACCAATTATGATGCCTCCTGACTCATTCAATAGATGAGAGTATAGATGTTTCACATGCAGTCATTCTCCCAGTTACACTTGAGCCCTTGTCCCTAGAGATAGTGGTACCTGCTTCTCTGTTCCTGGCAATGTCTCATACGAGGCACGGCACATAGATGTGCAGTGGGTACTTGCTGATTGATCAGGGATTAATGAAGCAGGCTGCTCTGTACCCTTCAGAGACTCTTTTGAAATGTTATTATTTCTTTTTAGTTTTGTTTGCAGAGAGTGGTAGGGAGAAGTGAGAAAGCATGCCCCTCGGGAGATGGCTGTGCCACAATCCCTTCTCTTCCATTCTTCTCTTGGGATTTTGGACCTGCACACACACGGGCCTGTTGTGATTTTCAAGCTGCTCAATCTGATACTCAAACCCTGTAGTCGGCCATGTGGGATCAGCTATCTTAATCACCATGCCACACACTGGTCCCCTTTTTGGGGTTTTAGATATGTTCATGATCTTGATTATAGTGCTGGCTTTTAAACACGTGCACAAATATTACAATTTATCAGATAATACACTTTAAATAGTTACAGTTTATTGCATGTCAATTATTCCTTAATATAGTTTAAAAAACCCATTAATCTTCAGCACAACCGTAGCCATTTATACCTTTGTACTAAAAAGGTGTTCAGCTGATCTCGCTGGCTTTTTTTTTTTTTTTTACATTTAATCACTGTACATCTTTGTAGTGTACAACATGGTTTTTCCCAGCATGAGTACAGTGCGTATCAGTCAAGACAAAGACATTACCATATACATTATCATCAGCAGGTAACTTCATTTTCATGTCAATTAAATGTATCGTTTTTTCCCCTGTTCCCCTCCCTCTCTCCTCCTATTACCCACCCCTGTATTATCCCTGTCCTTACTATCTCTAGTATCTAGAGTTGACCTCCCTGCTACTATACCTTCCAATCTCTGTTTCTGCTACAGAGTAGAGATATTCAGTATATATTGAGTGGGAACATACAAAGTCTGTCTTTCACAGTCTGGCTTGCTTCGCTTAGCGTTAAGCCTTCCATATGCATCCCCTTTGTATCAAAAGTCAGGGTCTCATTGTTTTCATCTTTTCAACCCTTCATTTATATGTAAGTCACCAAACCCTGGAGTCAGCAGCCAGCACATTTTGGCCCTCCAGTGCCTTAGGCATTAAGTAAAGTTTCGGGTGGTCTTAGAAACAGGTTGATTTTGTTGCAGAAAGAGTGGGAAGATTATATTACTTTGCCAGTTGATAGTCTATGAAATAAAATATGCTTGCCAATAATAATAATAACAATAATAAAGCACCCATGAATCTATCTTGTACTTTGAAGTGATTTTTTACCTGTGTTTCATTTGGTGACACAATGCATTGGTCATTTGGAAAATATTGTTTCTCTGAAGTATGCAGAACTTCCAAATGATGCATTTTATTATATCAAAAAAGTCACATTTGTTGGTATCACCACATACCTGGCCAAGAAAATGTCTAAGTATTGTCAAACTGTGGAACACATATAGATTTTCCAAAATTCAAATATTTACTTAAAAGCCCCAATACCATTATTGGGAGCACATATTCTCAGTTAAGTGACAGGATCACTTTGTACATTTTCAAGGAAATATCTACCAAAAGCCTTAATCTGAATAACCATAGTTTACCTGTCAGTCTTTCAAGTAAAAAACAGTGTTTCATTTAAAAAGTGTCTAGTTCAACTTTTGACAAGTATTTTTCCTAGAGCTGACAGGTATGCTTCATGTGTGCTGTCTAGTTCATCACATGGAAAATAAATTTTTAATGTCCACGATTGAGAGTTGGTAAGGTTGGCTTTTATTCTTTGTCAAGAGCGTTATCTGTTTCCTGTGCGGGATGAGGGATGCAATGAATACCAGTACAGTTGGTACCGCTTACTTGATTTGTGCTAATGTGGTGGTAGTTTATTGATTTATTTTGATGTTTTAAATTTTTTAAATTTTTTTTTAAGGTTTTTGCGTTAGGGTGCGTGCACTTGCCGTGGAGATAGACAGTGAGAGAAAAGTGAGAATCCTCCCTGGAGAGCTGGCCATACCATAATCCCTTTTCCTCCATTCTCCTGGGATTTTAGGCACATACACACATGTGCCCAGTGTGACTTCCAAGCTGCCAGGTTTGGGACTCAAACTGTGGTCAGCCATGTGGGAGTACAGTGCCGTAACCACCACGTCCCTCTGGGCGTTTATTTTTAACTTGCCTTTGCTTTTGCACCATCAGGATAAATGTCAACATGGTGTAAAAGGCAAATAACCTCTTAGTGTTATTACAAAAATCATTTTGACCTTGAGCGACCTTGGTGAAGGTTTTAGACGCTCAAAGGTCCACAGACCATATTTTTAAAAAATTATTTATTTACATTCAATTATTATACATCATTACAGCATACAAAATGAGATTTTTCCATCTAGAATGCACTGTATATTGGCTCAGTCAAGCACATCAACATACGTGTTATCATCAACAAATAATTTTCCATTTCTTGTTTCCTGTATACTTTGCTTTCCCCTCTCCCCCCCATCCTTGATTTCCCTATCTCTCACCCCCTGACTACAGTAAACTATATAACCACAGACCATTTTTGGGGAAGAGTTGTTTTATAGTATTTTATGGTAGGAATAGACCACAAGTTATTTATCTTTACTATTGTCAAACATTCAAAATATTCTGTTTTGAGCTATTACAAATAGAAGTGATAGAGCATCTTTGGACAGATCTCTGAGCTGCAGAAGTTCATGTATTTGTGTTGTAGTGCTTAGGAGTAAAGTTGCTGGCTCATAAGGCATATGTATGTTCACTTTAGTAAATTAGGCCAGTTTTCCAAAGTGGATGCATCACTTCATACTCCCACCAGCAGTGTCTAAGTCTTAGAAGATCTGAATTGAGATGTGTCTGATTGCAAAGCCCAAGCTCTGTATAATTATAGGTTTTGTTTTATTTTTAAATAAAATCGACACTTGTGTCTGGTAAAAATTCAAACAGTACCGAAGAGTTTAAAGTCAAAAGTACCACAGAAATGAGAACACTGCTATGTAAGGATATGTGTATAAGGATGTTAGTAAAAGCCCTCAATGGTAAAAGAGGAAGTAAAATGAATGTCCATGAACATTCAATGGTATATCAGTATTACTGAATCTTAGCCACTAAAAAGGGAGACTCAGGACCCAGCCTGGTGGTACAGTTTATAGTCCACTGGACTGCAGTGCTGAAAGCCACATGACAAACTGTGGTTCAGATCCCCAGCTCTGTTGGCCTGAATGACAGGCTGAAGGAAATGAAAATAGACCCTGACAAAGTTGTTTTTCTCTTGAGGAAGCACATGTACATGCGTGTGCTCTGTACCATGAATTAAAAAATAAAAAGGGAGAATTAGGTCTATACCAGTAGACTTAGAGGTATTCTTCAAAGTATTATTAAGTGGGAAAGAGATGATGGTGAGAAATACATACATACATATATATATATATATAATATGATTCCATTTTGTAAAAGGAAACAAAAACAGCCTATACATATGTGAATAGACTTGTATGTGAACACTGAACATGACCAAAGTTCTCAAAGGTTACATGCCAGGCCAAGAAAGTGTGAATAAAGATGTCCATGATTAAAATAGCATCTATAAGATCCCATCCTTGTAAATGTGTGTGTGTGCACACATGTGCATGCATGCAGGTGGGCATGTACATTTATATATGCATAGGGAAACATGAGGTTACTGAAATGTAATCTGTGGTTATTTCTAAGTGTGTGTTTTTTTTGTGATTTTTTTTGTTTTTCTTCCTTAATTTTGTATTAATCACTAGAATTTTAAGAGAACAACTGCACAAATGCATATGGGATTAGCAGGTGACATGGTGACTAAAACATCAGACTCCCACATGGATGACCACTATTCAAGTCTAAGACCTGACAGTTTGAAAAACACACTGGGGACATGTGCTTGTGTGCGTAAAATCCCAGGAGTAGAATGGAGGAGAAGGGACTGCGGTCCGATCATTCCCCCCCCCAGGGGGGAGGGGATTTCTCACTTTCCTTCTCACTGCCTCTCTCTCTCTCTCTGTCTCTCTCCAGCAAGTCATGCACTCTATGGCAAAAACCTTAAAAATAATAAAAAAGAAATACATAAAAGAACAAATGCATATAGCTGGGGCAAAGGTGAATTTTTAAATGTGTGTGTGTGTGCTCAGAATCCTAAGAGGAGAATGGAGAAGGGGTTGTGGTGTGGTCGTCCTCCCCGGATGGTGACTTCTCACTCTCTCCCTCTGTCTGGTGAGCGCACATGCCCTATAACAGATACACACACAGACACACACACACACACACACACACACACATACACACACATATATATATAATCAAAGTAAAAAATCAACTGATAAAAGTGAAAGCAAATATGTGCAATACGTATTACAGAAATAGAGCCAAAATCGTGACTATACAAAGCACTCTTCAAAATTAACAAAGTTCTAAACAGCCAATGAAAAAATGGAGAGATACATGAACAAACAATTATCTATTTGTCATCTATGAAAGGCCCTTTAGGGTCCAGTGGGTAGTGCTGTGGTTAAGGCACTGGACTCCCACCTGGCCTATTGCAGCTCAAGTCCCAGACCTGGAGGCTTGAAAATCACGGTGGGCACATATGCGTGTGTGCCCAAAATCCCAGGAGAAGAAATGAGAAGTGACTGCAGTGTGGCCATCCCCCCAGGACGGTGATTTCTCACTTTCCTTCTCTGTTTCTCTTTTCTCTGGCGAGCACATGCACCCTATGGCAAAAACCTTAAAAAAAATTTATGATAACCTGTATGGTAGTATCTTTGACTGGACTGATATACAATATATTCATGCTGGGAAAATTCATTTTGTATGCTGTAATGATATACAGTGATTGAATATAAAATAATAATAATAATAAAAGGCCCTTTAACCTTCTGACCTCACATATAATTGCAGAAATGCTAATTAAACCAACACCAAGATATTATTTCTCCCTATCGGGTTGGCAGAAATTAAAAAGTATGACAATACATTCTGTTGGCAAGTCCATGGTTATATAAATACTTGAATTCATGTATAGGGAGAAGGTAAAGTTCTTTCACACAGTAGAATGCCAGTTAAGTGTAGAAGGAATAATGGAAATAGAAAAATCACCATTTGGCAAATAAGACAGTAATAATGGTGTTAGGCAAGAGTTATCAAAGAATTGGTGGGCAAAATATGATTAGAAACAGGGTATTTACATACTTTCAGACTATCTCCTCACAAAATATTAATTACAAAAGGAAAAGTAGTAACTCTACAGTGAAGAAGCCCAGCAGGCACCCCTTAACCAAGATCAAAGTAGTAACACATATTTACATCATATGCCTCCTGCTTTTCTTCTCCTTATTCATGCATAACATGAATTTCATCGTGAGAAAACATTGGACAAACACAAATTGACAGTCATTCTGCAAAATAACCAGATATGATTTTTCAAAAATGTCAAGATCCGAAGAAGCAAAGACAATTTGGGGCGCTGTCCCAGACTGGAGGAGACTAAGGCTATATGACAACTAAATGCAATGTGAGATCCTGGATCAACTCTTGGTCCAAAAAAAGGGGCAAAGATAGGGCATTTGACAGCTTTTTGGTAAGGTCTAGAGATTAGTCAATACTATCTTATCAATGTTAATTTCCTGGATTTGATAACTTTATATGGTTATGTAATGTGTTAATATTTAGAGAAGCTGGGGAGCAAGTGTATAGGAAATTTCTGGTACTGTTTTAGCAACTTACTTGTAAATATAAGATTTATTTTTAATTGCCAGAGGGCACATGTGCTTGCGAGAAACCGAGCTAGAGAGAAGAGAAGGAGAAAGCACCCCTCAATGGGGCATGGTCACATCACAATCCCTTTTTCGTTTCTCTATCCTTTTGGGATTTTTGGCATGTGCACACATGTACTCAGGGTGTTTTTCAAATTGCCAGGACTGGGACTCGAACTGCCTTTTTCCATGTGGGATCCACCTTCCTTAATCTCTAAGCTTTGGGGCCAGCCTAGTTTGAGATTATTTCAAAGTAAAAAGCTAAAATATGAAAAAAGAATAAGCACATATTGCTTATATACAAGCAAAAAAAAAACATTAATTTTTTTCTCCTTTTTTTTGTATTTATAACATATTTTAATGAAACACTTTCTCACTATCTTTAAATAACAAAGATTTGCATTTTCTAACCTGAAGCTGCTCTGGCATCAGGACTTCACCGCTTCGGGCTCCACAGGCTTCAGACACCACTGTATACTAACTCCCCTGTGCTCTTGAGGCCCGTGTTAAACAGGTCCTCCTCTGTGGGAAGTCCTTGGGGAAACTTCAGGGGCTGAATTCTTATTAAATGTTTGACTACTTTTAGTTTTGCGTTCACTGAAGGGATATTCTTATGGACTTGAGGGGTATGTGCTTTTTCTAATCCAAGTATCTTTATTATATCTTTTTCCCAGTATGGACGCCGGCTTGTACTTTTTATTCTGGTAACAATATGCAGTTTATGAGAGTGCTGTGAATCCCCGCCATATTTTTCCTGAGCGGCAGGGGGGGGCTGTATTA
>NW_006205516.1:742194-742943 GCF_000334495.1 Tupaia belangeri chinensis
CCCTGCCATAAATGTAGCAACTGTTCTTTTCTAAAGCAGCACCGCCAAAATGTCCAGCTTGAACTTCAATTTTTTTTCTCTTTAAATATGTGTTGCAATTTATGATTTACATAGAATCATTACACATTTTTGAAGGGTACAGAACAGTTTTTAAAGGTACATATATGGTGTGAAATAAACAAATCTCCTTTCCTTTTACCCTCACCCCCAGCTCCATTCCCTAGAGGTAACCGCTGTTACCATTTTCTTATTTATTCTTCTGTAAGTTTTTGCTTTATGTACAAACATGGGGTATGTGCGTATGTCTTTTAGACACCCACACATGAGACCACATTCATACAATTCTGTTCCTATTTTTCTGTTTTGATTGAACAGTATGTTTTAGCTACATATCAGCACAAATATAGATAGATGGACCTCTTTCTTTCATTGTTTGGTTGAATCATTAGCAGTTGGCCAGACCCGGCTGATTGCCATATAGACTGGCTCCTATTTGTCACTATTTTATTATTTTTATTTTATTTATTTATTTATTTTTTTTTTGGAGAGGTTTTCGCTATAGGGTGCGTGCGCTCGTCAGCCAGACAGAGAGAGACATAGAGACAGAAAGCGAGAAATCACCCCCCAGGGGGGATGGTCATGCCGCAATCTCTTCTCCTCCATTCTCCTCTCAGGATCTTGGGCACGCACACACACGTGCCCGGCTTGAGTTTTAAGCCACCGGGTCCAGGACGCGAACCGTGGTCGAC
>NW_006205516.1:743049-744793 GCF_000334495.1 Tupaia belangeri chinensis
AGAATAAAAACACTCAAAAAAAAAAAAAAAAAAAAAAAAAAGAAGTGCTGCACACATCTTTGTGCCAATGTGCAAGAGTATCTCAAGAAGGAAGTTCTTCTTCACTTGGGTTTGAAAACCCCTTCCTGCTTGGTTTTCTGGCTAGACAGTGAGCAAACCTGTATCAGACCACAGTGGAGTCTCGTTCCCTGTGGGAAAATGAACTTAACCTGGCAAGCAGTGGGCTCTGGCCCCTGTGCCGTACTAAATTCTAGTGGCCAGAATACTCGTGTGGCAAACATGGTGTGTGTTTCCCCTAAATGGGGAGAGAAATTCTTACTGACCAGCTCTGCATTTTTAATATATGACTTACCAGTCACTCCACATTTCTAAAAACTTGCTACAGGGTGAGTATACTCCCTGGAGAGAGAGAGAGCCCGTCCCCTTGGGGGGGTGACCATGCTGCAATTCCTTCTCCTCCATTCTCTTCTTAGGATTTTGGGCATGTACATGCATGCGTCTGGTTTTTCAAGCTGCTAGGTCTGGACCTCAAATTGCATAGTCGGCCATGAAGGATCCAGCCACCTTAACTGGCCCAGTCACTCCACATTTCCATCATTTTAACTTTCCTTTTATTTAACAGTTCTAATCGTGGTTAATCTGTTCCAGTCACTGTGTTGAATGTTTTCTGAAGGTTAACTCATTTAAGCCTCATAGCAATCGTATATATTAAGTACTATCATTATCTCTGTTTTTCACACGGGGAAACCGAGGCACAGAGATATTAAATAACACACCCGAAGATACACAGTTAGTAGCTCCAGTGTCACTCTGTTCTTCCTCCTTCACAGTCATTTTTTTCTAGTGTATATTTTACAAGTAGAGGGTTAGACCTGTGCCTCCCCCAACAGTCATTTGCCTGGCAGCTGCTCTTCCCTGCTATTCCCATACACCAATGCTCAGTTTGCTGTGGGCTTCCTAGAAATGCAGCACTGTAGTCCATTCTGAAAAAGGCTAAAAAGATACCAATCAGTGGATGAGAAGTCACACATTTCTCTATTGTCCACTCATTTATACTCCCTAACATCACCGCCAAAGTTGTACAGATTTTGCAGAAGAGTTGGGAATAACTGAAGGAAATTGCAAGTATGGGGACTTTTATTTTATAATAGTAATTATTATTATTATTTAGTTTTTGTCGTTATTGTCATTGTTTTGTCATAGAGCATGTGTGCTTGCCAGAGAGAGATAGAGACAGAGAGAAGAAAAGTGAGAAGTCACCCACTGGACAGATGGCCATACCACAGTCCCTTCTCCTCCATTCTCCTCCTGGGATTTTGGGCATGCACTTACATGTGCTCAGTGTAATTTTTTTTTTTTTTTTTTGGAGAGGTTTTTGCTATAGGGTACATACACTCACCAGAAAGACAGAGAGAGACAGAGAGACATAAAGCGAGAAATCACCCCCCAGGGGTTATGGCCACAACACAATCCCTTCTCCTCCATTCTCCTCTCGGGATCTTGGGCACGCACGCACACGTGCCCAGTGTGAGTTTAAGACACCTGGTCCGGGACTCGAACTGTGGTTGACTACATGGGAGTTCGGCGACATAGTTATTACGGTAACTGCTGGTCCCCTCAGTGTAATTTTCAAGCCCCTGGGTCCAGGGCTCAAACCATGGTCAGCCATGTGGGAGTGCAGTGCCTTAGCCACTACACCACCTGTTGGTCCCTATTTTATAATTATTTTTTAACTTTTGGTGTA
>NW_006205516.1:744817-760043 GCF_000334495.1 Tupaia belangeri chinensis
TGTGCATGTACACACATGAAAGATAAAGAGAGAGAGAAAGTGAGAAAGCACTCTCTAGAGGGGATGGCCATGCTCTAATCCCTTTTTTTCCATTCTCCTCTTAAGATTTAGGGCACACACATACCCATATGCCCAGTGTGTTTTTTTAAGCTGCTGGGTCCTGGACTCAAACTATGTAGTTGGCCATGTGGGACTCAGCTACCTTAACCACCTGCCATCAGGTTTCCATATTTTATTTTATTTTTAAAGTTTATTTTATTCATGATAGAGCATATATGAATGAGAGAGAGAGATACCCTTGACAGGGTCCCATTATGCTGCAATTTCCTTTCCCCAGTCCTCCAACTTGAAGATCTTGAGTACAAGCACATATGTCTGGTGTGTTTTCAGACCAACCTGGGGAACCAAACCACAGTTAACCATGTGGCTTCCACCACTGCAGTTTAGTTTGCTATTGACTGAACTGCCAGGCTAGAGCTCTTTCTCGTTTTTTACCTTTCTATTTTCAGGTTATGAGAGGTAAACTCATAATGGAATAATAATAATGACCAAGATTTAGTGAGTGCTTACTATATATTAAGCCATGGATGTTCTCATTTAAGTCTTATAACAACCTTGTGATGTAAGAATGATTATATTATCATCTCAAAGATGAAGAAATTACAGTATCTTGCTTAAGATCACATAGCTGTAAGTGGGAGAGTAGGAATTTAAACTGGGTAGTCAAGCATCCAGAGCCTGTATACTAACTGTGACAGCATATAGATTTTTTGATGGGGAAAATTTTTTAAAAAAAGTTTTTGTCACAGGGCATGTGTGCTTGCTGGAGAGAGACAGAAAGAAAGTGATAAATCACCCCCCTGGGGGGATGGTCATGCCACAATCCCTTCTCCTCTGTTCTCCTCCTGGATATGGGGTGGTATGGGATCAGTACTGGAGGTAATGGCTTGCTCTAAAATCTCCCATATTGTATCTTTGGGTTTCTCATTTTGCAACACTGCTTCCTAACAGTGTGGAGTGCAGGGTGGGGTTGAGACCAGCTGGGCCAAGTAAAGAATGGTGGACAATGAGGCAGATATGCATGAAAAAAGAGAAGCTGGAGGTTAAGGTGACTGGGTTCATAATCTCCGAGAGATTATGATTGGACACAGGGAATGGTCCTTAAAAATGTAATCAGAGCAAATGGAGCAGACACTGTGGGAGAAGAGCTAGATACTATCTTTAGCAAGTGTAGATGTCCCATGGGCCCTCCTGGAGGAAACTAGAATGCTTTCACTTAGTGATAGAACTTTCTTATTGTTAAATCTCTACAGGCCTGCTGGGTACAGTTGCTTACTCCATGAAGCCATCTGGCTAAGAAGGCCAGTGGGGAAATGAAATCAAGTCTTCACTTTACCTACCAAGTCATGCACCCTGGCACAGAGGTATCAGTCTGGAGCAGGAGTGCTTTGTTCAGATGTGCACAGAGGCACATTGTGGCCTGTGAACAGTCATGACTTTCACATCCAGCACAGTTGTGTCTGGTGCATAGTAGTTAATAGACATATATTGATCAAAAGCAAAGGAATGTGATACGGCTGGGGGGGACGGCTGGTTGGAATGAGGGAGAAAGCTGCAATTACTGTGGAAAGTGAGCTCTAGTACATGGTACAGTGTGCTGAGCAAATTGAGCATTTGGGAGGTGAGTGACCCAGTCATGTTAGTGATAGAAAATAGGTGACAACCAGAAGTCTCTTCCAAAATCGGGTTTATATGATCTATTTGGCTCTTGTTCAGTTAACTTGTGGTGAGTAGTGGACAAGTGAATTGGAACTTAGTGGATCAGAAGTGTGCTTTCTTTTTTTCTTTTTCTTTTTCTTTTTTTGGAGAGGTTTTCGCTATAGGGCGCGTGCACTCGCCAGACAGATAGAGACATAGAAACAGAAAGCGAGAAATCACCCCCCAGGGGGGATGGTCACGCCGCAATCCCTTCTCCTCCATTCTCCTCTTGGGATCCTGGGCACGCACGCACACGCACCTGGCGTGAGTTTTAAGCCATCGGGTCCGGGACGTGAACCGTGGTCGACTGCGTGGGAGTCCAGCGACATAGCCATTATGCTAACTGCTGGTTCCCAGAAGTGTGCTTTCTAAAACTATTGCACAAGTTGGGGTCCCCAGTCAGGCATGACAAGGTTAAACTGTCTGCAGAAACGGAGCAACAACGTCTCTGAAGAGTAAGGTAGAAATAACTGGGGCAGAAAGTAACTCTTCAGCAGAAAGTAGCTGAATAAAGGGAGTGGGCTGTTCTTATGAAGGGATTGACTTCAATGATTATTATGCTTTGACCAGGTTGTAAGAAAGTTGGTGAGGAACCTAAAGAACCTAAGGAATGTCTCCTAGGAGCACTTGGTGATTGAGGGATCTGTGGAGTAGGTTTATTAAGCTTCTCTAACATTTTTTTTCCTGTAGCCAAAAACATATCTCTCAATCATGCAGGATATTGAGTAGGTCATGGACCATGAATCATGATGCTTCAGGGGGCTGACTCCATAGCCTAGTGCTTTAGGAAGCTGGATCCCACATGACCAACCACAGTTTGAATCTCAGCCATGCCAGCTTCAAAAACATTTGGGATGCCAATATGTGCATGCCCTAAATCTGACAGGATAGAGAAATGGAGGAAAAGGGATTATGGCATGACCATGTTCCATTGAGAAGTGCTTTCTTTCTCTTTCTGTGTATCTTTCTCTGACAAATGCATGTGTCCTCTGGCAATTAAAAAAAATCAAATGCTTCATGTTGTGTTTCAAAAGAGCATTGGTAACCAACTATAGTAGCATTGTAGCATAGACTTAGGGCCCACTATGGACTTTGTGTCAGGGATGAACAGGCAGCTCTGTAAAGTAGTAGGCCTTCCTTCATTGCACTTCTCTAGAGAACCTGTTTAGATGAGCCTGGATCTCTTTGCTGTGTTGCTGGACACAGGTTAGAGAAACATTAGGAAAGAAGGTGCCACTTGAAAGTTTCCCAACAAGTCACTTTTGAGCAGGTCTTGTTCTGGGAACAAACACTCGGTAAATGTCAGGCATACAGGCAATCATTGCCCTGGGCCGACAGTGTAACAAGACTTTTTGTGGTTTGACAAAGGTTGCCTCTTATCAAATACTTGGTTTGTTCATCAAGTTACTGGGGAGGGCTCTAAACATGCATAGGGTCCATGACTTCCCTTGGGAAGAAAGGGATCAAGAATCTAGATTTTTTAAAATATATATATAAAACACTATTTTAGCTCAAATTTTACTTCTTCAGAGAGGCCTGTCCTGATCACTCAAGATCATACCACTTGTAATTTTCATCACATTTAATATTTGTAGGTAATCTCTTTTGGGAAGATGTTTACTGTTTTTTGTTTTGTTTTGTTTAGATTTTTGCCATAGGGGACATGTGCTTGCCAGGAGAGACAGAGAGAGAAAATGAGAAATCACCTCTCCAGGGGGGATGGCCACATAGCAATTCCTTCTCCTCCAGTCTTCTCAGAATTTTCAAGCCTTTGGGTATAGGACTTGAGCCAGAGTTGGTCATGTGAAATCCAGCTGCCTTAACCTCCATGCCACCTACTGCCTTGAGATTTATTTATTTATTTATTAGTTAATTAATTTCTTCCATGAACAAGACAGAGACAGAGAGAAACACACACAGAGAGACAGCACTCCTAGCAGGGTTTTTATACCACAATCCACCCCAACCTGAGCTAGCCCTAGATCATGGGCAAGCACATGCCCAGTGTACCCAGGAAGGCCTCTGAATGTGAACCCAGAACCTTCCCATGTGAGCCACTCTTGCAGAGTATCACTTTTTATTGTTACATCACTGTCCCACTCTCCTATATTTACTTGTTTATTGTCTACCTTCTTTCCACTAGAATGGCAGTTCCTTGAGGGCAGGAGTATTCTCTGCCTTATCCATCCTGTACCCCTGTGCTTTGAATCATGCCTGGTACAAGAGTAGGTAATTTATAAATATTTGTGGTATTAATGAGTGAATGAATGGAATAACCATGTAGGGGGTTATAAAATGAAAACTATGAAGATTCTTCCTGCTCATATTCCCAGTTCTACTAATCAGAGTATCATTTAATACTCTTGAGCCTCTTTGATCATTTGTGGTCTTTTTGTTCTTCTGTTGGTTATTTCCATAATTCTCTTTTCAAAAAATTTTCATTTACTTATTTTTTTGCCAGAGAGAGACAGAGAGACAGATATTCCCTCCTCCACAGAGAATGGTTATACCTCAACCGTTTCTTCTCCATCTCTTTTGTTTGGGACTTTGAGCATGCATGTACATATACCTGGTGTGTTTCTTAAGCCACGGGGCCTGGACCTTGAACCATGCAGTTGGCCATGTGGGATCTGGCTGCCTTAACCACCAGGCCACAGAGTGAGCCAGCCCTGTAATTCTTTTTTATTTTTCAGGTTTATTTTATTTCTTTTATGAGACAGAATGTGCATGTATGCATGCATATGTGCATGGGGAGGGTGAGAGTCTTATGCTACGATACCCTTCCCCAGCTAGTTAGGATCTTGGCTACAGGGCCCCTGGTGCATTTCAGGTCAACTTGGATCTGAACTCACTGTCCACCCACATAGCTTCCAGCACTGCAGATTAGTATGCTACTGCCTGCACTGCTGAGGCTAGGCCCATAATTCTTTTTTTTTTTTTTTTTTTTTTAAGATATTTTTACTGTAGGGTGCATGCATTCACTGGAGATAGAGACAGAAAGCAAAAACTCACCCCCCGGGGGATGGCCATGCTGCCTCCCCCCGGAGAGATGGTCACGCCGCAATCCCTTCTCCTCCATTCTCCTCTCGGGATCTTGGGCACGCACGCACACGCGCCCGGCGTGAGTTTTAAGCCACCGGGTCCGGGACACGAACCGCGGTCGACCACGTGGGAGTCCAGCAACATAGCCATTACGCTAACTGCTGGTTCCCCTAGGCCCATAATTCTTAAAAAAAATGCTTCTACTTCAAAATCTTGATTAACTTCCTTTAAGCAATATTAGTTCCCCAGGATGTCAGATGAGGTATGTGGGTCCCCCTTTCTTTCTTTTTCTTTTCTCTCTCTCTCTCTCTTTCTTTCTTTCTTCTTCTTTTTTTTTTTTGTTAGCACTTCAATTGTTTCCCTTTAATCCTTTGTACAATGTACTTAAACTTCCTTTTGTACTTCTTGAGGCTCCACTGTGTCAAAAGAGGTAATTAATCTCAACTCCTGCCAGATATTTGATTAGTTTTACATTCTTAAAGTTTAAATCATTTTCATATGTACATTCCATCCTGTAACTATGTTTGTCCTTTGTGCTTTGTCTATTTGTTGATTGTGAAAAGCAATGAACATCATTTACAGAGTTAAGATTTTGTACTTGCTATTCACTGCAGAATCAAAGTGTGTGATTTGATCATAGGAATAGGTGTAATCTTATATCCCTATACCAGGGCCATGTAAAGAAGAGTACAACTTTCCAGTTCAAATCGTTTCTCTTATATTCTGCCACTTGCTTAGTAATGCCACATTTGAGGTTATTTTATATATAGACTATGTCTTTTTGAGGATGTTTGCTTTTCTTGGAATTTCTAATATCTTTTTATTTTTTGGCATGAGATACATGTGCCTTTGTCACTATATTACTAAATTACGAATGCCTTCCAGCTGTTAGCATAGAAAGCTTGTTAAATGCGCCAAGATGTACTGATCCTTTCTAATCTTCCCTTCTACACAGCTGTCATTGTGGGTTTTCTTTTCATTGTATTTCTAGGCTAGTGTCTTTGTTTCTTAGATCTCAGGTCTACCTTTCTTGGATCACCATTTTTTCCTTATTGGAGTACATCCTCAAGTAATTTTTTTTCCCCAGAGAAGATAGCTATGAAATTAAATGTCTGTTCTTTCATGCCTAAAAATGTATTTTAATTTTTGGTTTGATATTTGACTAATAAATAAATTTAGGGTCTAAATCATTTTCCTTTGAAATTCAGAAGTATTTTTCTAGTAGTTCTATTTTGTTTGCATCTAGTGCCGCTAATGAAGCTTTTCATTTCTCCGTAGACTTTTTCCCCCTTCTCTCTTAAAGGATCTTAAGCATTTTAACTTATTCTAAATATTCTAGAATTCTACAACAATGTGTTTGGGGCCCAACTACCAGCTGCAAGCTTCTGCGCATGCCTAGCCACACCCCCTTTCTGCCTGTCTCCCGCACATCCGGGCACATAAACTGGAAGTGTATGTTGCCAGGAGGGGCAGGGAGAAGTACTTCCGGGGGAAAAAGCCCGGCTTGGTGCTCTAGAAGCTTCCCGCTGCGCTTCACCTTACCCAGGGGTGTTGCTGGCGCTGCTGGAGACCTCGTGGTTACGGAGACTGTGTGGTGCCGGAGGCCGTGTGGTGCTGGAGGCCGTGTGGTGCCCGAGACAGTGTGGCACCAGAAGCTGTGTGGTGCCTGAGGCCATTTGGCGTCGGAGGCCACTGGGACCCGAGGCTGTGAGGCACTAGAAGGCTCGTGGTGCTAGAGGGCTCCTGGCATCGAAGGCTGCATTTGGCAAGTTTTTGAAACATCTTGAACTTTATTGAGAGAATTTAGCTGGAGAACTTGCAGACTCTCTTTTTCTTTGAACTGCAGGCCAGAGTCAGGTAGAGTCCAGGGAACACTTGTCTTCCCTTCAGAGGATGCTAACTCCTGTTTGAAAAACCCAGGCCTGGGCTTGTGAACATGTATTTTCTAACGTGACATTAAACCAACAAACAAATCAACCACCACCCCCCCCCCAAAAAAAAAAACCCTTTTTCTTCCTACTAAAGGAGGGGAGCAAGACTGAAGGGACACGAGGGAATTGATGTGGTGATTTGGTGACAGCACTTCAAAGGACAGTTTCTTAGGGAAAGGCGGATCAAGGAGCTCCTGAACTTTTGGGTTACATTAAGGGAGAAATGAGCATGGCTCAGGTAAATCTCCTGACTTGTGAAAGCCTAGCAGATGTGATTTTGGTTTCCACTGCAGCCAGTGAAAAGATGATAGTGAGCCAGATTGCCAGCCAGCAGGCCAGCAATGGCCAGAGGGCAGATAGCCCTGATATGCTGAGGTCCTCCAGTCAGGATCTCAGAATAGAGAGAGAGAACTCCCCAGGCTGCGGAGATGATGACAGTTTAGCTGAGGCCTCTCATTCAAAAAAGATTAAAAAATTGGTGTTAGTAAAACAGAATGGTTATTTTCAAGTAAAGGCTCCCCAGGAATTTGTGTGTGATCACTGCTTTGGAACCTATAAGACCGCTTACCACCTCAAGAGGCACAGCCTTATTCATACTGGTGAGAGGCCATTTGTGTGCGACATGTGTGATAAGCGCTTCATCCAGAAATACCACCTGGTACGCCACAAACGTGTCCACAGTGGTGAAAAGCCTTACCAATGTGAGTGGTGTCTTCAGTGCTTTTCTCGTACAGATGGATTACTCAAACACAAGAGGGCATATCATTGGTTCAAGTCTAAGACTTCTGACAAGCAGTTATCTCAGAAAGTGCAAGGGGCCTTGGGTGAAGGGAGTGATCAGAAGAATCTACCAAGGAGCATACCCACCACTACTGCCTGGACTGAATCTATACCCTTCCTGGAGGAGAGAAGTGCATCAGGAGACGTCTACCCAAGAGCCTCAGCTCTGTAAAGAATCTGACACTGAATATTGACGGGATGTTCCTACAGCATTCTCGCATAGGGGAACTGGACCCTGGACCCTGGACCCTGGACCCCTGCTGAGGTTATAGGTGGAGACTCACAGTACAGGACCAAGACTGATTATAGCTCCTACAACCTTGGACTCATTTGATACCTAAAATAGAAAAGACTTGGGAAGGGGATTTATTTCTTCATTTGTTCATTTGTTCTGATTTTTTCTTTTTTTGGAAGTTTTTTTTTTTAAAGGTTGACTCAATAGGCTGATGGTTAAGGTCTTTTTAACCCAAGACATAGCTTTGTGAACATGTGCTTTCTAAAGTGACATAACAAAAACCCTTTTCTTCCTGCTAAATGATCTTTATGTGAAGTTCTGGAGTTTGGTTGAGTCCCACGGTGGCCTGCCCTGAACCATGGGAATGGGGAAACTCTCTTAGGAGCAATCATGGAGGCTGGGTGAACATTTGTCAGTTGGAGTTGAAGACTGCAGCCTCCGGGAAGTGCCACCCATATCCCAGCAAAGGTAGGGACTGCATAGCAACAGCAGCAAACTCATGGCCATTACCTATTCTTGTGGAGGGTGGCTGGTCCTCTGTACTGCAGAGGTCTGAGTATTTCAGGAGAAATGAAAGGGGACATGGCACCCTACATCTGAGATCCTTTCAGGGAGATGCTGAGGAATGTTTGCTGCCCTGCATTCTTACAGCTTTATGCTGTTACTAACATTTGATGTGGCCCAGTAACCAGGCCTTGATTTTTGGATCTGCCCCATGGTCCCTGCAAGTAGGAGCATCTTCCTGTATTTGAGCCAGTCCCCTTCATGTTAGGTGGGCTGGGGTTTGTCTACCATTCACCTCTGGGAAAGATACATTTAGAAAACTTCCCCAAAGTGTTTTTTGAACATGGGAGGCCTTTCTCCCTGCTGCTTGCAGTTAATCTGTTTGGGATGGGGTTGAATGTGGAAAGAATCATAGGAGTGACCTATGCTTCCACATGTAAGAACTTGTGAACTAATTCCGAATGTGCCCTGCCCCTCCTATACCTTGCCAAGTGGGGTGGGTGTGAGGGAGGGTATTTCTGTGTGTACGTGCAATGGGCCATACCACAACCACCCCTAACGGGAATTGGGTGTGGGGAAAACTTGAAAGTAGTTGGTTAGTTTGATTTGCGTTCACATACTAATGTTCTGGGGCAATGGATATGTGAGGAGAGAGGAGTGAAGGGGTGAAAGGAGTGGTTTATCACCCAGAGGGCCCAGGAGCTTCGTTTAAGCCCCAGTCAAACCACAGACTGAGACTCCTGCAAAGGTTCCTGGGCCCATTTGTTTATCTTTCTGTAATTTATTTTAAATGGATATTGCTCCTTATTGGATTGATACCATATATATTTTGCTGGGGTAGGGCCTAGCACTGGAAAATGCCTAAGCTGTGTTTGGAGGGAAGGAAAATAGAGATGGGGCAGGCTTTCGGAGACTGGGACATGGAACTGGGGGACCTGGGAAGGGTCAGTTATTGGGTAGGCTGCAGCACTGGCCCCTCCCAGCCCTGCTCTTCCTAGCACTCTAGGGCTTTTCCACCACCTGCAACCGCCTCTTGGCATTACTTGGCTACTGATTGTACTCCTTAGCTTGACATTGGAAGGTTAAATGAGTGCAGTCTCACCACAACTTTTAACCCTGTTCCCTATGCTCTTTGTTACAAGCCTTCAACAATCTCTCTCCTACCCTTCCTCTCCACCCCTCTTTTAAAACTTTTTTTTTTCCAATTTGCTAGAAGGAGTTTGTGCTCAGTAGAGAGAAAGAGAAAGTGAAAAACCACATGGCATGGGGGATGGCCATGCTGCAATTCTCTCTCCTACTCCTCTCCCTCCTTTTGAGATTTTGGGCATGCTTGCACACGCGCCTGGCGTGTATTTTTGGTTTTTTTGTTTTGAAAGGTTTTTGTTATAGGGTGCGTGCGCTCGCCAGACAGAGAGAGACAGAAAGCGAGAAATCACCCCCTAGGGGGGAGGGCCATGCCGCAATCCCTTCTCCTCCATTTCTCCTCTCGGGATCTTGGGCACACACGCACACGTGCCCAGCGTGAGTTTAAGCCACCAGGTCTGGGACTTGAACCACGGTCGACTACGTGGGAGTCCAGCGACATAGCCATTACGCTAACTGCTGGTCCCTCCTGGCGTGTTTTTTAAGGTGCTGAGATTCCAGCCATGTAGTCAGCCATGTGGGATCCAGCTGCCTTAGCCACCAAGCCACTGACTGGCCCTTAATTTTAATGTACTTATTTTGCTATGGGAGAGTAGAATATCAAAGGAATAAGATAATTTCTTTTTCATTTTAAAAATTTGTTAGAGGGTGTATGCACTTGCTGGGGAGAGAGAGTGAGAAAGCATCCCCTGTGGGGGATGACCACATTACAATCCCCTCTCTTCCACCTCTCCCTCCTTGTAGAATTTTGGGCATGCATGCATATGTGCTCAGCATCTTTCTTTTTTCTTTTATTTTTTTCTTCATTTTTTGAGAGAGATTTTTGCTATAGGTTCAGTATATTTCTTAAGCTGCCAGGCCTGGCACTCAAACCATGCTGTCAGCCACGTGGGATCTAGCTGCTTCTTCTAAATGGTAGTTTTGAATACTTCTTTGGGGGCAGTTTTACAGTTGATTTCATTAATATATGCACCCTGATTGGAACAGCATATATTTGGAATTGCCTACTCTGTGATTGCCTTTTTTTTTTTTAACTTACTTTCATTTCTGACTTCCCTATGATTGTTGTACAGCATTTTGGGATATTGTATGGTTTCTCAATGCATGTATACAGTGTGTAGTTATCAAATCAATAATACAATTGTATTCATCTTTAAGTTTTACTTTTCATAAGATGTTATAAACTTATACTTTTTACTATTAAAAAGAATGTGTTTAGATCGAGTCTTTTGAGTCTTTTTTTGCATCCTGCTTACCACTCAGTGATTTTTTTCAAAGTGACATTTTTCTTCCATTATGAGACTTTTTTTTTTTTCAGTTTGCTGCTATAGAACATGTACACTCACCAGGTCGTGGACAGAGGGCCATTCTGAACAAATATGGTGACCTTCAGACACGTGCAGAAATGCCGTTCTGTGAGCTTCATTTGCATAGAAATTAAAGCAATTAACATATGAACACGCTAGCTGTGTTCTGTTAACCATACTGCAGAGCACTATGAGGTTAAAGGAAGTCACATCTGTTTATAAGAATCAGCCCCAAAAGATCAGAAAAAAATCACATGGTGCCAATTGTTCGTCATCAGCCAATTAACATCTGAAAACAACTGGCTTTGCATTCCATTTCCTCTTCCCCCATTTTCTGTCCTATAAAATAATAAACCTGAGACCAGTTTGGGGTCATAGCTTTCTCCATCAGAGAAGTCGGGCCCACCTGATCCTCGCTTTTCTATACTTGTATGTCTTTGTGTGTTTATTTTTTGTTTATTTCTAATCCACAGATTCTCCCACACTTGGAAAATGTGTTCTGCTGAGTGGTTCCCCGGCAAAGTTGTGCCCAATGTGGGTGCTAGGCAACTAGATATTGTATACTTCTGATGAAAGTACCTAGCACCACTTATGAAGTCATCTTGCCAAAATAACAAAAACTGAATCTGAATAAGCCCCTAGCTCTACCAGTTTAGTTGAAAGATACTGCTGGGATACAATCAACCAAATACATAGATAGTGAGGAAATCTACAGGGAAAACGAGCTGATGTTTTCATTAATCAATGCCAATACAAAAAGAAACAGTTAAGGGACCTATGGATGAAAAACATGTGACTTTGGGACCAGCAGTTGGCATAATGGCTGGGTTGCTGGGCTCTCATGCAGACGCGGTTCAAGTCCTGGACCTGGTGGCTTAAACTTACACTGGGCGCGTGTGTATGAGTGTATGCCCAAGATCCCGAGAAGAGAACAGAGGAGAAGGGATTGCAGCGTGGCCCTCCCCCCTGGGGGGTGTTTTCTTGCTTTCTGTCTCTCTGTCTGTCTCTCTGGCAAGTGCATGTGCCCTATAGGAAAAACCTCTCCCCCTCAAAAAAAAAACAAAAAACAACAAAAAAAACCAAACTCACGTGACTTAAAAGACTTATCAAGGGCTGGATGGTGGCATAGTGAGTGGTAAAATGTGAGGTTCTGTGAGGCTGAAGGTTCCTGGTTCATATCCGGGAATCTCTCTGAGTACACCAGGTACGTAAGTGTCTGTGATTCAGCACTGGATAAAGCTGGGGTGGATTGTACAATCAAGACACTTTTGGGGATGTTGTCTCTTTCTCTCTTTCTCTCTCTTTTCTCGCTCATGGAAAAATAAAAAGACTTAAAAAACGTATCAGGGGTCAGCAGGTATCACAGTGGTTAAGGCACTAGACTTCCACGTGGCCAACTGTGGTTCAAGTCCCAGGTCTGATGTATGTCTCCACTTAATATATACCAATTGTTGGTACTCTATGGCTGAAACTGAAAGATTAGAGGATATAGAAACATGGAAAATGGTTATGGATACTGGATACAGTGTGGGGAGAGGGTTGGAGAAGGAGGAGAGTCTGAGGAAAGATATTAAGGAGAAAAATAGAGAGGCAAGACATTTATGGGACACAGAAATGGATTATTATATTTTTATGATAACATGTATAGTATTCCCAACTGGACTGGTGAGAAATGTATTCATGGTGGAAAATTCATTTTACAAACTAAGTGATAGTGATTGAATGTATAAAATAAATTAAAAGAAAAAAATGTAAAAGAAAAATCACACCAGGCATGTGTGTGTGCAAGCCCAAAATCTCAGGAGGAAAATGGAGGAGAAGGGATTGTGGTGTGACCATCCCCCTGGGGCGGGGGGAGGTGATTTCTCACTTTCTCTCTCTCTCTCTGTCTGTCTCATTCCAGCAAGTGCATGTAACCTATGGCAAAAATCTAAAGTAAAATAAAAATAGAAGACATCAACCAATTACGATACAGTAGTCCTCCCTTATCCATGGAAGATATGTCCCAAGACCTCCAGTGGATGGCTAATATCACAGATAACACCAAATCTTATATATGATATATTTTTTTCAATCTGATAAGTGAGACAGCTTCTAAGTGATAGGTGGGCAGCATGTACAGCATGGATACTCTGCCCAAAGTGATTCATGTCCTAGTTGGGACAGAGTGGGATTGAACAGGGTTTCATCAAACTCAGAATGGTACACAATTTACAACTTATGAGCTGTTTATTTCTGAATTTTTCCATTTGATATTTTTGGGCAGCAACTGACTACAGGCAACTGAAACCATAGAAAGCAAAACCATGAGTAAAGGGGGGGGCTATCCTATGTCCTATGTGGATCTTATTTGGATACTGATGAACAAAAAAGACATGTAAAAATTTATGAAACCATTAGGAATATTTGAATACTAATTGAATCTTTGATGATAATACAGAATTATTGTTAATATTTTAGATGTGTTAACAGTATTATAGTTATGCCTTTTTAAAAAAATTATTTATTTACAGTCATTCACTATACATCATTAGAGCATACAAAATGAGATTTTTCCATCCAGAATACACTGTATATTGGCTCAATCAAGCACATCAACATATGTGTTATCAACAACAAATAATTTTCCATTTCTTGTTTCCCATCTTCTTTTCACACCATCTATGATGTCTACAGTTATCTTCCATTACTTCCCCCCACACACACATTTTATTGATCACACGATTTCTTTAATAATTTAACTACTTTCAATAGCAAGTTTGGCTGTTAATTTCAAGAAAAGTAGTTTTGAAATGGTAAGGAACTTTGCTTGCAACTTAAAGCCAGGAAACAGGTTAGTATTCTATTCAAATAGTAGGAACATGAACCTGTCGACAGTTCAAGACAGGACAAAAGCTCTTAAAACCGACAACAAAGCCTAGAAGAAAAGCAGCAATATTTTAGTCAAAAGTCACAGAATGCTATTTCATCAGTTCAGTCTCATATACTTAATCTATCTTCTGTTGTGGTTCGATCTTCCCGATTGAATTCTGGGATATAATATTTAAATCAAGACTTGTCCCTATGATTAAGTTGGCCATTTTCTTAGTATTTGAACTGTTATTTCTGTGTGTCTGCATTTAAGTTTCCTAATATAGCACTCCCTTGAGAACTTCTTGGAGATCTGGTCTGATGCTGGTAAATTCTTTCAAGTTATGTTTATCTGAGAATGTTCTTGCCTTTTCTTCCCATATGAAGGATAATCTTGCCAGTTACAGTATTCTTGGTTGAAATTGCTTTTCTCTTAACACTTTGAATATATTTTCCCATTCTTTCCTCACTTGCATTGTTTCCGATGAGAGGTCTGCTGTTAGCCTGCTGGGATATCCTTTGTAGGTAACTTGATGTTTCTCTCTTGCAAATCTTAGTATCTTGTCTTTGTCTGTGGTTTTGGTCAGTCTGGCTATAATGTGTCTTGGAGAAGATCTCCTTGGGTTGATTCTATTTGGGGTCCTTTATATTTCTTGGGACTGGATCTTTGATTGCCTCTCTAGGTTTGGAAAGTTTTCTTGAAGGATTTCATGGAATAGATTATCAATGCCCTTATGAGTCTCTTTGCCTTCTGGGATGCCAATTATCTGGATGTTTGGACATTTGATGGTATCTAGTACTTCTTGTATATTATTCTCATTTTTTGGGCAATTTTCTCAGTCTTCATGGTGGATTTTTCTAGGCCAGCAATTTTTCTTCTACACCCGAGATTCTATTTTCTGTATAATCTAGTCTGCTTTTAATACTTTCAAGGGAGATTTTGACTTCCTGTATTATAGCCTTCATCTCTAACAGTTCCATCTGATTCTTTTGTAAAGTGTGTAATTCCTCTTTTAGATCTTGCAAGAATTTCCTCACCTCCTGGAACTTGTCAGCTCCTTTCTCTTCTGCAGTTCATTGTATCTCTTCTCTTCCATCTCTGTTAGATTCACCATTATAAATGTTCTAAATTCTTTATCAGACATTTCCATGATTTCCATTTAACTGTCTGTGGATGAAGAGGAGCTATTCTTTTCCCTTGGAGGAGAGGTATTTTGTTGCTTTCCCATATTCCTTGTGGTCCTGAGGTGATTTCTAGTCATCTGATGGATGGTGTGTTTGCTCCCAAACTTGAAGTTCAATCTGAGCATCCAGGAGTGTGCAGAAAAGGAAACAGAGAAAGAGCAACAACAGCAACAACAACAACCAAGAAATAGAGAAAAAGAGAAAAAAATTTTAAAATTTATTTTTTTTAAAAAAGCAAACAGTAGAAAACCACACAGTGCACTTGTGCACCGTGTGACATCACTAGTTCTCAGAAGCCACAAAGGTGTCTTCTTCTGAAGGCCTGTCCCATTGCCTCTCCTGGGTTGGGAGGGGGAGAAAGTATTATTAACAAGATAAAGGGAAAGGAGGGGCTGAAAAATGGAGAAAATGCTTTACCTTAAAAAAATTTTAAAAGGGGGGTGCCAGCAGGTGGCGTGGTGGTTAAGGACCCTGAACTCCCACATGGCCAA
>NW_006205516.1:760163-773609 GCF_000334495.1 Tupaia belangeri chinensis
AAAAAACAAGAAGACAGAGACAGAGGTAGAGAGAGAGACAGAGACAGAAAGCTTGAAAGGCTTCTTACCACTCGAGTTTGTGGTTTGGAGGCTGAATTATCAGCGGAAAATCTTCATTTCTCTTATTTCACTGAAATCACTAGTTCTCAGGAGCCATGAAGGTGTCTTGTTCTGAAGTCCGGTCCCCTTGCCTCTCTAGTTATGCCTTTTTAAAGGGCATTTCAATTTAGAGAAATGTGGAAGTATTTATGAATGGAAAAATATATGTAGAGCTTATATTTAAATATTCAGTGGAAGAGAAATGAATGTGGGTATGTGTGCAACAAGATTAGCCTTGAATTGATAGTTGTTCAGGCTGGGTGATCAAGTATACAGGGGTCTTGAGACTACTGCCTAACTTTTAGGTATGTTTGAAATTTTCATGAAATGATGAAGAGAAAAAAGCTGAGGGTGGCAAAGTCAGAAAACCTGGATTTGTATTCTACTGTAACTCTGTGACCTGGAATGAGTTATTTAACTTCTCTGTGCTTCTGTTTCCTCATTTAAAAAAGTGGTCCCTACATCATAGACTTCTGATGAGGATTCTATGACATCATTTCATAAAGCTCTCAAACACTCCTTGGCCCAGAGTCCACACTCAATAAAGCGTAGCTCTTGTTAACATGATTGAGTGATTGATTTTGATGGGCCTTTCTTGAGAAGCTGGTCACTGATGAATACTGCCATTGTATCTGCCAAATGCTTCTAGCCTATAAGTAATAACAGAGATACTCCTAGAACCACTGCTTTCTAGCATAAGAGACCAGTTCTTTCAAACCAGTTAGCACTTGAGATACCAGGGATGCTGTTCCCTGATAGTATCAAAAGCAACTATGGGGGGAACCAGCAGTTAGCGTAATGGCTATGTTGCTGGACTCCCACGTGGTCGACCGCGGTTCGTGTCCCGGACCCGGTGGCTTAAAACTCACGCTGGGCGTGTGTGCGTGCATGCCCAAGATCCCGAGAGGAGAATGGAGGAGAAGGGATTGCGGCGTGACCATCCCCCCGGGGGGTGATTTCTCGCTTTCTGTCTCTATGTCTCTCTCTGTCTGTCTGGCGAGCGCACACGCCCTACAGTGAAAAATCTCTCCAAAAAAAAAAAAAAGCAACTATGGGGACCAGCAGATAGTATAACGGTTACGTTGCTGGACTCCCACAGTCAACTGCAGTTCGAGTCTGGACCTGGCAGCTTAAAAACTCACACGAGGCGCATGTGCGTTTGTGCCCAAAATCCCGAGAGGAGAATGAAGAAGGAATTATGACATGGTCATCCCCTGGGGGGGAGGGGATATCTCTCTTTCTGTTTCTCTCTGGCTCTCTGGGGAATGCACACGCCCTATAGTAAAAGCCTCTCTTAAAAAAAAATAAGCAACTATGACCTGAAGAGTGAATGCAACTTGTGCCTGACAGGTTGAGCCATATTTAGGACCAGAGGGATGATATCTAGTTCTAAACTGAGAGAGAGAGAGAGAGAGAGAGAGAGAGAGAGAGAGAGAGAGAGAGAGAGAAGTTACAAAGCAAGAAGTTATAAAATAGAGTGTGAAGCATAGAAAGGTGAAATCATCAGGATCTAATTCATACATCAGGTGGAGTATCAGAAACTCCATTCTCTTTGGTGCTGGTAGTGGGTCAGCCAGTTTAAAGTGACAGATATATTTGGAACCTTGTAAATGAAGTCTAAAGTATTTCCACAGGTGCCTGAGCTCATCTATTTGTGTGATCTTGTTCAGAGAACCACTACTTATCTTGCCCAAAACTGGGTCAGGGAAGTTGTTACCACCTACTTAAGCCTGAAAGACTGCTGTAAACCTATTGCATGCTCTACCAAAACATACCTTTTCTATATCTTATTCTTCCATATTCTTGCTCTCTGCTAGCTAATCTGTTAAGTTCCATCAAATATTAGTAACTGGTAATCCATTAATGCCATGTCTGTCAGAAATACTTGCATGTTAACATGAAATTTCAAAAAATAAAAGGCCTTGGGCTAGCTCCATAGCCTATCAGTTAAGGGAGCCAGATCCCACATGATTGACCGTAGTTTGAATTCCAGTCCCAGCAGCTTAAAAAACACACCAGGCATGTGTGCATGTATGTCTCAGTCCTGAGAGGATGAAGAAATGGGGAAGGAATTGTGGCATGACCAAGTCCCAGTGGGGGATCCTTTCTCTCTCCATCTGTGTCTCTGTCTTTCTCTGGAGAGCACACACTCTCTGCCAGTGGGGGGAAAGAAAAACATAGAATGGGTCAAGAATAATTATTCCTAATGGAATTTTGGGCATGGCAGCAGTCCAGGTGGGAAAAAATATCTGAGGGTTGGAGACCCTTCTACATCTTACACCCTACCTTGTTTAGGATTGATGTCCAAGCAGTGGAAATGCTGTGAACAACAGGGGCTAGGGTGGTCAGTTATTCCAGTTTCCTGGGAAGAATGGGGTTCCTGGGACAGTGTACTTCTCTGGGAAAGTTCTGGTCAAAGCAAAATTGAGTTGGTCACCCTAAATGGCAAAAATAGGGTCCAAATGCAATAGATCAACTTGTGTCATGTACAGTGGTGATTTTCCTTGGCCCCTCAGCCTGAAGACATCTCTGTAAAAGTTTTTTGTTTGTTTTTGTTTCGAGAAAGATTTTTGCTATAGAGTATATGTACTCACTGGAGAGACAAAGTGAGAAATCACTCCCCTGGGGAGAGAGTCACACTGCAATCCCTTCTCTTTCATTCTCCTCTTGGGATTTTGGGCATACACACAAACATGCTCAGTGTGAGTTTCAGGTCACCAGGTCTGGGACTCGAATCACGGTCAGCCATGTGGGAGTCCAGTGCCTTAACTACTATACCACTTGCTGGCTCCTCTGTAAAAGTTTCTAAAGTTTATTTATTTCTGGGCCAGCCCCATAGCCTAATGGTTAAGGGAGCCAGATTCCACATGACCAACCATGGATTTAATCCTGGCCTTGGTAGCTTGAAAAATGCACCAGGTATGTTGTGTGTACATGTACCCCAAATCCCAACAGGATAGTGAAATGGAGGAGAAAGATTGCAATGTGACCACACTCCACTGAGGTTTGCTTTCTCCTCTCTCTCTCTGTCTCTCTGGTAAGTGCACATGCCTTGTGCCATTAAAATTTATTTATTCTGAGAGAGAGAGAAAGAGAGCAGCATACGCAATAGGATTTCTACCCCCAGTCAGCCAGGATCACAGGCACATGGATTGAACTCCTGATCTCCCATATGAATCCAAGGTTGCTGAGTGGTGCACTACTGCTGTGTCACCAGAGCTGGCCCACCTTTGCAGAAGTTTTATGGGGAGTTCTCACAGGAGAATAGCTTAGGGCCTGGGGTGGGGTTGAAGTAAAAGACTCACTGACATTTCACGTGTGACACCTTGTCTTTTAACTTAGGAAAACGATCTGGATTTCTCCTCTTTTATTTCTTAAAACTCCCAGCACAGTGCTGGGAAGCAGCCCTTTATATAGTGGTCAAGTTTTGCAGAAATATCCCTGTAGCCCTTTTCATCTATATCTACACAATAGTTGTTGGGAGACTGATCAATTATTTGTTTATGTCTTCCCTTCCAAATGCAGGGACAGTTTGGGCATGACGGGGAGATAAGCATTATGCTTATCTTCTTGCTATTGGGTTGTCAAAAAAGTCATTACATATTTTTTCTATGCAAAATGCATCATTACGTTTCCAGCAACCCAGTGGTTAAGAGTCTAATGGTTAAGAGAGCCAGATCCCACATTGATAACTGTAGTTCAAATCCTGGCCCTGTTTGGCTTGATAAACATGCCAGGTGCGCGTGCATGTGTGTGTGTGTGTTTCAAATCCTGACAGGATGAGGAAATGGAGGAGAAGGCATTGTGGTGTGACTATACCCCACTAGTGGGTGCTCTCTTCTCCCTCTTCCTGTGTTTCTGGTGAGTGTACACATCCTCTGGCAATTCAAAATGTATGAACAACTATTTTCAGACATTGGACAATTAATAGCATTCCAGAAAATGTTTAACCTTCCCCAAAATTCCAACATTCTTGAAAGGAAGACAAAACCTTCTAAAAGATGAGATACAGTCAATTCTTGCTATTCATGGATTCCATATCTGCAAATTCACCTACTCACTGACATTTATCTGTAACTCCAAAATGAATACTTGTAGTGCTTTCATGATCATTCAGGGACATACTCAGAGTGGCAAAAATTTGAATCTCCAAAAGTGCAAGCTCCCAACTGAGGCCAAATAAGGCAATGTTCTGCCCTCTTGTTTAACTCTCATACTGTAAACAAGTGTCATGTCCCCATTGTCCCCATCTTTATTGGTGATTTTGCTGTTTAAAATGACCCCCTGGGGCTGGCAGATGGTGTGGAGGTTAAGGTGATGAATTCCCACATGGCTGACAATAGTTTCTGACCTGGTGGCTTGAAAATCACGCTGGGTGCATGTATGTGCACATTCCCAGAATCTCTAGAGGAGAGTGGAGGAGAAGGGATTGTGCTATGGTCATCTCACCTCTGGAGATGATTTCTCACTTTGCCTCTATCTCTCTCTGGTGAACACATGTGCTCTATGGTAAATTAAAAAACAACAACAACAACAACAACAACAACAACAAAACTAAAATGGCCCTCCAAATGAAGTGCTCAAGTGATGTCTAGCATTTCTAAGTGCAAGAAGACTGTGATGTGTATTACAGAGAAAGCACATGCCTTAGATACATTTCATTAGGCATGAGTTATAATGTTATTGGCTGTTAAGTTCGATGTTAAAAAATTGACATTATGAAATAAGATTTATTTAAACAGAAAAATGTATAAAACAAGGTTATATATTGATCAGTTGATGAAAACGCTAAGACCAGAGGTTTGTAGCAACCTAACCCTGGATTTCCCTTAGGAACAGTGGTTCAGTATTATTTAACTCAATGTATGTGCCAGCTTTGTAGAACATAACTACCTCAAATAATGAGAATCAACGGTAATTCATTCCCATCACACTTGCTCTACAATTATTAAAGGAAATTCTGGTGGTTTAAGGGACATTATACCTGCTGGAAATTCAGTACTACATGAAGGAATGAAAATGGTAAATATTGGAGAACCAGCAGTTAGCATAATGGCTATGACACTGGACTCCCATGTAGTCGACTGCAGTTTGCGTCCCGGACCTGGTGGCTTAAAACTCACGCCGGGCGCGTGTGCGTGTGTGCCCAAGATCCTGAGAGGAGAATGGAGGAGAAGGGATTGCGGCGTGACCATCCCTGCTTGGGGGTGATTTCTCACTTTCTGTCTCTCTGTCTCTCTCTGTCTGTCTGGTGAGTGCATGCGCCCTGTAGCAAAAACCTCTCCAAAAAAAAAAAAATGGTAAATATCTAAGTAAAGTTTTTTATTTGCCAGAGGGCATGTATGCTTGGCAGAGAGAAAGAGAGAGGAGAAAGGGGAAAAAGTAACCCCTTGGTGAGGGTGGTCATGCTGCAATCCCTTCTCCTCCATTTCTTCATCCTGTGTGATTTGGGGCATGCATCCACATGTGCCCCGAGTATGTCTCAAGCCACTGGGCTCAGGATTTGAGCTGCATTGTCAGCCCTGTGGGATCCAGTTCCCTTAATCTCTAGGCCACAGGCTAGCCTTGGAAGGGTTTATTTTTCCTCCATTTCTTTATTTCTTTTAGTTTTTTTTTTTTTCCCATAGGGCGCATGTGCTTGCTGGAAAGACAGAGAAAGAGACAGCAAGAGGGAAAGTGAGAGATCACCTCCTGGGGGGGTGGCCATGCTGCAATCCTCCATTCTACTCTCAGTATTTGAGGCACAAACACACATGTGCCCAAGTGTGAGTTTCAAGCTGACAGGTCTGTGACTTGAACTATGGTTGGCCATGTGGGAGTCCAGCACCTTAACCACCATGCCACCTGCTGGCCTTCTTCATTTCTTAATGTATTGAAAAAATTTACTCTATGTTTTTTGAGAGAGAAATTTTTGCTATAGGATATGTGTGCTCACAGAAGAGATAGACAGAGAGAGAGAGAGAGAGACAAAAAGTGAGAAATCATCTCCCAGGGGGAATGGCCATATTGCAATCCCTTCACCTCCATTTTCTTCTTGGGATTTTGGGCACACATACACATGCACCTGGAGTGAATTTCAAGTTGCTAGGTCCAGGACTTGAGCCACGGTCTACCATGTAGGATTCTATTGCCTGAACCACACCACTTTCTGGTTCCACAATTTACTCTTTAAAGCAAAAACAATAATATTCTATGGGCCAGCCCTGTAATACAGTGGTTAAATGCAGTGCATTGGGAGTAAGATAGCACATGGCTGACGTTGTTTGGGTCCCAGCCCCAGAGGATTGAGAAACATGCTGAGCATGTGTGTGTGCATGCCTAAAATCCTGACAGGGAGGAGAAATGGAGGAAAAGGCATCATAGTGTGGCCACACCCCACTGTAGGATTTTCTCTCTTTCTCTCTGGAGAGCACATGTACCCTCTGGCAATAATTTAAAAAAAGAATAGCATTATATTGTGGAGGGTCTATAATCTGAATAGAAGTAAAAATTCATGAAAACAATTGTACACTGGGAAGGAGATGAGTAAAAGGAAACATACTGTTATAAGGTTTTAATATTATATATAAATTGGCACAATATTAAATCAAAATGCACTCTAATAAGTTGTGGACACACTGTAATCCCCAGATCAACTATTAAAAATAAGAAATGTGGCTAAAAGATCAGAATGGAATACCTCAAAATATTCAAGTTATGTCAAGGAAGGGATAAAAGAACAAAGAAAAGAGAAAAGATGGGACAGATAGAAATACCAAGATGTGAGACTTGGAAACATACCAATAATTACATTAAATGTAGTGAACACTCCAAATAAAATGCATAAGGTATTCAGACTGGTGGAAAAAAAAGTGATACCAACCATAGGCTGCTTCTAAGAAATCCAGTTTAAATATTAAAGACAGGTTAAAGTAAAATCTAGTAACAATATTAATATCGAAGTAGGCTTTGAGATTAAGAGGATTATCAGAGATATAGAGAGATGTTTCGTATTGATAGAGGGGTCAGTTCACAAGAAGGCAAAATTATAAAGTGTATGTACCTAGTGACAGAGCTGTAAAATATGTGAAACAAAAACTGGTAGAATTTAAAGGAAAAGTAAGTAATCTGTAGTGCAACAGATTAAGTGCTGTGCAAGGAAGCCAGACTCCACATGGCCAACCAGCGTTCAAGTCCTGGCCCCAGAGGCCTAAAAAACATGCTGGTTATGTATGTGAATGCCCAGGATCCTGATGGGATGAAGGATTGGAGGAAAAGGATTGTGGCGTGACCAGGCCCCACTAGGAGGGGCATTTGTCTTCTCTCTCCCTTTCTCTCTCTCTCATGTGTGCCCTCTGACCATTTTTTTCCCTTGGCCATAGGGTATGTGCACTCACCAGAGAAAGATAGAGAAAGAAAGTGAGAAATCACCACCCTGGGGGGATGGTGACACTGCAATCTCTTCTCCTTCATTCTCCCTTTGAGCTTTTGGGCACATGCACACACACACCCAGCATGATTTCTGGGACTCAAACTATAGTCTGTCACATGGTAATTTAGTGTCTTAAACACCATGACACCTACTGGCCCCTTTTAAAAAGATTTTTACTATAGGGTGCATGTGTTCACTAGAGAGAGACAGAGAGACAGAGAGGGAAAGGGAGAAATCCCCCAACGGGGGGAATGACCAGGCTGCAATCCCTTCTCCTCCATTTTCCTCTTGGGCTTTTGGGCACACATGCACAAAAGTCTGGCATGATTTTAAAGCCATCAGCCTGGGACTCGAACTGCAGACTTGGCCATGTGGGATCTAGCAGCCTTAACCTCCAGACCACCCGCTTGCCCACCAGACACAATATTTTTTTAAAGAATTTAAAGAATAAATAAACAGGGAACCAGCAGTTAGCATAATGGCTATATCCTGGACTCCCACGTGGTCGACCGCGGTTCCCATCCCAGATCCAGTGGCTTAAAACTCATGCCGGGTGTGTGTCGTGCATGCCCAAGATCCTGAGAGGAGAATGGAGGAGAAGGGATTGCGGCGTGACCATCCCCCCTGGGGGGGGCTGGGGGGGGTGATTTCTCGCTTTCTGTCTCTATGTCTCTCTCTGTCTGGTAAGCGCACACGCCCTATATTGAAAACCTCTCCAAAAAAAAAATAAATAAATAAACAAATCCACAATTATTTTGGAATCCAAAAAAACACAAGGAGACAGAAATTAAAACACTATCAATCAACTTGTCCTAATTGGCATTTATAGTTCACTTCCCCAACAAGAGCAGAATACACATCCTTTTCAAATACAGGAAGAACATTCAGCAAGAGAAACCGTATGTTGGACCACAAAGGAAACATCAGTAAATTTTAAAAGATAATATAGTACAGAGTAAGTATGTTCATGACCATAAGGGATTTAAAGTTGTAATCAGGGCCAGCTCCAAGGTGCAGTGGTAACACACTGCCCAAGAGAGGCTAGATCTCACATGGTGACTGTGGTTTGAATCCATAGCCTGGTTAGCCTGAAACACGCCAGGTGCCCACACAAGTGCCCAGGATCTGATGGGCAGGAGAACTAGAGGAAGGAGATTGTGATGTGACCAGACCCTGTGGAGGGTGCTCATCTCTCTCTCTCTCTCTCTCTCTCATACATACCTGCTCTATCATGAATTAAAAATTTTAAAGTAGAAATTAATCATTAGAAATATATCTGTGAAATGCCCTAAATGTTTGAAAATTAATCAATGATAATTTGTTGCCAGAGGGGGTGCATATGCTCATCAGAGAGAGAAAGAGAGAAAGGGAGAGGGAAAAAGCACTCCTCAATGGGGTGTGGTCAAGCCACAATCTTTTCTCCATCCTGTCAAGATTTTAGGCATGCATGCACATGTGCTCAGTGTGTTTTTCAAGACACTGGTGGCAAGATTCAAACTGTGTGTTTGGCCATGTGGGATCTGGCTCTCTTAACCACTAGGCCATGAGGCTGGCCCAATAATTGGGAACTTTTGACTAACTGAACTGAAGCCTAGTCACTATGCAAGTATGCAATTTCCCTCCTTCAGTCCTCCCAACACACATCAGTGTCAGTTTCATCCATTCACATACAGTATGTAAGGTCATTTGCTTTGTAACCATGAGAAAAGGGTAGCGTTTGGTGGTGAGAAGGGCTAGAAAAGAATAAGAATAAGAGGCACTCTAAGGGGGGGGGTGTGATATGGTATTGGTTCCTTTTCCAGTTCTTTAATTTATATGGTTAAGCAAATGAGAATTAAAAATTGTGGACCTGCCAAAGAGAGACTTTGAGACAATGAGCAATCAGAGCCCTTTCAAGGCCCAGGTGACAGTATGGCACAATGTGGGGAGGATACCCTTCTATTCCAAAACCACTGGGGTGTCGCAAAGATTACAAGCTTTGGGAAGAGCTGTAGAAAGCACTGTTATGGCTGTTGGCATCTCATTATGGACAATAAGTGATCAGGTTCCTAAAAGTAGCCTTACAAGCAGAAGACATGGAGAAGTAGAAACTGCAAAAGCATAGGAAAAACAGGCTAGGACTCCCAGAAATAAATGGTGTTGGGTAGGGCACTTTAATGTGGTATTTGGTTTTACTTTTACATGGATGCTTGCCTAATAAACATGTATAAATTACTGACAGCAAAAACTGAAATAGTCTACTTTTCTGAAATAACTAACATTATTTCCCAGGGGCCAGTCTTACGGACCCTCTTGATAATTTAGAGTTGTTTGAGAGCCAGCATGAGAGATGAGGGGTATGGCACCTTCTGAGCAATCTGTTGCCTGGATTTCAATGGAGTTCTCTTACAGAGAATTACTGTATCTTGTTGATTCTTGAGCAAGAAAGGTTTATTTTATTATTTTTTTATAGAGATTTTTTGTGATAGGGTGCATGTTCTTGCCAGAGAGACTGAAAGAGACAGAGAGACAGAAAGTGAGAAATCACCTCTTGGGGGAGGATGGCCACTCCACAATACCTTCTCCTCCATTCTTCTTTCTTGATTTTGGGCACGCACGCACACATGCCCAGCGTGAGTTTTAAGCCACCAGATCCAGGACTTGAACTGGGGTTGACTACGTGGAAGTTCAACCATTATGTCATCTGCTGGCCCCAAGAACAGTTTCTTAACTTCAGTTCTTAGCAGGTTGAATTTGGAAGGAGTCCTGCAGACCAGTGATAAATGTAGGAAGCTGGTGTAAACCTGCATAACAGTATCTAGGAAGCTAAACACCAGAGTAGACTTGAGGCCTTCTAAGAATGATAAGAGCAGCACAAAAAACTTTCAAGGGTTGGGACCAGCAGTTAGCATAATGGCTATGTCGCTGGACTCCCACGTAGCCGACCGTGGTTTGAGTCCTGGACCTGGTGGCTTAAACTCACACAAGGTGCATATGCGTGCATGCCCAAGATCCGGAGAGGAGAGTGGAGGAGAAGGGATTGTGGCGTGGCCTTCCCCCCTGGGGGGTGATTTCTCACTTTCTGTCTCTCTGTCTCTCTCTGTCTGTCTGGCGAGCACGTGCACCCTATAGCAAAAACCTCTCAAAAAAAAAAAAACTTTCAGAGGTCAGACAGTGGTGCAGTGGTAAAATGCAACACTCTACTACGTTGACTCACATGGGAAGGTTCCAGGTTTGCATCAGATCTCCCTGAGTACTCTAGGTGCGTGCATGCTTATTATCCAGGGCTGGTTGAGCTTGAGCTCAATCACGGCATTAAGACCTTGTTGAGGATGCTGTCTCTTTCTCTCTTGCTCATGGAAAATTAAATACATAAACTTTAAAAAAGAAGTTAAGCTACTGGACCTAGTGGCTTAAAAGGCACACTGGGTGTGTGTGCATGTGTACCCAAAATCCTGAGAGAAGAATGGAAGAGAAGAGATTGTGGCATAGCCATCCCCTCGGCAGGCTCATTTCTCACTTTCCCCTTTTTTTTTCTTTGTTATAAGTTGTGCCAGCTGCCCCAATGGTTCCTCAGATCCTATCTCTCTCTTTTAATAAAAGAATTAATATTTATTTGATTTTATTTATCACTACTATTATTTTTTTAATTCACTACAGGGCATATGTGCTCACCAGAGAGAGAGAGAGAGAGAGAGAGAGAAAATGTTAAAGCAAGCCACTATGGGACTCCACCTATGATCTGCCATGTGGGAGTCCACCACCTTAACCACCAAGCTACCTGCCAGCCCCTTCCCTCTCTCTTTCTCTGTCTCTCTCTAGCAGGTGGATGCAAATTCAAAAAAAGAAAGAACTTAAAGTTATGTTGAAAGCACAAAAACACAAAGACAATCAAGAAGGGATACAACTGACAATGACATACTGATGGATGATAAAGAGAGAACTTCCGTGTACTCACTTTGTACATATATGTATTTTCAGTCAAGTAGAAAATTTCATACTAAAAAAGTCTAACACAATGCCTCCAAACTCTAAAGTGTTCATGCATCACTTAGATATTTTGTTAATATGAGATTTTGATTTGGTAGGTCCAGGTGGGCCCCAAGAATTTGCACTTCTTTTATCTTTTTCTTTCTTGTTTTAGAGAGATTTTTGCTATGGGGCACATGTGCTCACTGGAGAGACAGAGACAGAAAGCGAGAAATCACCCCCCAGGGGGGATGGCCACACCATGATCCCTTCTCCTCCCTTCTCCTCTCAAGATCTCCAGCATGCATGCACAGGCACCCAGCGTGAGTTTTAAGCCACTGGGTCCAGGACTCGTAGTGGTTGACTACGTGAGAGTCTAGTGATGTAACCATTATGTCATTTGCTGGTCCCCACTTTTTTTATCTTTTAAAGTTTATTTATTTATTGAGAGAGTGCAGCTGATGCTCTCAACAGAGTCTTCACAGTGCAATCCACTCCTGATCTCCATCGGCCTGGTTAAGGGGCACATGTGCATGCTCTTGGAATTCTCAGGGAAGTCCCAGGACAGAAACCCAAGACCTTTCCCATTTGGGTTCAGTTGCATTACTGCTGTATCAACACTTAGTTCCTGAATTTGTACTTCTTACAAGTGTCAGGTAACACTGTTGCTGATGCTGATCCCTGACCTACACTTAGAACAGCAAGAGTTTAGAACAAACATTAGTAAAGGAAGAAAAGAGTCTAGGTCGGTACAATAATTGTCAAGAATACCTCATTACCTTAGCCAGTTTCAAGTCTCTGGTGTGAACAAATTACATCTCAGAGTATTGGAAGAATTTGAAAGTGAGATTTCTGGGGGCAGCAGGTGGCATGGTGGTTAAAGAGCTGGACTCCCGCTCCCACATTGCTGACTGCAGTTTGAGTCCCAGACCTGGTGACTTGCTTTCTCACTTTACCTCTCTCTCTCTTTCTCTGGTGAGGGCAAGTGCCTTATAGCAAATTAAAATATAATAATAATAATAAGTAAAATTAATAAATAATTCCTAAAAAAACAAGAAAGAAAAGAAAATGAAACCTTTAAATCATTGTTGGGATCATTTTATATATTTTTTTTTTATCAATTTGGAGAATAGGAGAGGTACCAGATACCTGAAGACAGGCAAATATGATCATGGATTTCCTTTTATTTATTTAGTTTTTAAATTTTGCCAGAGAGTGTATGTGCTTTCCAGAGAGCGAGAGAGAGAGGAAAAGTGAGAAAGCACCCCGCCCCTCCCATGGGAAATGGCCACACCACAAGCCCTTCTCCTCCTTTCTTCTCTTGGGATCTTGGGCATGCATGCACATGTGCCCAGCATGAGTTTAAGCCACCGGCTCTGGGACTCGAACTGCAGTTGACTACATGGGAGTCCAGCAACATAGCCATTATGCCAACTATTGGTCCCTTCACTTGCCCAGTGTGTTTTAAGCTACCAGGTCGGGGACTCGAACTACAGTCGGTCATGTGGGAGTCCAGTAACTTAACCACTATGCCACCTGCTGACCCCTGTTATTTTAAAAATTGCTATAGGGTATATGTACTTATCAGAGAGATTGCAGAGAGAGAGAGAAAGAGAGAGAAAGCAAGCCATCAGGTTTGGGACTCAAACTGTGGTCAGCAGTGTTAGAGTCCAGTGCCTTAACCACCACACCACCACCTGCTGGCCCATCACTATCCATTTTATCTCTTATCAAGAATGATCTTTCCTGGGAACCAGCAGTTAGCATAATGGCTATGTCGCTGGACTCCCACGTAGTCGACCGCGGTTCGAGTCCTGGACCTGGTGGCTTAAACTCATGCCGGGCGCGTGTGCGTGCGTGCCCAAGATCCCGAGAGGAGAATGGAGGAGAAGGGATTGTGGCGTGGCCATCCCCCCGGGGGGTGATTTCTCACTTTCTGTCTCTATGTCTCTATCTGGCGAGCGCACGCACCCTATAGCGAAAAACCT
>NW_006205516.1:775184-783505 GCF_000334495.1 Tupaia belangeri chinensis
GGAAGTTCATAGCATATAAGAGGAAGATGGAAAGAAGGCAAATGGATAACCTAATATTGTGCCTCAGAGATTTGGAAAAGCAACAACTTATAAAAATAATTATTCAAGGACCACCATATAGTGTAATGGCTATGTCGTTGAACTCCCATGTAGTCTACCACGGTTCAATTCCCGGACCTAGTGGCTTAAACTCACACCAGCGCATGTGTGTGAGTGCCCAAGATCCCAAGAGGAGAATGGAGGAGAAGGGATTGTGGCATGACCATCCCCCTTGGGGAGTGATTTTTCACTTTCTGTCTCTCTGTCTCTCTCTGTCTTTCTGGCAAGTGCAGGGGCCCTATAGCAAAAACCTCTACAAAAAAAAAAAAACTTTCAGAGGTCAGACAGTGGTGCAGTGGTAAAATGCAACACTCTACTACGTTGACTCACATGGGAAGGTTCCAGGTTTGCATCAGATCTCCCTGAGTACTCTAGGTGCGTGCATGCTTATTATCCAGGGCTGGTTGAGCTTGAGCTCAATCACGGCATTAAGACCTTGTTGAGGATGCTGTCTCTTTCTCTCTTGCTCATGGAAAATTAAATACATAAACTTTAAAAAAGAAGTTAAGCTACTGGACCTAGTGGCTTAAAAGGCACACTGGGTGTGTGTGCATGTGTACCCAAAATCCTGAGAGAAGAATGGAAGAGAAGAGATTGTGGCATAGCCATCCCCTCTGCAGGCTCATTTCTCACTTTCCCCTTTTTTTTTCTTTGTTATAAGTTGTGCCAGCTGCCCCAATGGTTCCTCAGATCCTATCTCTCTCTTTTAATAAAAGAATTAATATTTATTTGATTTTATTTATCACTACTATTATTTTTTTAATTCACTACAGGGCATATGTGCTCACCAGAGAGAGAGAGAGAGAGAGAGAGAGAAAATGTTAAAGCAAGCCACTATGGGACTCCACCTATGATCTGCCATGTGGGAGTCCACCACCTTAACCACCAAGCTACCTGCCAGCCCCTTCCCTCTCTCTTTCTCTGTCTCTCTCTAGCAGGTGGATGCAAATTCAAAAAAAGAAAGAACTTAAAGTTATGTTGAAAGCACAAAAACACAAAGACAATCAAGAAGGGATACAACTGACAATGACATACTGATGGATGATAAAGAGAGAACTTCCGTGTACTCACTTTGTACATATATGTATTTTCAGTCAAGTAGAAAATTTCATACTAAAAAAGTCTAACACAATGCCTCCAAACTCTAAAGTGTTCATGCATCACTTAGATATTTTGTTAATATGAGATTTTGATTTGGTAGGTCCAGGTGGGCCCCAAGAATTTGCACTTCTTTTATCTTTTTCTTTCTTGTTTTAGAGAGATTTTTGCTATGGGGCACATGTGCTCACTGGAGAGACAGAGACAGAAAGCGAGAAATCACCCCCCAGGGGGGATGGCCACACCATGATCCCTTCTCCTCCATTCTCCTCTCAAGATCTCCAGCATGCATGCACAGGCACCCAGCGTGAGTTTTAAGCCACTGGGTCCAGGACTCGTAGTGGTTGACTACGTGAGAGTCTAGTGATGTAACCATTATGTCATTTGCTGGTCCCCACTTTTTTTATCTTTTAAAGTTTATTTATTTATTGAGAGAGTGCAGCTGATGCTCTCAACAGAGTCTTCACAGTGCAATCCACTCCTGATCTCCATCGGCCTGGTTAAGGGGCACATGTGCATGCTCTTGGAATTCTCAGGGAAGTCCCAGGACAGAAACCCAAGACCTTTCCCATTTGGGTTCAGTTGCATTACTGCTGTATCAACACTTAGTTCCTGAATTTGTACTTCTTACAAGTGTCAGGTAACACTGTTGCTGATGCTGATCCCTGACCTACACTTAGAACAGCAAGAGTTTAGAACAAACATTAGTAAAGGAAGAAAAGAGTCTAGGTCGGTACAATAATTGTCAAGAATACCTCATTACCTTAGCCAGTTTCAAGTCTCTGGTGTGAACAAATTACATCTCAGAGTATTGGAAGAATTTGAAAGTGAGATTTCTGGGGGCAGCAGGTGGCATGGTGGTTAAAGAGCTGGACTCCCGCTCCCACATTGCTGACTGGAGTTTGAGTCCCAGACCTGGTGACTTGCTTTCTCACTTTACCTCTCTCTCTCTTTCTCTGGTGAGGGCAAGTGCCTTATAGCAAATTAAAATATAATAATAATAATAAGTAAAATTAATAAATAATTCCTAAAAAAACAAGAAAGAAAAGAAAATGAAACCTTTAAATCATTGTTGGGATCATTTTATATATTTTTTTTTTATCAATTTGGAGAATAGGAGAGGTAACAGATACCTGAAGAAAGGCAAATATGATCATGGATTTCCTTTTATTTATTTAGTTTTTAAATTTTGCCAGAGAGTGTATGTGCTTTCCAGAGAGCGAGAGAGAGAGGAAAAGTGAGAAAGCACCCCGCCCCTCCCATGGGAAATGGTCACACTGCAATCCCTTCTCCTCCATTTTTCCCTCCTTTCAGGATTTTGGGCAACATTCAGTGCCTTTCATATCAACAGGTATTTGAGTCCACGCAAGTTCAGGAGACATTTGACAATTCTAATGCATATTTCAGGTTACTTAACTAAGCAATATGCTCTGTCAAGGAACTTACTCCAAGTCAAAGCAAAAAAAGGCCTTAATGTGGAACGCAGAAAAGCAGTATCTAAATAAAAAGGTACTAAAAAAGAAACAAAATTATTCTTTACCCCACCCCCTTTCCCACATGTGGACCCAAGTTTGGTTGAATTTAATTTGTGGTTACCTCAGAATACAACTAAAAGTTTAAATTAGAAATTGTCACTGTATTACGCAGATGATCTGAACACATCCGTTCTTTTGAGAGCGATATATGTTTCAGGAAGTCTAATATAGCCACAGGCTGCTACAGAGAGGATTCCTTAAGGGTGGGGCACAAGACAGGTCAATTAAGGTCATGTAAGTCTTCATCTTTTTGTTTTTAGGGTGTTTGCCATAGAGTGTGTGACCTAGCCAGAGAGAGAGAGATACAGAAAGAGGGAAAGTGAGAAATCACCCCCCAGGTGATCATCCCAGGGGGATGGACACACTGAAATCCCTTCTTTTCCATTCTCCTCCTGGGATTTTGGACATGCATGCACACACACCTGCTGTGATTTTCAAGCCACCAGGTCCAGGACTTGAACCGCGGTTGGTCATGTGGGAGTCCAATGCCTTAACCAGTATGTCACCTACTGGTCCCAATAATACATACTTTTAACAAAAATGTATGAGGATTCCAGTTTCCTAACATTTACCAGTAGCATGTTTCTAATCTTTTTCATTTTGCCATATAAGTAAAAATAGCATCCCATTGTGTTGACTTCATTTACTTTACCACTGGCAAAGTTGGACACCTTTTCTATATATACTAATTTAAATATCTTCTTCTGTTAATTGCCTTTCCTTTGTCCAATCTTATTTTGAGTCCTTTGTGTTTTTCTAATCAATTCATAAGTTGGAAGTATGAGGATTGACTGCTAATGGGTAAAAGCTCTCTTTTAGGGGTGATGAAAATGTTCTAAAATTAGATTATGGTTATAGTTCCACAACATTATAATATACGAAAAATATTTTAATTTTACACTTTAAATGAGTGAACTTTATGATATATAATTAATTTTATTTCTTAATTGCCAGAGGCATGTGTGCTGATCAGAGACAGAGAGCCCCCTTCCAATGGAGTGTTATCATGCCACAATCCCTTCTCTATTTCTCCATTCTGTCATCATTTTGAGCATGTGCATGTGTGTGCGTGCGCGCGCGCACACACACACACACACACACACACACACACACATCCAGGGTGTTTTCCAAGCCCATGGGACCTGAACCACAATTGACCATGTGGGATCTGGCTCCCTTAATCACTAAGTACAGGGCTGATTGCTGATCCAAAAAGGTCATTTTTATTTTTTTTAAGAGTTATTTATTTAATTTTACTTCTTATTGTTATTATTTTTTAATTTGCTATAGGGTATATGCACTCACGAGAGAGAGAGAGAGGGAGAGAGAGAGAGGGAGAGAGAGAGAGGGAGAGAGAACGAGAGCAAGCTGCCAGGTCTGGAACTCCAACTGTAGTTGGCCATGTGGAAGTCCAGTGCCTTAACCACCACACCACTTGCTGGCCCCACAAAAAGGTGATTTTTTTAATGGTTGTGTAAAGTTCTTTTCTATGGAATTGTATTTTATTTAAATCACCTCTAATTGCTTCTTATTTCCAATATTTCACTCTTTTTAAAAAAAATTTAAAGAATTATTTATTTAATTTTGTTTTAATTTATTCATTCATTTACTTTAATTTGACCAGAGAGAAAGAGAGAGAGAGAAAGTGAGAAAACAAGCCACCAGTCCAGTACTCGAACTGTGGTCAGCCATGTGGGAGTCCCTATACCACCTGCTGGTCCCTCCAATATTTCACTCTTATAAGACAAATTGTAGTGAATATCTCTATATATAAACTTCTGCTTTTCCAGAGGATGCATGCATAGAATGGGAATTTGGGGGGGAGGGAAGAGATTTTTTTTAAGGAGGAGGTATGATTTCTTTTTCTTTTATTATTTTTTTTTCCCAAGAGGTTTTTGCTATAGGGTGTGTGCGCTCGCCGGAAAGACAGAGAGAACAGAGAGATAGAAAGTGAGAAATCACCCCCCAGGGGGGATGGTCACGCCGCAATCCCTTCTCCTCCATTCTCCTCTCGGGATCTTGGACACGCACACACATGCTCCCGGTGTGAGTTTAAGCCACCGGGTCCGGGACTCAAACCATGGTTGACTACGTGGGAGTCTAGCGACATAGCCATTACGCCAACTGCTGGTCCCAGGAGGAGGTATGATTTCTAACAAAAAAATGAAAGTAATTATCAGTGATTCTATGTCAATATGAATATTTTGGAATTTTTTCATGAAGTTCAGGATGCCTTGTTCAGCACCTCAGAACTATTGTTGGCCCAGTCTCTCCTACTACAGTGATACCAAGTGTCACTATAGTTGGTGATAGAGCACGTTTTACATTCTCATCACACAGACATTTAAAGTGAACTTCTCTCTGTATCACCAGTTGTTTAATTGTTACAGACTGATTGCTAGAAAAACAAGATGAGAAGCTAAATTGCTTTCCCTGGCTCAAATCCATGGGGATTAGGGGCTAATTTTAGCACAATTTTTGACAAAAGCAGGAAGCAGTGCCTATGTGGTTTCATCTGCTACAGTTTCATACCACCTTCACATCTTGCTAACATATGCTGGAGAAAATACAATAATAAGAGTAGTAATAATGCTATCATTATTGACTATACTATTGACTGGTAACATAAGGTCCTTCTCAGGACAGAAAAGAACCTCTCTTCTCGACCAATGGTGCTAAATCCTAAGACAAAAATTCACTCAGAAGGAATGTGAAATAAGAGAGCTTATATCTCCAACCTGGTCTCTTGATCTACCCTTAACTCAAATGCTTCTCCCATCATCAAATCTTCAGATTCGGCTGGATGAATTGATTGATGGCAGTTGATTCATTGCTTTCCAGGACATTAGCAATGCTGGAGAGAAGAGGCTCTGTGCTGTCATGGGGAGTTGATGGGACTTGGAATAAGAATGCTGGATTTTAATTCTGACTCTGCCATTAACCTATTATATGACTTTGGGCAAATCATAGGTTCTGTCTGAGTCTCAATGTTGCATTTCTAGTTGATTTCTAAGGGCCCTTGTTAATCTCATGTGCTATGATTCTAAGGAAACAATATAATTAGAAGTCTTTCTTTAGTAGGACAAGGAACAGATTTGGGAGTTGAAGTCAGAGGGGAGAAACTGAGTCATATCAGAAACTTATTATGACATAGAATATTTTAAGTTAGATTCTTTTGGAGAGGTCATTCTTTCTTTCTTCCTTTCTTTCTTTCTTTTTCTTTTTTTTTTTTTTTGATATAGGGTGTGTGCACTTGCCAGACAGAGATAGAGACAGAGAGACAGAAAGCGAGAAATCACCCCCCAGCAGGGATGGCCACGCCGCAATCCCTTCTCCATTCTCCTCTCTGGATCTTGGGCACGCACGCACACGTGCCCGGTGTGAGTTTAAGCCACTGAGTCCAGAACTTGAACTGTGGTCGACCACATGGGAGTCCAGTGACATAGCCATTATGCTAATTGCTGGTCCCTAAGTTAGATTCTTAAGATCATCTTGAAAGAATCTGGGAAAAAAATATGCATTTGAGGCGGCACAACACTTTACATTTACTAAAAATCATAGAACCGTATGTGTGCAATGATCGGTTTTTGTAGTATGTAAATTATACCTTGATAAAGCCATTAAAATATACACTGGATCATCACTCCATCTCCAAATAATCATAGGTAGGGTGTATGAAATCATGTGACCTGAGAGTCTGCTGATTTATACACATGCTTGAAAGAGTGAGAGCAAAGGGACATGTTAATCATCTTGTGAGATTTGTTGGCTCAGAGAAGCTGCTGGGCTCTGGGGAGATTGATGGAGCTAAAATGTCATTGTCACAAGGGAGGCAACTATTGATTTCACTGACAAACCCTGTAATTATGGAACACAATGCCTAGTTACATTAATTAGAAGGGAGTGAGAGAGTGGAGCTGGAGGCCCTGCTGGCAGGGAGAGAGGGAAAATGGAGATCAGTCTTCTCCAAGGTGTGGCTGGAGCTGCAAGGAGTAGAGAAAGGGGAACCTGGAAAGGGGGCTAGAGGCGGGAACAAGGTTGAAGGTCTCTCTGAGAAAGGTGTCGCACTTGCTGCTTTGGGTTGCCTGTGTAGTCAATGAAATCATACAGTGAAATCATATAAAAAATTATTTAAAAAGATGTAAAACACCATACAACTGAAAATATTTTTAACAAACAATACCAGCACATGGTAGAAATTCAAATAGGATTAGGAAATGATCTCAAGGGATTCACAGTGAAAAGTCAGGGTCGTCCCCAAATTTGTCATACATTTGCTCTCCCCAGAAGTAGCCACTATTTCAATTTTTTTGTATATCCCTCCGGAGATATTCTATTATTTTTATCAATATACAAATATGGAATATACTTAAGTATATTTCACAGATAGGATGCTGCTCACACTGTTTATCTGTATTTATTTTCACTTAACTATAGAGCTTAGAAAGCACCCCACATCAGCAGATATTGATCTACATCATTTTTTTATTTTGGAGAGTTTTTTTGCTATAGGGCATGTGTACTCGCCAGAAAGACAGAGAGACAGACAGAAAGCGAGAAATCACCCCCCAGGGGAGATGGCAATGCTGCAGTCCCTTCTCCTCCATTCTCTTCTTGGGATCTTGGGCACACACACACACATGTCCAGCGTGTTTAAGCCACCGGGTCCGGGACTCGAACCAAGGTCGACTACTTGGGAGTCCAGTGACATAGCCATTATGCCATCTACTGGTCCCTCATTTAAAAAAATATCTATATAAATAGCATTTCTTTATACTGTAATTTATCTAGCCAGTCCTCTTTGAAAGACATTTAATATGCTTAAATAGTATCTTATTTGGCTTGTAAATGAAATTTCACTTAATAGCAAAACTAGTTCTCAACACAATATTAGTGATAAAGGTTTTGAATTTTAAAAAATATGCTAGCTTACTATAACTTTAATATTACAGTAAAAGTAATCATCTTAATATCCCCAGACATTTTAAAAATAATTATTTAATTTTATTTATTATTATTGTTTTTAAATTTGAACAGAGAGAAAGAAAGTGAGAAAGCAAGCTTCCAGGTCTGAGTTTCGAACTGTGGTCAGCCATGTGGGAGTCTAACACCCTAATCACCATGCCACCTGCTGGCCCTTCCTTCAAGACGTTTTTTTAAAGAATTATTATTTTATTTAACTTGATTTATTTATTTGTATTTTGACCAGAGAGGAGCAGAGCAAGAGAGAGAGGGAAAGTGAGAAAGGAAGCTACCAGGTCTGGGACTCGAACTGTGGTTGACCATGTGTGATCCAGCGCCCTTAACTACCAATGCCACCTGCCACCCCCCCAAGACATTTTTTAAAAACTGCCTTTTGGGAACCAGCAGTTAGCGTAATGGCTATGTCGCTGGACTCCCACGTAGTCGACCGCGGTTCGGGAGAAACTGAGTCATATCAGAAACTTATTATGACATAGAATATTTTAAGTTAGATTCTTTTGGAGAGGTCATTCTTTCTTTCTTCCTTTCTTTCTTTCTTTTTCTTTTTTTTTTTTTTTGATATAGGGTGTGTGCACTTGCCAGACGGAGATAGAGACAGAGAGACAG
>NW_006205516.1:783625-785702 GCF_000334495.1 Tupaia belangeri chinensis
CCCTTCTCCATTCTCCTCTCTGGATCTTGGGCACGCACGCACACGTGCCCGGTGTGAGTTTAAGCCACTGAGTCCAGAACTTGAACTGTGGTCGACCACATGGGAGTCCAGTGACATAGCCATTATGCTAATTGCTGGTCCCTAAGTTAGATTCTTAAGATCATCTTGAAAGAATCTGGGAAAAAAATATGCATTTGAGGCGGCACAACACTTTACATTTACTAAAAATCATAGAACCGTATGTGTGCAATGATCGGTTTTTGTAGTATGTAAATTATACCTTGATAAAGCCATTAAAATATACACTGGATCATCACTCCATCTCCAAATAATCATAGGTAGGGTGTATGAAATCATGTGACCTGAGAGTCTGCTGATTTATACACATGCTTGAAAGAGTGAGAGCAAAGGGACATGTTAATCATCTTGTGAGATTTGTTGGCTCAGAGAAGCTGCTGGGCTCTGGGGAGATTGATGGAGCTAAAATGTCATTGTCACAAGGGAGGCAACTATTGATTTCACTGACAAACCCTGTAATTATGGAACACAATGCCTAGTTACATTAATTAGAAGGGAGTGAGAGAGTGGAGCTGGAGGCCCTGCTGGCAGGGAGAGAGGGAAAATGGAGATCAGTCTTCTCCAAGGTGTGGCTGGAGCTGCAAGGAGTAGAGAAAGGGGAACCTGGAAAGGGGGCTAGAGGCGGGAACAAGGTTGAAGGTCTCTCTGAGAAAGGTGTCGCACTTGCTGCTTTGGGTTGCCTGTGTAGTCAATGAAATCATACAGTGAAATCATATAAAAAATTATTTAAAAAGATGTAAAACACCATACAACTGAAAATATTTTTAACAAACAATACCAGCACATGGTAGAAATTCAAATAGGATTAGGAAATGATCTCCAGGGATTCACAGTGAAAAGTCAGGGTCGTCCCCAAATTTGTCATACATTTGCTCTCCCCAGAAGTAGCCACTATTTCAATTTTTTTGTATATCCCTCCGGAGATATTCTATTATTTTTATCAATATACAAATATGAAATATACTTAAGTATATTTCATAGCTGCTCACACTGTTTATCTGTATTTATTTTCACTTAACTAGAGAGCTTAGAAAGCACCCCACATCAGCAGATATTGATCTACATCATTTTTTTATTTTGGAGAGTTTTTTTGCTATAGGGCATGTGTACTCGCCAGAAAGACAGAGAGACAGACAGAAAGCGAGAAATCACCCCCCAGGGGAGATGGCAATGCTGCAGTCCCTTCTCCTCCATTCTCTTCTTGGGATCTTGGGCACACACACACACATGTCCAGCGTGTTTAAGCCACCGGGTCCGGGACTCGAACCAAGGTCGACTACTTGGGAGTCCAGTGACATAGCCATTATGCCATCTACTGGTCCCTCATTTAAAAAAATATCTATATAAATAGCATTTCTTTATACTATAATTTATCTAGCCAGTCCTCTTTGAAAGACATTTAATATGCTTAAATAGTATCTTATTTGGCTTGTAAATGAAATTTCACTTAATAGCAAAACTAGTTCTCAACACAATATTCTTGATAAAGGTTTTGAATTTTAAAAAATATGCTAGCTTACTATAACTTTAATATTACAGTAAAAGTAATCATATTAATATCCCCAGACATTTTAAAAATAATTATTTAATTTTATTTATTATTATTGTTTTTAAATTTGAACAGAGAGAAAGAAAGTGAGAAAGCAAGCTTCCAGGTCTGAGTTTCGAACTGTGGTCAGCCATGTGGGAGTCTAACACCCTAATCACCATGCCACCTGCTGGCCCTTCCTTCAAGACGTTTTTTTAAAGAATTATTATTTTATTTAACTTGATTTATTTATTTGTATTTTGACCAGAGAGGAGCAGAGCAAGAGAGAGAGGGAAAGTGAGAAAGGAAGCTACCAGGTCTGGGACTCGAACTGTGGTTGACCATGTGTGATCCAGCGCCCTTAACTACCAATGCCACCTGCCACCCCCCCAAGACATTTTTTAAAAACTGCCTTTTGGGAACCAGCAGTTAGCGTAATGGCTATGTCGCTGGACTCCCACGTAGTCGACC
>NW_006205516.1:785781-791353 GCF_000334495.1 Tupaia belangeri chinensis
GAGGAGAATGGAGGACAAGGGATTGCAGCGTGACCATCCCCCCTGGGGGGTGATTTCTCGCTTTCTGTCTCTATGTCTCTCTCTGTCTGTCTGGCGAGTGCACGCGCCCTACAGTGAAAAATCTCTCAAAAAAAACAAACAAACAAAAAAAACTGCCTTTTGATGATGTGATAAAGAGCTGCAAAGAAATTCAAGTACAAAATCACTTCTAAAAAGCTTTGTGAATAAATCCCTTCTTTTTTTTTTTCTCTTTATAGTTCTCTACACTAGCACTTACTGACCAAGGATATAAATTCACAACTATCAGTGAGAAAGCAAAAGAAGATTTACATTTTAAGGGAGAATTAATCACTATGTAGGTATACCAGTACAGAGAAACCCAGCAGATGTTTTTGAAAAGAACTGGACTATTTGATATTTCACTGGGAGAAGACCTAGGAATAGTACTAGGAAGGAAGAACTAACCAGCCCCCTATGAGACAAGGAGAGGGATCAAAGTGTAAGTTGTTGCAATATTCCTTTTATTTTTAAGAGAGATTTTTGCATAGGGTGCATGTGCTTGCCAGACAGAGAGAGACAGAAAGTCAGAAATCACCCCCCAGGGGGGATGGCCACGCCACAATCCCTTCTTCTCCATTCTCCTCTGAGGATTTTGGGCACGCACACATGCACCTGGTGTGAGTTTCAAGCTGCTGGGTCCAGGACTCAAATCATGGTCAGCTATGTGGGAGTCCAGTGATGTAACCATTACACCATCTGCTGGTCCCTGATTATTATTTTTTGAGGGTTGGGGTCAGCAGGTGGCATGGCGATTAAAGCACTGGCCTCCCACATGGTCAACAATGGTTTCAGTCCCGGACCTGTAGGCTTGCTTTCTCACTTTCTCTCTCTTGCTCTTTCTTGTAAGTGTATGTGCCCTATAGAAACATTTTAAAATAATAATAGTAAATAAAATAAATAATTCTTTAAAATATTTTTCAAGAGCAATTTGGTGATATATGTGTGTATACGTATATATAATATTATAGATACATTTTTTGGAGAGATTTTTGCTATAGGGTGCATATGCTTGCCAGAGAGACAGAAAGTGAGAAATCATCCCCCGGGAGGATGGCTACACCGCAGTCCCTTCTCCTCCATCCTCCTCTAGGGATCTTGGGCACGCATGTGCACACACCCAGTGTAAGTTTCAAGACACTGGGTTCAGGACTCCAACTGTGGTAGACTATGTGGGAGTCCAATGGGGTAATCATTACACCATCTGCTGGTCCTAATGGTATATATTTTTAATATTCACACATACACACACATGAATGTCAAAATTAAAAATGCACACACCCTGGTCTTCCATCTCCCCTTCCTGGACAATTCAGTCCTAAAGTCATTAGATGAGGCAGAGCAAGATAAGCATTCATGGTGGGGAGTATAGGGGGACCCAGACTGGAGAGTCAGAGACTGAGCAGAGTGAGGAGCATGACCCTGTAGAGAGTGGCCTGCTATGAGGGATTAGAGTCAAGCAGGTTGGTGAAGGCACCCCTGTGGATGGGCAGTCAGAGCCTGAGAGGGCTGACAAGGACATCCCTATGATGGAGTGGCATGGCATGGGCTGTCAGAACCTGAGTGGGATTAGGAGGACATCCATGCAGAGGCAAAGTAATGTGAGGAGTCAGAGACTGGCTATGGGGAATCAGAGGCCCTAAACAGGGACATTAGGATCAGGGAGGAATGGTGATAGAAATGGGAGATTGGTTACTGTATTAGTTATCTATTCCTGAATTAACAATTTAACCCAAAATTCAGCAGCTTAAAACAACACACATTTATTATCTCGGTTTCTGTGTGTCTGGAATCTAGGCACAGATTAGTTGGATACCTCTGGCTTAAAGTCTTTCACCAAGCTACAGTCTGAAAGCACAACTGAGGGAGATTCTGCTTCCAAGTATGTTTGTACATTTGTTAACAGGATTTATCTCCTCATGGGCTATTGATTGAAGGCCTGGGCTCCTTAGTGGCCTTTTGCCAGAAACCTCCCTCAGCGACCTGCCACTTGAACCTGTCCATAGAGCGGCCAGCTTCCTTCAGCTAGCAAGCGTGGGTGTGGGTTTTTAAAATAATAATAGTAAATAAAATAAATAATTCTTTAAAATATTTTTCAAGAGCAATTTGGTGATATATGTGTGTATACGTATATATAATATTATAGATACATTTTTTGGAGAGATTTTTGCTATAGGGTGCATATGCTTGCCAGAGAGACAGAAAGTGAGAAATCATCCCCCGGGAGGATGGCTACACCGCAGTCCCTTCTCCTCCATCCTCCTCTAGGGATCTTGGGCACGCATGTGCACACACCCAGTGTAAGTTTCAAGACACTGGGTTCAGGACTCCAACTGTGGTAGACTATGTGGGAGTCCAATGGGGTAATCATTACACCATCTGCTGGTCCTAATGGTATATATTTTTAATATTCACACATACACACACATGAATGTCAAAATTAAAAATGCACACACCCTGGTCTTCCATCTCCCCTTCCTGGACAATTCAGTCCTAAAGTCATTAGATGAGGCAGAGCAAGATAAGCATTCATGGTGGGGAGTATAGGGGGACCCAGACTGGAGAGTCAGAGACTGAGCAGAGTGAGGAGCATGACCCTGTAGAGAGTGGCCTGCTATGAGGGATTAGAGTCAAGCAGGTTGGTGAAGGCACCCCTGTGGATGGGCAGTCAGAGCCTGAGAGGGCTGACAAGGACATCCCTATGATGGAGTGGCATGGCATGGGCTGTCAGAACCTGAGTGGGATTAGGAGGACATCCATGCAGAGGCAAAGTAATGTGAGGAGTCAGAGACTGGCTATGGGGAATCAGAGGCCCTAAACAGGGACATTAGGATCAGGGAGGAATGGTGATAGAAATGGGAGATTGGTTACTGTATTAGTTATCTATTCCTGAATTAACAATTTAACCCAAAATTCAGCAGCTTAAAACAACACACATTTATTATCTCGGTTTCTGTGTGTCTGGAATCTAGGCACAGATTAGTTGGATACCTCTGGCTTAAAGTCTTTCACCAAGCTACAGTCTGAAAGCACAACTGAGGGAGATTCTGCTTCCAAGTATGTTTGTACATTTGTTAACAGGATTTATCTCCTCATGGGCTATTGATTGAAGGCCTGGGCTCCTTAGTGGCCTTTTGCCAGAAACCTCCCTCAGCGACCTGCCACTTGAACCTGTCCATAGAGCGGCCAGCTTCCTTCAGCTAGCAAGCGTGTGTGTGTGTGTGTGTGTGTGTGTGTGTGTGTGTGTGTGTGTGAGAGAGAGAGAGAGAGTTAAAAACCAGTCTTCTTATATCCAAATCTTGGAAGTGACATGCTATAATTGCTGCTGTATTCTATCATTAGAAGTAATTCACTAAATCCAGCTCACACTCAAGGGGAAGTGATTATATAAGTGGATGAATTTCAAAAGACAAGGATCACTGAGGGCTGCTTTAGAAGCCTCAGCACAGTTGCATACAGCCATATTGATGAAACAAGGAAATATAGTAAAAATGGTGGGAGCTAGTTTTCACATGGTCATAAATTATTACAAATACAGAAAGAGAGAAAATGAAAATCAACCCTATGGTGTTGGGTTGGATATATCAGAGTGAACTCATAGATAGATAAGAAAGGAAAGAAGGAAGGAAAAAAGGAAAGAAGAAAGGAAGGATGTGTGTGTGTGTGTGTGAGTGTGTCTGTGTGTATGTGTAAGTGTGTGAGTGTATGGTGAGGTGTCTGAGAGGACCAGGGATCATCAACACACAAACAGCAATAGATACACCTGGTGCTCAGGTTCAAAATAGATTCAAATCTGGAGACTTCCCTGAGTGTGTGAGGCACATGCTTGCCCATGATTCAGGGCTGGCTGAAGGCTAGGGGGTGGATCACAGCACTGGAATCCCATTGGGGGTGCTGTCTTTCTCACTCATGGAAGAAAAATATAAAGAAAGTTTGAAAAATCATAAAAAGAATGTCACTATAGTGAAAGGCAAAGACAGTCTGCAGAGCTACCTCAGATTAAAGGAAGCTAGATAGAAATGACAAATGCAATGTGTCATCCCAAATTACATCCTGGAAGCCCCTCTCCAAATTTATTTTTTTGCTACAAAGAACATTATTTGTACAATTGGAGAACTAGGAATAAGGCATGTGGGTTAGATTAAAACATTTTATTTTATTTTTTTAATTTTTAAATTTAATGTTAATTTCTTTTATACATTGAATCACTATGTATCACTTAGCTTGTAAAGAGAATTCTCCCAGGGACCAGCAGTTAGTGTAATGGCTATGTTGCTGAACTCCCATGTAGCCAACCACGGTTCGAGACCTGGACTCAGTTGCTTAAACTCACACCAGGCGCGTGTGTGTGCATGCCCAAGATCCTGAGAGGAGAATGGAGGAGAAGGGATTGTGGTGTGGCCATCCCCTCTGGGAGGTGATTTCTTGCTTTCTGTCTCTCTGTCTCTGTCTTTCAGTGAATGCACACGCCCTATAGGAATTCTCCCAACATGAATGCACTTCACACCAGTCCAGTTGAGGATACTATACATGTTATCATCAACAGACAATCCATTTCTGTGTCCCATAAATGTCTTGCCTCTCTATTTTTTTCCTTAATGTCTTTCCTCACATTAACTTCCTGATGTTGATATTTGTACCATGCGAACAGTCACAATAGAGTGTACATGGGAGAGAGAGACACCCTCCACAGGGTTTGATCATGCTGGGATCTCCTTCCTCTAGTGCTCTAGCATACCAGAATTTTGGGCCTGTGCCCAGCATGCTTTCAGTCCAACCATGCTGAGGTCTCGAACTGTGGTTGGCATGTGGCTTCCATTACCACAGTCCAATATGCTACTGGCTACACCACAGAGGATGGGCTGAAAGATTTTTTAATATGAGGAAATAAAAAGAAATCAGAAGGAGCCAAATTAGGACTGTACAGTGGATGCCTAATAATTTCTGATAGAAATTACTTTTGTTTCATGAGAGGAGTGAACAGGAACATTGTCATGGTGGAGAAAGATCTATAGTGAACTTGCCCAGTCATTTTTCTGCTAAACCTTTAGTTAATTTTCATAAAACACTCCCATAATAAGCAGATGGTACCATTCTTTGGACTTCCAGAAAGCCAACAAACAAAATACCTTGAGCATTCCCCCCAAATTGTTGCTTTTTGCTCTTGACTGGACCACTTCTACTTCTTGGTAGCCATTGCTTTGATTGTACTTTGCCTGTGAGTTCATATCATTAAATCTGTGTGTCATATCCTGTTAAAATTCTTTTTTAAAAAAATAGCCAGAGGGCTTGTGTGCTCAAAAGAGAGGGGCAGGGAGACAGAGAGAGAGGGAGAAAGCACCCCATGGGACATGGTCATGCTGCAATCCCTTCTCCATTTTTCCATCCTTTTGTGATTTTGCACCTGGCATGTTTTTCAAGCCACCATGTCCAGGACTCTAACTGCACAGTTGGTCATGAGGGATCCAACTCTCTTAACCAACAGACCATGGACTGTCCCTCCTATTCAAATTCT
>NW_006205516.1:793228-804524 GCF_000334495.1 Tupaia belangeri chinensis
TGTGTGTGTGTGTGTGAGTGTGTCTGTGTGTATGTGTAAGTGTGTGAGTGTATGGTGAGGTGTCTGAGAGGACCAGGGATCATCAACACACAAACAGCAATAGATACACCTGGTGCTCAGGTTCAAAATAGATTCAAATCTGGAGACTTCCCTGAGTGTGTGAGGCACATGCTTGCCCATGATTCAGGGCTGGCTGAAGGCTAGGGGGTGGATCACAGCACTGGAATCCCATTGGGGGTGCTGTCTTTCTCACTCATGGAAGAAAAATATAAAGAAAGTTTGAAAAATCATAAAAAGAATGTCACTATAGTGAAAGGCAAAGACAGTCTGCAGAGCTACCTCAGATTAAAGGAAGCTAGATAGAAATGACAAATGCAATGTGTCATCCCAAATTACATCCTGGAAGCCCCTCTCCAAATTTATTTTTTTGCTACAAAGAACATTATTTGTACAATTGGAGAACTAGGAATAAGGCATGTGGGTTAGATTAAAACATTTTATTTTATTTTTTTAATTTTTAAATTTAATGTTAATTTCTTTTATACATTGAATCACTATGTATCACTTAGCTTGTAAAGAGAATTCTCCCAGGGACCAGCAGTTAGTGTAATGGCTATGTTGCTGAACTCCCATGTAGCCAACCACGGTTCTATGCAAAAATGCATCATGACTTCCCCAATGATCCAATATAATACATCATACATAGTGAAAATAGAAAGACAGCATGAGGTGCACAGGGATGCTTTGCATGTGTTTCCAGTATTTATTTTCTTAGCTGTGTGAGAGGTACATTACTACTTATTTCTTTATTCTTTTTCTTAAATTATTTTATTTAGCTTCATTCATTCATTTTAATTTGATCAGTGAGAGAGAGAGAGAAAGAGGGAGAGAGAGAGAGAGAATTCTCCCAACATGAATGCACTTCACACCAGTCCAGTTGAGGATACTATACATGTTATCATCAACAGACAATCCATTTCTGTGTCCCATAAATGTCTTGCCTCTCTATTTTTTTCCTTAATGTCTTTCCTCACATTAACTTCCTGATGTTGATATTTGTACCATGCGAACAGTCACAATAGAGTGTACATGGGAGAGAGAGACACCCTCCACAGGGTTTGATCATGCTGGGATCTCCTTCCTCTAGTGCTCTAGCATACCAGAATTTTGGGCCTGTGCCCAGCATGCTTTCAGTCCAACCATGCTGAGGTCTCGAACTGTGGTTGGCATGTGGCTTCCATTACCACAGTCCAATATGCTACTGGCTACACCACAGAGGATGGGCTGAAAGATATTTTAATATGAGGAAATAAAAAGAAATCAGAAGGAGCCAAATTAGGACTGTACAGTGGATGCCTAATAATTTCTGATAGAAATTACTTTTGTTTCATGAGAGGAGTGAACAGGAACATTGTCATGGTGGAGAAAGATCTATAGTGAACTTGCCCAGTCATTTTTCTGCTAAACCTTTAGTTAATTTTCATAAAACACTCCCATAATAAGCAGATGGTACCATTCTTTGGACTTCCAGAAAGCCAACAAACAAAATACCTTGAGCATTCCCCCCAAATTGTTGCTTTTTGCTCTTGACTGGACCACTTCTACTTCTTGGTAGCCATTGCTTTGATTGTACTTTGCCTGTGAGTTCATATCATTAAATCTGTGTGTCATATCCTGTTAAAATTCTTTTTTAAAAAAATAGCCAGAGGGCTTGTGTGCTCAAAAGAGAGGGGCAGGGAGACAGAGAGAGAGGGAGAAAGCACCCCATGGGACATGGTCATGCTGCAATCCCTTCTCCATTTTTCCATCCTTTTGTGATTTTGCACCTGGCATGTTTTTCAAGCCACCATGTCCAGGACTCTAACTGCACAGTTGGTCATGAGGGATCCAACTCTCTTAACCAACAGACCATGGACTGTCCCTCCTATTCAAATTCTTCAAAGGAATGCTTCAGGATCTTGATCCCATTTGTTTCCATTGAAAGGTTTGTGCTTGTCTGCAGAGGATCCAGGTGCAACAGTTTTGGCACCTATCGAGTAGAAAGTTTGTGCAACTTTCATTTTTGGCCAGAATTGTGTAAGCTGAACCATTCGATATGTCTATGGTGTTGGCTATTTTTTATGCTGTTAATTGTTGGTTGTCTTCAATTAGGGCATGAACGAGATTAATTTTTTTCCTTGCAAATTGATGTAGATGGTCTGTTATTGCAGGTGTCACCTTCAAATTTGTCTCATTACTTATTTATTTATTTTATGTTTTTGCCATAGGGCACATATACTCACCAGAGAGAAAGACAGAGAGGAAAAGTTAGAAATCACTCCCCACCTCCATGGAGGTGTGGCCATGCTGCAATCCCTTCTCTTCCATTCTCCTCCTGGGATTTTGGGCATGCATGCACACATGCCTGGCGTGATTTTCAAGCTGCTGGGTCTATGGACTCCATGGTCAACTATATGGGAGTCCAGTGCCCCAACCACCACATCATCTGCTGGCCCCATCTCATTACTTTGTAAAATGAGTTATTCATTTGTAAAATGCTAATTTCATTGGGCATTGTCCTCATAAACTTTTTATAAAGCATCACTGATTTCACCATTCTTTCATCCATGCTTCACCATAAATTTCGTGTTTGTATTTCCTTCAAATTTAGCAACATTTGTGCTGCTCTGATTGGGCCTCTTTTCAAAGGGATGTCTTATTCTTCTTAGTTCCTTAAACTAGATTCTGTTCTAGATTGAGTTTACTTTGGTGCAAAAATTTTTTGGAATTCCATGAGGTTTTTTTTTTTTCATTATATGTATTTTTCATGAACTTCTAAAAGATCCTTCATATTTTCAGCTTTAAAAAGGAAGGAAATTTTGACATATGCTACACATGGGTGAACCTTGAGGACATTATATTAAGTGAAATAAGCCAAAACAGAAAGACCAATACCATATGGTTCCACTTATATAACGTATCTAATGTAGTCAAATAGAGACAGAAAGTAGAGTGGTGATTTTGAGGGGCTGGGAGAGGGTAGGGAGAAAAGGGGAGTTGTTTTTAATAGGTACAGAGTTTCATTTCTGCAAGATAAAAGTTCTGGAGATTGGGTGCATCACAATGTGAATATACTTAGCACTACTGAACTGTACACTTAAACATCTAAAGATGGAAAATGCTATGTGTGCTTTACCACAGTTTTTAAAATATGAGTAGCTCTAGATGTTCTGCTATGGAAAGATCTCTAGGAGAGATAATTATGTGAAACAATAAGGTGGAGAATGGTGCATATGGCTATGATTCTGTGTATGTGTGTGTGCATGTTATTTTTTTTATTAGGTTTTTGGCGTAGGGTATGTGTGCTCACCAGAGAGAAACAGAGAGAGGGAAAGTGAGAAATGTGTGTGTGGCAGCAAGGACCATGGCACAATCCGTTCTCCTCTATTCTCCTCTCAGGATTTGTGGCATAGATGCACATGTGCCTGGTGTGATTTTCAAGCCACCAGGACAGGGACTCAAACTGCGGTCAGCTATGTGGGAACCCAGCACTTAATCACCATGCCACCTGTTGGCCCCTGTACATGCATATTTTAAAAGAGGACATATGTTTGTACTTTCTGGAAGGATACATAAGAAGCTGTTAATGGTGGTTACTTCTTGGAGTGAGCTGGGGATAGAAAGAGAAAAACTATTTCCACTTTTGTTCTTTTTTTTAAGTTTATTTATTTTACACATGCTAGTGTGTGTGCATGCATGAGACCGAGAGAGAAGCAGAGAAGCACCGTCAACTGGGTCTTGTCACACTGCAATCCCCTTTCCTCAGTCCTCCAGCCTCTCAGGATCATAGTGTACATGCCTAATGTGTTTTCAGGCTGACTCAGGGATCTGAATCCATAGTCAGCTCTGCGACTTCTAGCATTGCAGTTCAGCTTGCTACCAATTGTACCATCAGGCTGAGTCCTGCTTTTCATTTTAAGGATTTCTGTACTGTTTGATATTTTTACCAAGTGCACACATTATATTTGCTACAGTCATTTAACGTTTTAAACAATAGCTAAGATTTTTTTATTTTGGAAAGGATTTTGGTGTAGGGCGCATGCGCTCGCCAGAAAGACAGAGACAGAAAGTGAGAAATCACCCCCCCAGGGGGGATGGCCACGCACCAATCCCTTCTCCTCCTTTCTCCTCTCGGGATCTTGGGTATACACACACACACACACACACACACACACACACACACACGCACGCGCCTGGTGTGAATTTAAGCCACTGGGTCTGGGACTCGAACTGTAGTTGACTACGTGGGAGTCCAGCAACATAGTCATTAAGCCAACAGCTGGTCCCAACAGTAGTTAATATTACTTTAGTAATTATGATGTGTCAGACATTGTTCTCAGCACTTGCATGGAGTAGCTCATTTAATCAGAGCAATAACTCAATGAGGTAGGTCCTTTAATATTATAGATAGGAAACAGTCTCAGGTTAAGTAACTTGGCCAAGAGCAAATTCAGGTACTCTGACTCTAAATCCTGCCATTTTAACCAGTACTCTGCTGCCTGAAAAGAGTCACTCCTCTTCCTAAACACTGTGTGTGTGTGTGTTCTGATTACAAACTTATGCATGCTCATTAGTATATATTTAAAAAGCTAAAGTAAAGGGGAAAATCTTACACTTGATCTTGTCAGTCTGAGAGCAGAACTACTCACCTTCCAGTATCTGTCCATGCAGTCTTTAGTATATACACCTTTTTTTTTAAATCTTAGTTGAGATTACACTGTGCATGCAATTTTGTTTCCTGCTATTCTTCTGATCCATATAATGTCATTTTTCCTTTAAAAACATGTCTTTTAAAGTACTCTTATAAATAGCCTTAGTGTTTTTAGAGCTGATAATGAGGGGTCCCGATTCATTTTAGAGAAGAGACAGAGTAATAAGATCCTTGGAAAAGAAAAGCAAGATGGAAAGAAAAGGAAAAAGATGGAAAAAGGAAAACATGTTTCTGCAATTTCTAAGAAATGGCCTCCATTTACTTGTACATGATGGTGAAAATAGACTCAATTTTTTTCCTTCTTTTTGTTTCTTTATTGTATTTTGCTCTATTTATATTTGGACAATTTTGTTTGGATCAGTATGCCTAAGTGACTGTGTTTGGGGAACAGCAGAACATTGTGGAAATGTTTGCAGGAATTCATTTTTTAGAAAAAAAAAAAGACATAGTATTTTACTGCTGTTTTAAGCTACTTAAAAAATATAGTGATGGTAGGGCCAGCAGATGGTGTAGTGGTTACATTGCTGGACTCACACATGGCTGACTACGGTTTGAGTCCTGTACTCGGTGGCTTGAAAATTAGGTCAGGGCATGTGTGCCCAAGATCCCAGGAGGAGAATGGAGGAGAAGGGACTGTGGCATGGCCATCTCCTCTGGGGGGGGGGTGATTTCTCACTTTCCCTCTCACTGTCACTGTCTATCTCTCTGGTGAGCACACATATGCTAAAACAAAAACCTCTTAAAGATATGTATGTGTGTGTGCGTGTGCGTGTGTGTGTGTGTGCGTGTGTGTATAAAATGATAGTGAGTCCTATAGTAGATTATTAGAATGTTCGATTCAAAGTATAGAGATTATCTGGCCCTATTTCCCCTCATTTTGCAGATGAAGAAACCAAGCCCAGAGAGGTTAAATGGATGACTATAGATCCTACAGGTACTGAACACAGAGCATGGATTAAAAGCTAGGTCTCCTGGGGGCAGCAGGTGGCATGGTGGTTTAAGGTGCTAGACACCCACATGGCCGACTGCAGTTTGAGTCCTGGACCTGGCAACTTACTTTACGCTTTAAAATAAATTAATCCTTGTAAGAACTCAGTAAAGTAGGCCAGTGTTCCTTATTCTGACTTTAGAACCATGTGCTGAAAAAGTGATTAGATAGATGTCTGTAAGCCCACATTGATTCTACTATAATTAAGCATGTTTTTAATCACTCCAAAAAGAACAGACTATTAAGGTGGGTTTATCATCTTAGAAATTAACTTTCAGTTTCTTGTGTAACCAGTTTAAAGATCAGACTTCTTACCTGGCATCTTAAAATCCTTTTTATATTGGGCATAAAGTCTGTATTTTCTTAGCAAAATTAAGCAAATATGTTGTCATTATGTTAGCTGCATCTCAATGCTCCTGCAGTCCTCTCACTAAATGAATGAATGGGGAGGGTAAGGGTATCACTTCGGGACTTGTAGTAAATTATTGGAATGCATCCATTCACCTGTTGGCTTTCCTTCCATATGGCTTCCTCAGGCTTGCCATTTATTCCTTCTTTCCTTCCTTCTTCCCTTATTTCTTAGTTTACTATAGGGTGCATGTGCTCACCAGAGAAAGACAGAGAGGGAGAGAGAGAGAAAGTGAGAAAGCACCTCATGTGTGTGTGGGGGTGGCCACACCATAGTTCCTTTTCCTCCCTTTCTCCTCTTGGGATTTTGGGCTTGCACCTAGCATGTTTTTTAAGCCACTGGGTTCAGGACTGGAACTGTGTGGCTGGTCATGTGAGATCCAGCCAGCTTAATCTCCATGCCACCTTCTGGCCTGCAGGTTTACAATTTCTTATCTGCCCACTTTGCTACGTGGAATAAGCAGGAGACACACTACACATTTCTTTATGTAATATATTGCAATAATTGTTCTCTGAATATGAGCAAATAGTCTGTTACTGCAGATTTGGATGTTTACACGAGAAGACATTATTAAGGCAAATGAGTTAGAATTTTTAGTTAAAATTAGAATTGAAGTGGTTGTATTAGAGCCCTAGGGAGTAGGAGAGTTTGGAACTCAGGTCTTTTATATATAGATAGAGACAGAGAGAGAGAAAGAGAGAGAGAGAGAGGGAGAGAAATTTTTGCTATAGGTCTTTCGTGCTCACCAGAGAGAGAGACAGAAAGCAAGAAATCATCCCCTAGGGAGATGGCCATGCTGCAATCCCTTTTTCTCCATTCTCTTGTCAGGATCTTGGGCATGCACACATACATCCCCAGCATGCGTTTTAAGCTGCCAGGTCCGGGACTCAAACCATGGTTGATTACGTGGGAATCCAACGCATTAACCACTATGCCACCTGCTGGTCCTGAGCTTCCTCCCTTGTAAAATGGAAATCAAGATATTTACTCAGGGGACCAGCAGTTAGTGTAATGGCTATGTCACTGGACTCCCATGTAGATGACCATGGTTCTAGTCCCAGACCCGGTGGCTTAAAACTCACACCGGGCCCATGTCCGTGCGTGCCCAAGATCCCGAGAGGAGAATGGAGAAGGGATTGCAGTGTGGCCACCCCCATGGGGGGTGATTTCTCACTTTCTGTATCTCTGTCTCTCTCTGTGTCTCTGGGAAGTGCAGTTGTCAACCGCAGTTCAAGTCCTGGACCTGGTGGATTAAACTCACACCAGGCGTGTGTGCGTGCATGCCCAAGATCCTGAGAGGAGAACGGAGAAGAAGGATTGTGGCATAGCCATCTTCCCTGGGGGGGATGGGGGTTATTTCTCACTTTCTGCCTCTCTGTCTCTCTCTTTCTGGCGAGTGCACGTGTCCTATAGCAAAACCTCTCTCTAAAAAAATAAAAAGATATTTACTCAGGTTATTATGACAATGGAATATGACAATAAGTGAAAATACTTTGAAAACTACAATTTGGTGTAAGTACCTTTAAAAAATGTTTTTCCCTTTAGTAAGTTATGCTGCTTTCTCCTTATGCCAGATGTTAATAGCTAATAACTGTTAACATATGACTCTTCTAGGTGGGACTTGCATTTTAGAAGAGTAGGTCCTGAGGATACATCTAATCCAGGAGGGGAAAAAATGGACAGAGAAGCATTCTGGGTGTCCTTCACATTACCCCAGTGTTGGTGACCTTTGCTGTGTAGAGCTTTATATATTTGTTTAGAAAATTACTTAATTCATTTTATTTATTATTTATTATTATTTTCAAATTTTGCTATAGGACACATAAGAGAGAGAGAGAGAGAGAGAGAGAGAGAAAGTGAGAAATTAAGCCGCCATGTCTAGGACTTGAACTGTGGTTAACCCTGTGGGAGTCCAGTGCTCTGAGCACCATACTGTAACCTGCTGGCCCCTAGCCTTATTATTATTAATTTTTTTTGAGGGAGATTTTTGCTATAGGGCATGTGTACTCGCCAGAGAGACAGAGAAACGGAAAGTGAGAAATCTCTCCCCAGGGGGGATGACCAGGCCACAATCTCTTCTCTTCCAGACTCTCTTGGGATTTGGGGCACATGCACATATGTGCCTGGTGTGAGTTTAAGCCACCGAGTCCTGGATTCAAACCGTGGTTGAACACATGGGAGTCCAGCAATATAACCATTATGCCATCTGCTGGTACCCCAAGCCTTATATTTTAACAGTCAGAACAAAGCATACTTTCAGAGGCTAGGGAGCTAAGCACACACGCCCTAAGACAAAAGCCTCCCAAAAAAGTGGGGGGCAGCTATTACCTCTGGCCTTCAAACTGCCAACCTTAATGGGATGGTTTTGAACATCATTTAATGATATTTAGTAAGAGGGAAAACTCTCAGCTTCAGTTTATCCTAACCCTTCCTTCATTCAGATGGCTCTGCGGTCCAAAGCAATCATTGCAATTAGGTGCTGGGACGTCTTTGGGTCAATGTGAATGGAAGCAGGATCTTTACACTCCATTTGGGAGCACCTGATGGAAAGATCAATTCTTACACATTTGTTTAATTGCCAGAGGGTTCGTACTCTTGCCAGAGAGAAACAGAGAGACAAAAAGAGAGGGAGCAAGCACTCCCCAGTGGGGCGTGGTCCTGCTATGATCCCTTCTTCTCCATTCCCCATGCCTGTCAGGATTTGAGACACTCATGCACACATACCCAGTGTGTTTTTCAAGCCGGGAGGGCTGCGGCTGAAACTGTAGTCGGCCACGTGAGCTCTGGCTCTTTTAACCACTAGGATATGGGGTGGCCCTACACTTTTAAAAAATGATTTGTCTTTTCTCTTTATTCTAAATTTTGTTAAGGTTCATTTTTCCCCCTATGAGCAAGAGAGACAGAGAAACAGAGAGTGATACAACACCCCCAGGAGGATCCACCTTCAGCCTCAGCCATCCTGATGAGGGGTACAGTGCATACAAAGTATCTGGATCAGGACCAGCAGTTGGCGTAATGGCTATGTCGCTGAACTCCCATGTAGTCGACCATGGTTCGAGTCCTGGACCTGGTGGCTTAAAACTCATGCCAGTCATGTGTGTGTGCATGCCCAAGATCCTGAGAGGAGAATGGAGAAGAAGGAATTGCGGCGTGGCCATCCCCCCTGGGAGTGATTTCTCGCTTTCTGTCTCTCTCTGTCTTTCTGGTGAGTGCATGTGCCCTATAGCAAAAATCTCTAAAAAAAAAAAAAAAAAAAAGAAAAGAAAAAGAAAAAGAAAGTGTCTGGATACAAACCTGGAGCCTTCCAGTGGGTCAGTTTCACAGAGCATCATGTTTTACCGCTAGCTACACCACTCTCTGGACCCCAAATCTTACACGTTTTTATACTTCCAATCCTTGACACATAGTGGGTATTCATGACATATTTGTTCAATAAATGAAGAAAATACATCAGTGCATCATGGGTCAGGTCTAGGGGGGTAGGGAGAAATCTATTCCAGACTTTATACAAAAGGCATGGATGTGTCAGAGACCATGGGGGCATTTAAGAAACACATAAAGTTCAGTTTACCTGAAGTATGGAGTGCTCTGTGGTGGAAATGAGACGGGGCAGGTGAGGCCAGGTCACTAAGGATTTTATATGGCTACGGCATGAGGTTTTCAATCTTATCCTGAAAGCCACGGGATGAAGGGAGGGAATAGAAAACAGACTGGGTGCTAGGGTGGACTTTTAAGTTGGAATGTGATAACATGATTATATTTGTGTTTGGGAACCCATGCCAGCTTCTGGTATAAAATGGATGAGGAGCGGAGTGTTGGGAAGCCAGCCAGGAGGGTGAAAGCCTACAGGCATGGTGGCCAGTTAGGAGGCTCTTTAGCAGTTGTGGTGCAAACCGGATGAGGGTCTAAGCAAAGGCGGTGGTGGCAGGCGGGGATGGAGATGTATTAGGGCATATTGAGCCGGCAAAGAGGTCTTGACAGGACAGAGAAATTAGCACCACATTCCCCTGTACAAATAATGAAATTTAGCCAGTAATCAAGTGGAAAGTGGAGCCCTGGGACTGCAGCCATAGTGAGAAATCATCCAGGGGTGTGTTGACAGTAAACCTAATAAGAGTCAGCTTGTGATACGGCAAGTCAAGAAAGTGAATGCCACCTTTGGGAGCTGGAGCAGAAAAGTCAAGTGTCTAAACAAGGACCAGGCCTATCCAAGTCTGCTCTGCGCTCATGGGTCTGTACTCTAGAGAGAAGTGGTGGGTGGGATAGACTCAATTCGGCCTTCCACTTTGAAAAGATACACAAAAATTGACTCACAATAGATTTAGAGAAGAGCTTTGACTCCATGCCTTGGTGCAGCAGAACCCGGAGGAAACAGTGAGCCGGGAGAATTGTCTTCAAATTGTTGGACCCTGGGGAGGCGGGGCAAGGCTGGCCTTACAGTGCCTTAAAGGGGCAGAAATTGCCAGTGGGCAGGTTTCACTTAGCTTCAGGCTGGGAGGCCACAAAGCCAAGCAGCGGCCCTAAGAGCCAGTGCGTCCCAGTGTCCCAGTCGCTAGAATTTGTTCAGCCTCCAAGGGCAGAGACCCTGTATGTGAGACAACAGGCAAACAAAACCCAGTGCGGGGGTAGAGTCAGCTGATGACCTCTGAAGTGTTTACTGATCCTGTGATGTGTAAGTACTGCCTGAGTGGGAGGCCATTTCTCAGCAGCCCTGCTTTTAGGATAAGGCAGACAACAGAAACTCTATCGTTGGCTTGTTTATACTCATTTATTCGTGGGCGTCAGTAGCGCAGGTAAGATGCGGCTTCTGAATAATTTTGATTTCGCGGAGGCCGGGGGTGGGAGCCTGGGCAAAGGCTACGCATCATCTGGAGAAACCTTGTAAATGGATAAACTTTGGCTATGGCTTTGCCGCAAAAGAGGGGCGGGGTTACCGCTCGGTTCCTCCGGAGAAGGCGATTGGCCCTGGGGAAATCAAGGGGCGGGACTAATCCATTGTTGCGATTGGTCCTGCGGGCAAGTCGGGGGATGGCAGGGGGCGGAGCCTGTGAGGGGAGGCAATTAGCTCGGTGAGAGCCCACCCTGGGTAGCAAGCTGGCAGGCAGGACAACCCGCAGCCCGCACCCCGGAGGCCAGAGGCAGCCACGGG
>NW_006205516.1:804614-804921 GCF_000334495.1 Tupaia belangeri chinensis
GTGGGGCGCGCGAAAAGCCATTCAACAGCTGGCCTCACGGGCATCAGTCGCAGGGAGCGACTGGGAGCCTTGAAGGTGGCGACTGCGGCGGCGCTGGTGGCAGTCCCGCTATCCCAGTGGATCCTGGAGTAAAGACGCAACAGCTCTTGAGGCTACTGGTAAATGCCCTCGGCTCTGCTAGCAGAGAAGACGGCCACGTCCCACTGCGTCTTGGCCGGCTGGCCGCCCTGGCCTACCGGAGCTATAGGTTCCTTGAAGACAGGGCCACGCCTTCAAGACAGACCCTCGGTGTGGATTGGGGGGGGGC
>NW_006205516.1:804931-811263 GCF_000334495.1 Tupaia belangeri chinensis
TGGATTGGGGTGGGGCTGCGCAGGTTACTCGAGTGTACCTGTCTGCCCTGCAGTCAGGTTTTCCAGAGATGCGCCGAGGCTTTCCCCCTGGTCCTCTTCCTTCGCCCTAGACCCCGCTGGGCTTCCTCTGGCCTTGGCGTCGCGCTAGGGGGCGCTCCAGCACCTAGTTAAGGGCTCACTGCGGCCGCTGCTCCTGTGGACGAGGTCACTCCAAGCATTCCCATGGGGTACATTGGCAGTGACATCCGGCTGATGGGAACCGAAGGTGCCTTCCTCTGCTCAATTGTTCTGCCAAGGGCCCGGGTGTGCGACTTCCCTCCTCCTCTCGCCGCATTTATCAAATTAATCATTAACAGGGCTCTGCAGCCTCCGCCCCTGATGTCTCAGTCCTTGGCTTCAGGAACTTCTTTCTTAGCTTGAGATTTCCAGCACAAGTGGAGTAAGACCACTTCTGATCTGATTCAGAGCTTATCCACAGGTTTTTGGGGTGCAAGGTCCTGAGCATGGGTTGATGGGCAGTGGGATGAGGGGAAAAAGCAAATTGGGGAGGCCCATGCTATAGGAGAAACTGCCATCCCATCCCCAAGGGGAGTTGTAGTCTTCCTGATCTTGAAAATTGTTTTTTTTTTTGGTGTGTGTGTGTACGTGTGTGTGTGTGTGTGTGTGTGTGTGTGTGCTTTTATTTCAAGGCAACCATTACTAAGAGCTTTCAAATGCTGCTAACTCTGAGGGGTACCTTGTTTTGGAATGATGAGTTCCAACATGGCAGACCAGTTATGGTTTGGGGCTTTTCATTCTCTTGCTGTCTTCTCTAAATTGAGAATATGATCCCATAGATCATGCCCATGTTGCCCTCTGTTTTCCTGCCTGCCTCTGATCTAACTTTGGAATCTTCTGTTGATGAAAAATGTGAACTTGGTAGGGCTTCTCCTCATGCTGAGGAAACCATTGTTTGGGATAATATATTTGGAATCTCTCAAATTCTTTTGTTTGTCTTTCAAGGAATGTGGCAATTTAGGAGTCGGATTTCCTTTTCTTCTTTTTTTATTTTTATTTTTTATTTTTTTTAGAGAGAGAGAGGTTTTTTCTATAGGGCATGTGTGTTTGCTGGAGAGAGACAGAGAGACAGAAAGCAAGAAATCACTTCCCCAGGGGGGATGGCCATGCTGTAATCCCTTGTCCATTCTCCTCTGGGAATCTTGGGCATGCATGCACACATGCCTGGTGTGTTTCAAACTGCCAGGTCCAGGACTTGAACCAAGGTCTACTACATGGGAGTCCAGCAACATAATAATTTTGCCATCTGCTAGTCCCAGTAGTCAGATTTTTCTGTGTCCTGTTTTTTGTTTGTTTGTTTATCCCTTGGAGGTGAGTTCACCTCAGAGGATGGAATAAATTCTAGGTGGAATTTTTCCACTGACTGTTATTTGTTTTGAGAGATTTTTGCTACAGGGCCTGTGCATTCACCAGAGAGACAGAAAACAAGAAATCGCCCCCAGGGAGGATGACCATGGCATGATTCCTTCTCCTCCGTTCTCCTCTTGGGATTTTGGGCAGTCATGCACATGCACCCAGCATGAATTTAAAGCTGCCAGGTCCATGATTCAAACTGCAGTCGACCATATGGGAGTTCAGCACCTTAACCACTATGCCACCTTCTGGGCCCCCTTCAACTCTTGTTAAGCACAGAGAAAAGTGACACTGGTGTGCAGGGGATCCCATCTATCACACATATCAGAGGATAGATGGGGCTGACTTGAGGTGGAATAACATTGAGAGGGAGGGAGACAGGGCCTGCAGAAGCCATGTTGGCTTTTGCAGTGGGTCACTGGCTTTCCATTGAGTCCCAGCCAAAGATCACACTACAGTGTGGTCTGTTTGTCCAGATTCCTCACCATACACTCATGCGAAGACTGTGATCTTTGCCTGGCTTCATGTGTCATCTCCAACATCAGGAGGAAAGTGTGGTGCAGAGGTTAGGGAACATGGAGGTGATGATGGTGGTGATGGTGATGTATGTGTGGGAAACTTATTCCAAACATTGAAGCAGTTCTTTGTCACTGAGACTGTACTTGTTTATCTTCCCAGCATACATTCCTGCCTTTGCAAAAGAGAGAGACCTTTGCTGACTTGTTTCAGAGCCAGAGTGGCATTCATTGTCCAAATTCTGATTTGATACCCACTTGGGCCTATGGATTCTATGTATCCAACGTGCTCTTGACACTTTAAAGAAGCTTTAAAGCCAAGCTCTGGCGCTGAGGTAGACTAATGCCTAGGGCATGATCTGAACAAATGAACGTAGTTGGCATGGAATCCAGTGGTACTTTGTTCCAAGAGATCGCATGAGGGCTAGAGCACTTAGAGAAGCAGAGGAGTATCAGTGAAAATTGAGTAGCAGTAATAATAATAAGAGTTTACTGGGAGTTAAGTACTTTACTTGAATCATTTCATGTAATCTTTCAAAAACCCTGTAAGATGGGCATTATTAACATCGTCCAGAACTCATAGAGGTTGGGTAAGAAGCCCAAAGAGATCACTGAGATGGTCAGTGGCAGCGGTGCTGAATGGAGGTGTGCTTGACACCAGACCTTAAGCTTGAAAGCATTTTGCTGTTTACTGTCACAGAGAAAGTTTCATAAAAGTAGGGACCTGTGAACAAGACTTCAAGAGGTGAGTAGGATTTAAATGAAGGGAGAGGGATATTTGTCTGAGGGGATAGGCATCTTTGAAGGAACTCCAGAAAGACTGGCCCAGTTATTAATAGAATGGGAGATGAACATAGGGGCATAATGAAATATATAGCTAGTGGGCTAAGGTAGGATAGGATAGGATAGGATCATGTTTTGGAAAGCCTTGAAGAAGGAAACTTAGCTTCGATACGGGAAGAAATAGGGGCTGTTGAGATTTTTGAACAAGGAAGAGCTCGACAAAAGCAGTACTAATCCTTTGGTGTGACCTACCTGGGCCCCTGAGCCTGTGCCACTCTCCACCTCCCCCCCCCCCTTTTTAAGAGAGATTTTTGTTATAGGGTACATGGGCTTACTGGAGACACAGAAAGACAGAAAGCTAGAAATCACCCCTGGGGGAATGGCCATGTTGCAATCGTTTCTCATCCATTCTCCTCTCGGGGTTTTGGGCACACACACACATGCGCCTGGTATGAGTTTTAAGCCGCTGGGTCTGGGACTTGAACCACACTCAACTACATGGGATTCCAGTGATGTAACCATTACACTATCTTCTGGTCCTTCTTCTCTCTCTCTCTGTTTCTTTTTTAAATTATTTATTCTTTCTGAGAGAGAGAAAGAAAGAATATAAGACAACAATTCCAACAGGGTGCTGATGCCCTGTCTCAGTCAACTGGATTATGGGCAAGGGTATACCTAGAGTGCTGAGGGAGGTCTCCAGACTTGAACTATTGTAGGATGATGCAGAAACCTTCTGATGTGAGACTGCCTTATAGAACATTGCGTTTTATTGCTGCACCACCTTTTGGTTCCTCTTGACCTTTCTTGAGAAATTTGCCTTGTCAGCATATTGAACTGTTGTTTTTGAATTTATTGAACACTTGTGGGGGTACCAGATACATGCAGCTGAATAGATTCCTGGGCCCAGTGTGCAGAAGGGACAAGCTAAGGGCCCTGAGTCAAATTCAGTTCTGAATGGTTGTGCTTCAGCCACAATTGAATTAAGGGTCAAGGTTGAAAAAGCAAAAGATATCCATAAAAATGGCTGCATTCTGGTGTACATACCAGAAACTGCATGGGGTGAGGGGGAGTTTAGCAGAAATAGACATAAGAATGCATGTAGGGGACCAGCAGGTGGCGTGGTGGTTGAGGCGCTGGACTCCCACATGGCCAACCACAGTTGGAGTCCTGGGTAGCTTGCCTTCTTACTTTCCCTTTCCTTTCTCTCTGTCTCTCTCTGGTCAAATTATAAAAAAAATTAGTAAGAATAACAAATGGAATTAAATCAATAAAGAATTCTTTTAAAAAAAAGAATGCATGTAAGTAAAGGGAGGAGGTTATGGAATGTTGAACCACAACAGAGTAAAAAATACAGACAACTTAATCCATATTTCTGGAGGGAAAAAAAGCTAGCAGAACTCTTATCAAATGTGTACAGCATAAAGTAATGTTCAATGTTGGAGAAGAGGAATATATATCTATGTCCCTTATTTGATTAGTAGGCACAGTATCCATGGTTTGAAAAATTGTACCCCACAAAGATGTATTTGGGCTGTCAGAAAAGTCATGACACATTTTTGCTTGGTAAAAAAAATGAAAAAATGCATCATGACTTTCCCAGCAAATCAATGCATTGAATGTATATAAACTAGAAATCATAATTTTTTAAAGGATTGTTTTATTAACTTTATTTATTTACTAATTTTAATTTGACGAGAGAGAGAGAGAAAGCAAGAAAGCAAGCTGCCAGGTCTGGGACTCGAACCACAGTCGGCCATGTGGGAGTCCAGCACCCTTAACCACCATACCATCTGCTGGCCCTGAAATCATAATTTCTTAAAAAATCAGAATTTTCAGCTCATCTTGACATGTGAGGAGGCTTGATATATATTCCACCTGTGGAAGGCAGAGCTGTGCTGGACTCTTGACTCTTCTAGCTGGAGACTGAACGCTCTGTTCTCCCACAGTCCTGTACAGCCCACGGGACCCATTCCTGGAATCTATCTGACCCTGTAGGACCCAAACCCCTGCTTAACAGAAAGAAACCTCCACCTAGGAAGATTCTAAATCAGGATTAGCTTGTTCTTTTTTTTTTTTTTTTTTTTTGAGAGGTTTTCACTATAGGGCGCGTGCGCTCGCCAGACAGACAGAGAGAGACATAGAGACAGAAAGCGAGAAATCACCCCCCATGCTGGTTCCCAGCTTGTTCTCTTATTGTGCACTTCAGGAATTGTCAGATGTGCACCAGATCTGTTCTGTCTCTGTGCAAATAATCCTAACATACAGGGATGCTGTGGACTTCACTGTGGGAGGATTGACTGCTATGCTAGGAGTATTATCCATAGGTGGTACCTTTCTCTGACCGCTGGCTGGAAGCCTGCTACACTAGGGACTCAAAGAGACATTCTGGTGGGCCTTGCTATCCTCTTCCCTATTTTATTTTAACTTTATTTATTCCATGAGTGAGAAAGACAGAGTGAGAGAGAGAGACAGCATCCTTGAAAGGGTCTTGATGCCTTAATATGTCCTAACTCTCAGCCAGCCTGGATCATGGGAACAAGCGTGTCTGGTGTACTCAGGGAGGTCTCCAGTTGTGAACCTAGAACTTTCCCACATGGGTCTGCCTCACAGAGATTCTGTTTTACTGTTGGGCCACTATCCAGCCCCTTCCTCATCCTTTACCTGAACTCAGGCTTCCTTTCTGCTGAAAACTTGAAGTGTGTAGGATCTAGGTCAACATGATAAAAAAGAGTTCAGAAGGAAGAACACTCAGAAGTGACTATCTTAAAAGTAGCGTGGGGACCAACAGATGGCATAATGGTTACGTCACTGGACTCCCATGTAGTCAACTGTGGTTCAAGTCTTGGACCTGGCAGTTTAAACTTGTGATGGGTGTGTGTGCATGTGTGGTCAAAATCCTGAGAAGAGGATGGAGAAGGGGTTGAGTGTGACTTTTCACTTTCTGTCTCTCTGTGTCTCTGGCAAATACACACACCCTGTAGCAAAAATCTATCAGTCAGTTAATCAATAAGTAAATTTAAAAAAATCGAGTTGTCAGAAAAATCATGACACATTTTTTTATTGTTAAATATGTCACAACTTTCCTGACAACCTAATAGATTAGTTGCTCCTTAAGGTTTAGGGACCCGCAGTTAGCATAATGGCTATGTCACTGGACTCCTATGTAGTCGACTATGGTTCGAGTCCCGGACCTGGTGGCTTAAACTCAGGCTGGGTGCATGTGGACGAGAGAGAGAGAGAAAGCAAGAAAGCAAGCTGCCAGGTCTGGGACTCGAACCACAGTCGGCCATGTGGGAGTCCAGCACCCTTAACCACCATACCATCTGCTGGCCCTGAAATCATAATTTCTTAAAAAATCAGAATTTTCAGCTCATCTTGACATGTGAGGAGGCTTGATATATATTCCACCTGTGGAAGGCAGAGCTGTGCTGGACTCTTGACTCTTCTAGCTGGAGACTGAACGCTCTGTTCTCCCACAGTCCTGTACAGCCCACGGGACCCATTCCTGGAATCTATCTGACCCTGTAGGACCCAAACCCCTGCTTAACAGAAAGAAACCTCCACCTAGGAAGATTCTAAATCAGGATTAGCTTGTTCTTTTTTTTTTTTTTTTTTTTTGAGGGG
>NW_006205516.1:811514-856339 GCF_000334495.1 Tupaia belangeri chinensis
GGGGGGATGGTCACGCCGCAATCCCTTCTCCTCCATTCTCCTCTCGGGATCTTGGGCACGCACGCATACGCGCCCGGCGTGAGATTTAAGCCACCGGGTCCGAGACGCGAACCGCGGTCGACTACGTGGGAGTCCAGCGACATAGCCATTACGCTAACTGCTGGTTCCCAGCTTGTTCTCTTATTGTGCACTTCAGGAATTGTCAGATGTGCACCAGATCTGTCTCTGTGAAGTGCAAATAATCCTAACATACAGGGATGCTGTGGACTTCACTGTGGGAGGATTGACTGCTAGAGACTGAGTATTATCCATAGGTGGTACCTTTCTCTGACCGCTGGCTGGAAGCCTGCTACACTAGGGACTCAAAGAGACATTCTGGTGGGCCTTGCTATCCTCTTCCCTATTTTATTTTAACTTTATTTATTCCATGAGTGAGAAAGACAGAGTGAGAGAGAGAGACAGCATCCTTGAAAGGGTCTTGATGCCTTAATATGTCCTAACTCTCAGCCAGCCTGGATCATGGGAACAAGCGTGTCTGGTGTACTCAGGGAGGTCTCCAGTTGTGAACCTAGAACTTTCCCACATGGGTCTGCCTCACAGAGATTCTGTTTTACTGTTGGGCCACTATCCAGCCCCTTCCTCATCCTTTACCTGAACTCAGGCTTCCTTTCTGCTGAAAACTTGAAGTGTGTAGGATCTAGGTCAACATGATAAAAAAGAGTTCAGAAGGAAGAACACTCAGAAGTGACTATCTTAAAAGTAGCGTGGGGACCAACAGATGGCATAATGGTTACGTCACTGGACTCCCATGTAGTCAACTGTGGTTCAAGTCTTGGACCTGGCAGTTTAAACTTGTGATGGGTGTGTGTGCATGTGTGGTCAAAATCCTGAGAAGAGGATGGAGAAGGGGTTGAGTGTGACTGTACACTTTCTGTCTCTCTGTGTCTCTGGCAAATACACACACCCTGTAGCAAAAATCTATCAGTCAGTTAATCAATAAGTAAATTTAAAAAAATCGAGTTGTCAGAAAAATCATGACACATTTTTTTTGTACAGAAAAACATAGAAAAATATGTCATGACTTTGCTGATGCCTTAATATTAATCTGGAAGTTTCTGAAAGCACTCATGTTCTAGACGGACAGGTGAAGCCACTTCCGTGTTGGCATTTGGGTGGGGAGTTCTTCACAGTGCAGGTCTGTCTAGGAACCGCAGGACGTTTAGCATCGTTGGCCTCCTGCTTACCAAATGGCAGTGGAGCTCCTCCGTACGGCAGTTATTATGGTAACTATAGCTCTTCCTAGGCATGGCCCAACATCCTCAAACAGAATAGCATTGGCACACTTATAAACCACTGAAACAGGGCCAGCTCCATAGCCTAGAGGTTAAGGTCTGGATCCCACACGGCCACTCGAATCCCAGCCCCAGTGACTTGAAAAATATACTGGATGTTAGGGCCAGTGGGTGGTACAGTGATTAAAGCTCTAGACTCCCATGTGGCTGACTGCAGTTTGAGGCCTGGACCCAGCAGCTTGAAATTCACACCAGGCAAGTGTGCATGCATGCCAAAAATCCCAAAAGGAGAATGGAGGAGAAGGGATTGCGACATGGCCATCCACCCTGGGGAGTGATTTCTCACTTTCTGTCTCTCTTTCTCTGTCTCTCTGGTGAGCACAAGCACTCTATGGCAAAAATCTCTCTCAAAAATAGGCTGGGTGCATGCACTTGCATGCCCCAAATCCTGACAGAATGGAGAAGTGGAAGAGAAATGATTGTGACATGACCATACTCTACTGGGGATGATTTTTTTCTCTCCCTCTATGTCTGGCATGCCACACACCTTTTGACAATTAAAAATAAGTAAAATTCAATGGAGTGATATGCTCCCAAATGACAGAGGTGGGAGCAGTGTTTCAGAGAGTGTTTTCAGGAATTCTTTTTTTCTTAAAGTTTATTAATTGATTTCCTTCATGAGTAAAGAGACAGAGACAGAAAGAGACCACTCCCAATAGAGTCTTGATGCTACAATCCACCCCCCAGTCTCAGCCAGCCCTGAATCATGGGCACATGCACCTGGCATGTTCAAGTGGGTCTCCATACATGAACCCAGAACCTTCCCTTGTAGGTCAGCCTCAACAGAGTGCGACATTACCTCTGTGCCACCATCCAGCCCTCAATTTCCAGGAATTTTAACACTCATTCGATATGAAAGAATGTTAAAGCCATTATTCTTATCTGTGGCACCAAGTACCCTATGGCATTCACCCTTTTCTTTTCTTTTCTTTTCTTTTCTTTCTTTTTTTTCTTTTTTTTTTTTTTGAGAGGTTTTTGATACAGGGTGCTTGCCAGAAAGACAGAGAGAGACAGAGAGATAGAAAGCGAGAAATCATCCCCTGGGGGGATGGCCATGCTGCAATCCCTTCTCCTCCATTCTCCTCTTGGGATCTTGGGCACGCATACACACGTGCCTGGCGTGAGTTTAAGCTACCAGGTCCGGGACTCGAACCGCGGTTGACTACATGAGAGTCCAGCGACATAGCCATTATGCCAATTGCTGGTCCGAGCATTTACCATTTTCTATCTCAGATTCCAGTTAATTGTGTCAATTTCTTTCTCTTTATAGACTCAGTTCTTTGAGGGTGATTCATCACCGTAGCCCCAAAGTATCTTAAATGGAATAGGTTCTTGGTACATACAACTCACATGAGGCTCATGGCTTACTGAAAATTGTTATAGCTCTAGGAGTCCAAAAAAACAAAAACAAAAACAAAAAAACAAGTCTGCATTATTTCACTAATGGTCTTTGGTATTTTAAATACGGAAGTAATACCTTATAAATGTAGTTGTTGAGGAAAGTCTCTCTTTTTTAAAAATAGATATGTCATTTCTTATTTATTTATTAATTAATTTATTTAAATTTGACCAGAGAGGGACAGAGTATGAAAGAGAGAAAGAGAGGGAAAGCGAGAAAGCAAGCCTCCAGGTCTGGGACTTGAACCACCATCGGCGACGTTGGAGTCCAGCATCCCCAACCACTACGCCACCTCCCTGCCCCAGAAAATCTCTGTCTTATGTAAGATTTAATATTATTTTATTATTTTTTTTTGTAGAGGATTTTGCCTTAGGGCAGAGAGAGAGAGGGAGAGAGAGAGAAACAGTGAGAAGGAAAGTGAGAAATCCCCCCTCAGGGGGATAGCCATACCTCAATCCCTTCTCACCTAGTCTCCTCCTGGGATCTTGAGCATGCATGCATATGCACCTAGCCTGAGTTTCAAGTCACTGGATCTGGGACTCGAACCACTGTCGGCCATGTGGGAGTCCAGCAACATAACCACTACACCATCTGCTGGTCTCAGATTTAGCATTATTAAGTTCCTAATGTGTGCGAGGCACTATTCTCAGCTCTGAAGATATAATGGTGAACCATGCAGATGCCAGTCTCTGCCCTCATGGAACTTAAAACAAACTGGTGAAAAACATGTTAACAAATACACATGGTGATGATTGGAAAGTCTCAGCATTACAGTGAAAATTAAATGGAGGGTGATAGGCTTCCAAATGATAGGAACGGGAACAGTGTTTCAGAAAGTTCAGGAAGTCAAACATGAAAAATGAATGGGAGCCAGCCATGAGAAGGTTTGTGGGGAGAACTTGTCACACAGAGGAAACTAGTAAGTACAGAGGCCCTGAGGAGTCAACTTGATGCATCTGAGCGATGGTACAAAGGCAAGTGGGGCTGGGATGGAGAGACCAATGGCAGCAGGGGAAAAGGGTACAGCATGAGTTGAAAGAGGTAGGCAGGGGACATATTGAGGGTAAACAGTTCAGATTCACTCAAAGAATGATGGGAAGCCACTGGAGGATTTAGAACAAAGGAACAACATGATCAGACTCAAGTTTAAAAAAAATTACTCTGGGGACCAACAGGTGACATAGTGGTTAAGGTGCTAGACTCTCACGTGGTTGACCATGGTTCAAATCTTGGACCTGGCAGCTTGAAACTCACGTGGGTATGTGCCCAAAATCCCAAGAGGAAAATGGAGGATAAGATGGCGGTTTGGCCATGCCCCCTGAGGGGTGATTTCTCACTTTCTGTCTCTGTCTCTCTGGCGAGCACATTTGCCCTATGGCAAAAATCTCTAAAAGAAAAAATTACTTTGACTGTTGTATAGAGTAGAATCAATGGGGGCAAGGGTACAAGAGAGACTAGTTAGGAGGTGGTTACAGGCATCCAGGTGAGAGATGATGGTGGCTTGGCCTGGGGGCCAGCAGTGAAGGCTGAGGTGGATTTGGACTGTGTGGTAAAGATGGAGTCAGAAGGACTTGCTGAAGAATTGAAGCAGAGAGGAAGGAGAGGGAAAACTCCTATGTGTGAAGTCTGAGCACTGGGGTGGCGGATAGCTCCATTTCAGGAGACAGGAGTCATGGGGTAGAGGGGAGCAAATAGGAGGTGGAGGACAAGTTTAAGGGATGGAAATTAAGAGCCCTGATGCACTTGTTAGGTAGAGAGACCAGTTTAACTGGAGACATTGAATTGCCTGTTGAACATCAATATAAGGGTTGACTGGAGCTTGAGCCTGCATGAAATTAAATGCAAATTAAAGCTGCTGTAAGTTACCATTCTGTACTAATAAAAAAAATGATAATGATCTGGCATGAGTAGGGCTTCAAGGGAATCAGGCATATCCGTTCTGCTGGTGGCCTGATAAATGGACTTAATCTTTCAGGAGACCAATCTGACAATATGTAACAAGCCATGTGAATTTATTCCTACCCTTTGACATATTAGGTCATTGGGAAAGTCATGCCATATTTTTCTATGCAAAAAAATGAGTCATGGCCTTCGCAACATCGTTATATTTTCAGAGAATATATATTTTAAGGATTTGTATTAAGATTTTTGGGACCAGTTGGTGGCAAGAGTGGTTAAGGTGCTAGACCTTCACGTAGCCAACTGTGGTTCAGGTCCCAGACCTGGCAGCTTGAAAGTCACATGGGGCATGTGTGCATGCATGCTCAAAATCTTTAGAGGAAAGTGGAGGAGAAGGGATTGTGGTGTGGCTGTCTCACCTGGGGGGTGATTTCTCACTTTCCCTCTCTGTTTCTCTCCAACAAGCATACACACCCTATGGCAAAAACCTGAAAAATAAAATAATAAGGTTCGTATGAAGATTTTCATGGTAGGGCTCTTTCTCATTGCAGTAGTATAGAACAATAGTAGGACTGTTACAGAGAGAAAAATACTGTTTCAAAAAAATTTTTAAAAAAATCACAAAATCGGGACCAGCAGTTGGTGTAATGGCTATGTTGCTGAACTCCCATGTAGTTGACTGCGGTTTGAGTCCCAGACTTGGTGGCTTAAACTCACGCCAGGCGTGTGCGTGCGTGCCCAAGATCCTGAGAGGAGAATGGAGGAGAAGGGATTGCGGCATGGCCATCCCTCCTGGGGGGTGATTTCTTACTTTCTGTCTCTCTGTCTCTGTCTTTCTGGTGAGCGCACCCCTAAAACAAAAACCCCTCAAAAAAAAAAAAAAAAGAAAAAAGAAAAAAAATCAGAAAATCAAATCCAACTTGTGAGTATATCTGATCAAATGTATAGTAACTCTCAGTAGAGTTTTTAATATTTTTTGAGAGATTTTTGCTATGGGACACTTGCATTTACCAGAGAGACGGAGAGAGACAGAGAGAGAGAAAGTGAGAAATCACCCCCCAGGGGGATGGCCACACTGCAATCTCTTCTCCTCCATTCTCCTCTCAGGATTTGGGCATGTATGCACATGCATCTGACGTGAGTTTCAAGCTGCTGGGTCCGGGACTTGAACCACAGTTGACCACCTGGGAATCCAATGCCTCAGCCACCACACTACCTGTGAGCCCCAAGATTTCTATTTTCTAATAGTATTTCTCTCTCTACAATTTCTATAGAAATTATCGGTAGGCATGAAAAATGAGATATGTGCTGACTATAGCAATATCTGGAATTTCTAATAAAACAGGTTGAAAACCCAGATTCTGATGATACTTTAAGTACAATGATGTAAATCTATCTCGCTTGCTATTAATGCTGAAAATTGCAAATATGCAGTTGTCTTTTTTTTTTAACGACTTCATCTACTTTTGACTTTGTACCTGTTTCTCTCTGGCAGAGTGTTGTCTGGTTAGAATGCCACAGCACAGTGGCCCACGATGAAGAGTTCACATGAACTGTGGCTTCGCCAATCTCTCCTCCCTTGATCGCCTTTTCGGCATAAGGTATTGGGTAATCAATGTCCTATTCTCCGGGGCTCGTGTTCAAATAAGTTTCCCTTGAGATTTTAGAAAGACTGGAAAATGCTGCTCCCAGAAACTGTTCAGTAGTGCAAAGCATGGGTTCCATGTGAAGGTTGCTTTTTCCCCTGTAGGTGGCGATGGGTGGACAGGAATTTGGCTGGTAATTTTCAGATGGTGAAGCTAAAACAGAGTAGCAAAACTCTGGTAACTTCATAATAGGCATTTCCCACAAACAGTACTTGAATTATCCACTGAGTGAGGCAAAATTATGGGACATACTTAGCCACATTCATTTAAATCCCTGATCGCTTTTTTTCTTTCTTTCTTTTTTTTTTTTTCCTGCATGGGAAGAAGAGAAAGCAGAGAGCTTTCTTTAATAGCATTATGGTAAATTAATTCAAGGGATAAAGGAGTGTTCTTGTCAGGAGAGCGGTACTCTCCAAAAACCATTGTTCCTGGTGCTGAAGAAGGGGCAAAAGACCAACAGACTGGTCCAACCAGTCTACTGGCTGCTCTGTACATATTTCTGTTAAATAACTCCCTCCCTCACTATCATGGAATGACTCTTATCCACACTAGCACACAGAGTTATGTAAATGCATTTGCACAGAAAGGCCTAACACATATCGTTTTTAGGTTAGTTTCTTTTCTTTTTTTAAAAATTTGTTTCTTCCAAGAGACAGAGGGAGAGACAGAGAGAGAGAGGAAGAGACAGGCATCCCCAACAGGATTTTCATGCTGTGATCTACCTTTAGTCTCAACAGGCCTAGATCACAGGCATGCAGATGCCTGGCATGCCCAGGGATGCCCTAGCACTTGACCCACGACCTTTCCCATGTGGGTCGAGCTACATTACAGCTGCATCACTGTCTGGCCCCTAGGTTAACTTCTTTTCTTTTTTGTTTTCTTTTATTTTTTTGCTATAGGGTGTGTATGCTTATGCATGCACATGCATGTGCATGCAAAAGAGAGAGAGAAATCATCCCCCAGAGAGGATGACCATGCTACATCTCTTCTCCTCCATTCTCCTCTAAGGATTTTGGGCACACACGCATATGTGCCCTGTGCTTTTTTATTTTTTAAGAGAGAGTTTTTTTTGCTATAAGGGCACGTGCACTCACCAGAGTGACACACAGAGAGACAGAGAGACAGAAAGTCAGAAACCACCCACTAGGGCAGTTGGCCACGCTGCAATCCCCTCTCCTCTATTCTCCTCTTGGGATTTTGGGTATACATACACAGGTGCCCAGAATGCGTTTGAAGCCACTGGGTCTGGGACTCAAACTGTGGTTGACCGTGTGGGAATCCAGTGATGTAATCATTACTCCATCTGCTGGTCCCTCTGTGTGATTTTAAAGCTGCTAGATCTGGGACTCAAATTGCACAGTCAGCCATGTGGGGTCCAGCTGCCTTAACCTCCATGCTACCTGCTATCCCACAGTTAATTTATTTTCTATTAGCTTCAGAAACACTCAGAGTACATTGCTTTTATAAACATTACCACATAACTACATATTAGACTTTTTTCTTAACATAAGGGAAAAGAAAACAGGAAATTAAATTGCCCGAAGAGATGAATGAACATGAATCCACTTTTCTTCATTTCGGGATCAAAATGCCCTCAACTGAACTGTACTTTAAAACTAAATTTCTTTGAGTAATAGTAGAAAAGATTGTCTCTATATTTTATTGTTCCAATGTATCATTGCTGAATGGCAGTGAGCCTCTAAAAGTCCCTTCCTTGCTATCCGGAAAGCCTCTGTGTCCCCAGTAATCCCTTTCAGACCATCTTAATTTCAGAGTTAGTTTGTTGGGAGGGTCATTTATTGGCTATATTCCTGTTATCGAAAAACTGAATACTGTTAATTTCTTTTTTTAAATTATCTCCAGCTATCACATGTGTTCAGCAGAGAGAGACAGAGAGAGGAAGGAGATAGCATTCCCCCATAATGGGGTGTGATCATGCTGCAATTCCTTCTCCATTCTCCCTCCTTTCAGGATTTTGGGTGTGCACACATACACACTGGTCATGTTTTTCAAACTTTGGAGTCACAGTCAACTACATGAGATCTAGCTTCCTTAACCACCAAGCCTGGAACTGGCTCTATTCTTTTTAATGATGTGATTTTTTAAAATTATTTAAAGTCAGACTATATGGTCAGCCTCAGTTTTCAAAATGTTTGTGTTAATGACATGTCAGAATACTTGAACATTTATCCATGGCATCTTTATTGGAGAGCTGTGGAATATTTCTTCTTGGTCAAAACTAACTGGGATTCTGTACTAGCCAAAAAATTGGAAATTGGCTAGGTTGATTTGACGTGAATAAATTTGGGCCATACTGCCCTGCTGACTTCCATAAGTATGTTGATATCATTTTATATTTCTTCAATGTTTTCAAAATGACTGACTTTAAGGTTCAAAAGCCAGAAATAAAATGAAAGGCAGCCAGGAGTTACTTTGAAAGAATATTTCAGTATACAGATGGTTCTGTTTCTCTTTTCACTGTTTTTTGTTGTTGTTGTTGTTGTTGTGGTGGTGGTGGTGGTGGTGGTGGTTGATGGTGGATGGCCTTGCTAATACTTTGGCAGCAAGTATTTATGAGAGCGAGAAAGAACAAGAAAGAATGAGTACGTGAATTCTTTGCTTATAACTCAAGTGCTTTTGAAGTTTCAAGGTTACGTTTCTGGTCTAAAAAAACCGAGATGTAGCACATGAATCTCTCTAGAACCTTCTGTAACTAGAGAAGGTATTGGAGTAACTTTGGGTGCTGTTCTAGTCTGTCTCATTGTGAAAAGTACAAAATACCTAAACTGAGTGATTTATAAAAATAGAGGTTTATTCAGTTCACGGTTTGGAGGTCTAGGGTCCAGAGACCACATCTGGTGGGGGTCTTGCAGACTCCTGAGGTGTCATATCATGAGAGCAAGAACAGAACAGACCATGTGTCCATATGTGTCTCTGTTCTGATCTCATTCCCTTGCCTTATAAACCCACCAAGAGTCAATCTCAGGGGCCCCGTTCTGATGTCCTTAATCCTCATCTCCTAAAAGGCTCCACCTTTTCAACACCATAATCAGATTAAGTTTTTACCTTCTTAATCCTGTCACAACCAAGTCTTAACATCTGAAGTTTGGGGGAACATGTAAACCATAGCACACGCACACTGCAAAATTTACTGAGTTTTCACTGCAGGTTAAAAATAACCCTTTTAGGCATGTGAAAACATCTCCACTGTTTCCTTTCCTTTCCTTCCTTTCTTTCTTTTTTCTTTTGACAGAGAGATTTTTGCTGTAGGACATGTGCACTTGCTAGAGAGACAGAGACAGAAAGCGAGAAATCACCCCCCATGGGGGATGGCCACACTATGATCCCTTCTCCTCCATTCTCCTCTTGGAATCTTGGGCATGCACATGCATGTGCCTGGCATGGATTTTAAGCTGCCGGGTTGGAACTCAAATCACAGTCCACAGTGGGAGCCCAACGATGCAACCATCTGCTGGTCCCCATTTCCTTTTCTTTATTATTCTGTGCTTATTCAGTCAGCTTTGCTAATAGATACAGAGGCAAAGAAAATGAGGTGGTCAGATGACTAGAGAAAGCAGCCATGTTCTCTCGAGAATCTTCTAAAACTATTCTGGCATTGGGAGCATGTTGAGTGAAATGTTTTAGTAAAGCTATGTACACAAGATACTGCTAGAATGCACACCGTGTAAACACTATTGAATAACTACAATTTTTTTTAAGAATAGAGGAACTCTTTTTACCTCTCCAAATGAATAACAGACTTATTCTCTGTTAAAGAATAAGTCATCTCAGTAGTGTTGATTTTAATCCCAAGGCTAGAAGCAAGATGGATGCATGTTTGTGGAAGGGCTGGAGAGATCATAGCAGAACATAAACATGGGAGCAGTTAAAAATCTTTACTCAAATTTGACTGATAATTGATGGAGGTCATAATTTTGGCATTCCTTGCCATCAGGGCTTGGTTTATGCTAGGCTCTTAAACCATTGTTGAATAAATTAATCTATGCATATGACAATGATTGGTGAAAATGTTGGGAAAACTGCTAATGAATTCTACAATTATTGTCAGTTGAAGCACAGACTTATTAAATGGGAAATTAGAGGACAAATTAGGGTTCTAAAGAATCCATTTTAAGCAGAGCCTAGTAACTTGATCTCAGTGATTTTACCTGTTTGGGTAGATATATTTTGATTAATATACCTAATTATGAATTATATATATATATATGTATGATACATATGTATGTAACTATATCTACTGTCTAATATATAATTTAAAATGGATTCTATTTTTTTAGAGAGATTTTTGCTGTAGGGCGCATGCACTCACTGGAGAGACAGAGATAAAGAGGGATAGAAAGCGAGAAATCACCCCCCAGGGAGGATTACCATCCCGCAATCCCTTCTCCTCCAGGTCTCCTCTCAGGATTTTGGGCATGGACGTATACGTGCCCAGCATGAGTTTAGAGCCGCTGAGTCTGGGACTTGAACCTCAGTCAACTACATGAGAGTCCAGCGACATAACCATTACGCCATCTGTTGGTCCACAAAATAGCTTCTATTTTTAAATATGTTTATTTGGTTTAAACAGGAAGTACTTGGGAGGAAAACACAAACCTTTCAGATCTATTTTTCTTTTTAAATTTTTAAAAAAATTTTATTTATTACTTTCATTTTAAAAAAATTTGCTATAGGGCACATACATTCACGAGGGAGGGAAGGAGGGAGAGAGAGAGAGGGAGAGGGAGAGGGAGAGGGAGAGAGAGAGAGAGAGAGAGAATGAATGAATGTGAAAAAGCAAGCTGCCAGGTCTGGGACTTGAATCACAGATGTACACATGTGAGAGTCTAACACCTTAACACCATGCCACCTGCTGGGCCCTAGACCTACTTATCAAGGGCAAAGTAGGGCTCTGTACAGCTCTAACTAGATTCAAAGATTACGACATTTAAACTTAGAATTGGGAAGGTATTCTAATTTAGAGGAAAGCACCTGTTAAAACTGAGTATTTGATGAGTATTTTCCAGAAACATCTGTCTGCTTTTGCTATGTGACAAAATGAATTAGTTAGGACTTAAACATTCTGCCACCAGATTGGTGGTAACTGAGAGTGAGGGAAGGATTACAGAGGGGCCTGAGGAAATTTTGGCAAGTGATGGGTACTTTCACTATCTTGATTTTGGTGCTGAGTCCAGAGGGTGTGTATACAAATGTCAAAATGTGTCAAAATGTACATTTTTGATAAATGCACAGTTTATGTTATGAAATATATGGTTTATTTTAGTATCAATTATACCTCAATAAAGCAGTTTTTACTTATTTAAAAATAAACTCATTCTTTAATTGCATTTTCCCATGAACTTTCTAAAAAGTTTATTCATTTATGTCCTCTGTGAGTAAGAGAGACAGACAGAAATGAGGAGAGAGAGAGAAAAAAAAAAACACAATATCCCCAACAAGGTATTGACACTGCGATCCACCCCAAGCCTCAGCCAACCCCAGATCATGGGCACATGAGTACCTAGCATACTCCAGGAGGTCTCTAGATGTGAACCCAGAATATTCTCACAAGGGTCAGTCTCACATAGCATTGCATTTTACCACTGTGCTGCTGTCTGGCCCCTAATAAAGCAATTTTTTTTGCTCGTTTATTTTTTGTATTGACAGTTGGCACATGCCAGAGAGAGAGGACACACTCCCAAATGGGGCATGTTTACACCATAATCCCTTTTCTTCCATTTCTCTACCCATCAGAATTTGGGGCATACACATACTCATCCAGCATGTTTTTCAAGCCCCTTGGGCCAGGAATTGAACTGTGATCAGCCATGTGAAATCCAGCTCCCTATGCACAGTGCTTAACTGTTGTGCCCAATAAAGCAGTTTTTGAAAAATAGGTTCTGCAGGGCTGGCAGATGACATGGTGGGTAAGGTGTTGGATTCCTACATGGCTCACCACGGTTTGAGTCCTGGACCTGACAGCTTGCCTTCTCACTTTTCTTCTCTCTCTCTGGTCAAATTGGAAAATAAATAAAATTTAAATAAAATTTTTAAAAGAATAAAATAAGTTCTATACTCTATGGTGTAGCTAATATTAAAGTTGCAAAGTGATCCTTTATTTAAAAAATGTAGAGGTTTTTGCCTTAAGATGTGTGCACTCACCAGGGAGAGAGAGAGAGAGAGAGAAGAAAAGTGAGAAATCACCCCCCCCCCCGGGGGGATGACCATGCCACAATCCCTTCTCTTCCAGTCTCCTTCTAGGATCTTGGGCATGTACACACATGTGCCCCATGTGAGTTTCAAGCCACCAGGTTCTGGACTCGAACCAGGGTCAGTCATGTGGGAGTCCAGTGACATAACCACTATGCTGTCTGCTGGTTCTGCAAATTGATGCTTTATCAAAACAATGCTTTAATCAAAATTCTATTGTGGTCTCCCAGGCCTCAGTCATGATTCACATAGTCTCTGATTTTGAGTTCAGATACCTATAAGCATTACCGTCACAGCAGATAGGAGTCCATCTTTGTTAGGGGAAGGCCATTGCTATTTTTGGACAAGTTTGTGTCAGTAGTTGTATTAAAATGGCTTCCTTTTAATAACTTCTTACTATCATGTGAGTTTCTTCTTTTTAATTAAGAAATTTAATACAAAATTAACACACGCTTGTGAACTTTGGAAAATGGAAGCAATAAAAGGTATACAGGTATAAGAATGGGAATCCATTTCTCTGTCATAGTCACAATCTGTTTCCTGGGGAAATAACAATTTTATGTATATCTTCCCAGACTTTATGTAAAGTGTGCTATGAGTGTGTTTTTACATTACCTTTATGACTTTATTATATTGCTTTTACAAAACAATGTCATAATCTATGTAATTATTGTGCAACTTGCTTTGCAGTTTTTCCTCTAAAAAGTATCATAGTATCATGGGCATCTTTCCTTGTCACTAAATACAGATCTCCCACCTTCCCTCCAATACTCCTTTCCTCCTTCCCTTCTTTCCCCCCTCTCCTTTTTTTTCTTTAGCTTTTGATCTGAGTTCTCCTTAAGGAAGATGCAGTTAAAGGGCTTTAATTGTTGTGCACCTGCGTGCCAGGAACAGCACTAGTTAATTTTTAATGATCTGGCTGGCAGCAGTTGCCAATGACATTACTGTAGCACTGAAGCCATGACATATGAAAAAGCCTACTATTTGGTATATACTAGGTCCTTAATCTCTATCTATATATATGGCATCTATCTATCTATCGCTCTCTCTATATATATTTATGGCATATATATGGCATATATACATGTATGCATATACATACACATATATACATGTATGTGTATAAATATATCTATATCTATCTATATCTATATATTTACATACACATATGCTAGTTAATTTTTAGTGTTCTAGCATCAGTTCCCATGACATTGCTATAGCACTGAAGCCATGACATATGAAAAAGCCTACTATTTGGTATATTTTAGGTCTTCAATCTCTCTATATATAGATATAGATAGATAGCTATATTATGTCTTAGTTCAGTATCTGTCTGTCTATCTATCTATCTATCTATCTATCTATCTATCAAGTCCATGATAAAATAATTTAGAAATTGATCTCCATTAAGGCTAGTTAAAAGAATGTAACCCAGGCTTTCAAATCAATCCAAGAGAAGCAGTCTACAATGTTTAAAACAAAGACAGAATCACTGGATTAAGTTGAGAGTTTAACAAACCTGATTAGTTCAATGTGACTATTTTGAGTGTTTTTTCCCCTGGAAGTTTTCATAATAGAGAGTGAATATGAGCATTTGTGTGTAAGGATGGTGGGGGGAGGAGAGAGACAGACAGATAGAGACAAAGAATCACCCATTTTATATGTCAGGCTGTGGTCCCTTTCCTCCAGCCCTCTAGCTCTTCAGGATCTTGGGAGTGTGCACATGCGTCTGGTGTGTTTCAGGCTGACCAGGCCAGGGATCCAAATCTAACGTTGGTCATGTGGCGTCCAGCATAAACTTCCCGTTCTGTGATCCAGTATGCTATGACCTGCACCTCCTAGGCTGGAATTGGAATGTTTTAAAAAATCTATTGCTTCTGAGCCAGCCCTGTAACCTAGTAGTTTAGGGAACCAGATTTGCATGGCCAACCACAGTTTGAATCCCAGCCCCAGTGGGTTGAAAAACATGTCATGTGGCGGGTGATTTCTACCCCCCACCCTGCCTTTGTCTCTCTGTGGCAGACATACATTCCCTCTGCAATGAAAAAATATATTGCTTTAAATCAAGTTATCTGAATAAATAAATATTGACTATAAAGAAAAAATTGGAGTTCAGTATATCTTAGTTTGGTTTCAAATTAACTTTTCTCCAAAAGGAGCTTAGTGTTGACTCTTATAGCAAGTTGCAACAAACTGATTGGATTTTTTTCATTTCACTGTCTAAATAATGTTTTTGGAGAAAGAAAGAAAACATGTTTATTCTCACATTATCCCAGTTCAATGTTGCTATCTTTTTTTTTTTTTTTTTTGAGAAGTTTTTTCTAGAGGCCACAAGTATGCCCTGGAGAGAGAGAGAAAGACAGAAAGTGAGAAGTAACCCCCTGGAGGGATGGTCATGCCTCAGTCCATTCTCCTCTTGGGATCTTGGTCACGCACTCCCACGTGCCCGGTGTGAGTTTTAAGTCACCAGGTCCGGGACTCGAACTGTGGCCGACTACGTGAGAGTCCAGCAATATAACCATTATGCCATCTGCTGGTCCCCTGTGTTGGTATCTTAAGGGTTTCTAGATAATAATAACTTTTTCTTTTCTTTTTTTTCTTTTCCTTTTCTTTTCTTTCTTTTTAAAAAAAATGGCCAGAGTGTGCATGTGCTCACCAGAGAGAGATAGGGAGAAGAAGAAAGCACCCCACAATAGTGGTCACACTAAAATCCCTTTTCCTTCATTTCTCCATTGTGTTGGGATTTTGGGTACCCCTGCACACACACTCACACTTGGTATAGTTTTCAATCTGATGAGACCCAGCCAGATTCAAACTGTGTGGGTGGCTGTGCGGGATCTGGCTGCCTTAACCACTCGGTCATGGGGCCAGTTCCTCTTAGATACTGCTTTTGATGACCTTTTATACACTCAGTCTATACAAACCTTATCTTCTAAAAGAAGTTGACTTGGATTGTTCTTCAGAGATAGTTATTAAAGAATTTTCTACCTATAAAGTTAAGCAAAACTTAGTATGTTTTGTGTTAGACTTTCTATCATCTGGCCATATATATTTGGGCCTAAATGTCCCTAAAATTGACATTAATGTATTTAGCCTTTATGTAGACATAGACTAAATACATCCACTTTTAGCAAAAAACCTCTTTATTGAGAAGTGCTCTTTGAAGTAAGAAGTAGAAGCTCAAATCTAGCATTAACCATCTTATTCATCTTTGGGCAGTTTAAAAGGGTTTATTAATATGAAATGCCAGAAAGCACTCATATTTTGGGGGCTTCTCAGACCCAAAGTAGAAGGAAAATTCACTTTATCACTCACCAGAAGATCTTGTCTCCTATTCACTTGAACTTAAAGGTCAACTTACTTAAAGTCAGTAGACTGAAGGCATTAAGAGAAGACAAAGCTGGGCATGGTAGTGGGTGCCAGCCTGTGCTTCCAGCGACTTGGGATGCTGAGGCAGGAAGATTGTGAGACAACCTGTCTAAAAAAATACATGCCCCTCCCCCCAGTATCTATGTTCATTTAAAGCTTAGAAACCAACCTCAACAAGGAGGCTAAATCAGGTACATGGGTTATAACTATCAGTTGGGTGTAGATTTATTAATGTGTTACATAAATTTTATCCTTGTCCTATTTTTGTACCACCCCAGCAGGTTTTGATTGGACTTTGAGATCAATCGTACAATAGACTAGAGATCTGTAATCTTTAAGTCTCAATGTATGAACAAATCATTCAGTGTCCCTGAATCTGACTGAATTTCCCAATCTGTAAAAATAACCATGAAAATACCTATTCACAGGTTTCTTCATGAATTAAATGAGATAAAGACTACTACCATCAATAGTTAAAATTATAACTTTATATTTTATTGAGAACTTCCTGTGTACTAGGCACTATTCTAAGGATTTCACCTTAACTCAGTCATTTAATCTGCCCAGAAATGCCATTATCTCTATTTTTTAACACAGTGGTTTGCCTCCTTATGGTTAAATCATGTGTCTCATAATGGTTAAAGAGACATAGTATATGAAAACTCTTTGACAGGTCTAAAGTACATTAAACAAATGTTATTAAATAAATACTAGATATGATTTGTTTACAGACTTTATCTTTTAGAGAAGTTTTAAGTTTACAGGACAATTGAGATGATACTGAGACTTCCCATATACCCCTTGCCCTCACACACGTCGCCTCTTCCATTAGCAGCATCCCCTACCAGAGTTACTACATTTGTTAGAGTTGATAACCCTGCATTGACACATCATTATCACTCAAAGTCCATAGTTTACATTAGGGTTCACTCTGGGTGTTGTACATTCCGTGGGTTTGGACACATGTCGAATGGCATGTATCCACCATTATAATATCATACTGAGCAGTTTTACTGCCCTAAAAGTCCCCTGCTCTTGGCTTATTCATCCTCTCTCTCCACTCTAACCCCTGGTAACCACTGATCTTTTCATTGTTTACCTTTCCCAGAACATCATATAGTTGGAATCATACCATATGTAGTTTTTTTCATTCTGGCTTTTGTCACTTAGCAACATGCACTAATGTACAAGTTTCCTCCATGTGTTTTCATGGCTTGATAGCTCATTTTATTTTAGCTCTGAATAATATTTCACTGTCTAGACGTACCACGGTTTATTTATCCGGTCACCTACTGAAGAACATCTTAGTTGCTTCCAGCTTCTGGCAGTTATGAATAAAGCTTCTATAAATATCCACGTGCAGGTTTTTGTGGAGATACAGTTTTCAGTTCCCTTGGGTAAATGCCAAGGAGTGTGATTGCTGGATCATATGGCAAGAGTATGTTTAGTTTTGTAAGAAACAGCCAAATTGCCTTCCCAAAGTGGCTGTACCATTTTGCATTCTCATGAACAAAGACTAAGCGTTTCTCTTGCTTCACTTCCTCATCAGTATTTGATGTGGTCAGTGTTCTAGATTTTGATCATTCTAAATGTGTAGTGAAGACTTGTTCTAATTTGCACTTCCCTCATGACTTAGGACATGGAGCATCTCTTCATTTGCTTTTTTGCCACCTTTATATCTTTTTTTTTTTTTTTTGGTGAGGCATCTGTTCAGGTCTTTGGCTCATTTTCAAATGATTAAATTATACTCTTATCATTGAATTTTAGGAGTCCTTTCATTACAGTTCTTTATCTGACAGGTCTTTTGCAAATGTTTTCTCCCGGTCTGTGACTTGTATTTTCATTTTCTTGACAGTGTCTTTTTGCAGAACTGAAGTGTTAAATGTTAATGAAGTCCAGCTTATCAATTATTTCTTTCATGGATTGTTCCTTTAGTGTTACATGTGAAAAGTCATCGCCCAAACCAAGGTCATATGGATGTCCATTTGTTCCAGCACCATTTATTGAACAGGCTATCTTTGTTCCATTGTATTGTCTTTGTTCCTTTTTCAAAAGATCAGTTGACTCTATGGGTCTATTTCTGGACTCTATACTCTGCTCCATAAATCTATTTGTCTTACTTTTTCTCACCAATACCACACTGTTTTGTGCGGTATTACCTTATTGAAGCTTTAAAGTAAGTCTTAAAGTTGGTTAGTGTCAGGCCTCCAACTTGGTTCTGCTCCTTCAATATTGAGTTAGCTATTCTGGGTCATTTGTCACCCCATGTAAACTTTACAACCCATTTGTTCGTATACACTATAGATCAAGTGGGGAAAAACTGAAATCTTGATTCTTCCTATCCATGGACCACATGGTTAATTATTCGATAGCTTTTATCAGACATTTGTAGTTTTCTTTATATAGATCTTGTACATATTTTGTGAGGTTTCTAAGTACCTCATTGTTTAAAGTGCTAATGTACATGTTACTGAAAGCTATTGACTTTTTTGTATTAACCTGTATCCTGCAATCCTGCTGTAACTACTTGTTAGTTCCAGTAGTTGTAAGATATTATTTTAATCCTACCCATAGCAGGCTCTCCCTATGAATTGGACCTAAGTACAGCAATGCTAGCACCATTTCACAATTCAAATCTATGTTTTGCTCCATTTATCAACATTTTCTTTTTTGCCCTCTAAGGTGGTCTGAGGACACCATGACAGTCACGGTGGTGTATGATAACTCTGAAGCTACAGAGCTCTGTGCAGCTCAACACCTCTACCTCAAGCCCATAGCAAAATTGATGATCAATGTATTGCTCCCAGAGAGTGTAGAACATGTGAGGCCCTTTTCTAACTGGGAAGTTCTTGACCAGCTGAAGAGCCTGATTTGCCCTGACCAGTTCACCACAGTGCGGCTATCAAAGAGTACAAAGGACTTTATCCGATTTGAGGGGGAGGCTGAAACCCGAAGTTTGGTTCAGATCCTGAAGGCAAAGTTGCATGGGAAGATCATCAAGCTAAATGGTTTGAAAATGGACTTAAAAGTAGTGGCTACAGATGCCCAGGGAGATTGGGAACAATTCCCCAAGGAAAAAGGGGCCTCACTGAGTGATGGGGCTGAAGAGCAGGACGTCGATAAAAACCCAGATTCCATATACTTTGAAGGCTTGCCCTGTAAGTGGTTTGCACCCAAAGGTTCAAGTGGGGAAAAGCCATGTGAAGAGATCCTTCGAGTTGTCTTTGAAAGTTTTGGGAAGATCAAGAATGTGGATATTCCTATGCTTGACCCCTACAGGGAAGTGATGACTGGTGGAAGCTTTGGGGGTTTTAGCTTTGGCTTGCAGACTTTCGAGGCCTTTATACAGTACCAAGAGTCAACTGACTTTGTAAAAGCCATGGAGTCCCTTCGAGGCATGAAGCTGATGCTTAAAGGAGATGATGGGAAAGCTCTGGCATGTAACATTAAGGGAAAAAGTAGCCAGAGTTTCTTTTATTTTCCACTGTTCAGGTGATCCTGAATAAAAGCTAGAAGGAAACATCTAGAATAAATTTCCTTAGACCCACCAGACTCTGATCAACAGTTAATTTTAAAGACTTATGTTGTCCTTAATAAATGGATCTTTAGGAAGAAAAATAATCTTGATTTGAACATTCATTCTTCTGCTATCAGGCATGCTGCAAACTGTGATTTTAAAGTGATGGTTGTTATAATCTCAGGCGCTGATCCAACTTCTGGAAGGCATTAAAGGATTCTTCATGGCCCCTATGGAACTATCTCATATGCTTATTATATTTGACAAGTTGCTGAGAGAGAAAGGGATACATGCAGTTCGAAACCTCAAGGAGAGCAGTTTATTTACTCCCCGTGACTCACGGGGTCACAACTTACATTTTCAGGATGTCTGTCAGGTATACTGCTACAAAATAATTCTAACAAACTGGATCCTTTATTTCAAAATCAGCCTGTTTATCTAATCATGTCACCTCATTGATGTCTGCATGCTTTGGTAATCTACTTGAAGTGAAGTCTTAACCCGCCAGTGGAAAAGATGCAACTAAACCCTTTTTTTCTATATCAGTTTTTAGCATGAATTTGGACTTTCACCTTCCAGTGTATGACTCAATGTGTGTGTGTTTGTGTGCATATGTGTGTGTGTGTGGCTCCTTATGTAAAAATGTGTATTTATAGGGCTGGCCCCATGGCCTAGTGGTTAACAGAGCCAGATCCCACATGGCTGACTGCTCAGTACTAGTCCTAGCTTGGCAGCTTGAAAAACACACTGGGCGTGTATGTGCTTGTCCCAGATCCCAACAGGATGGAGAAATGAAGGAGACGGGATTGTGCCATGACCACACCCCATTGGGGGGTGCTTTCTTCCTCTCCCTCATGGTGAGCGAGCATACCCTCTGGCAATTAAAAAAGGCATATTTGTAAATGAAGAGATATTCAGTCAGACAAAAGGTATAACAAATACTGTAATGACTGTCCATGTTCCACTACTTAAAAAGTAAAGTATGACTAGTAAGATCCCTCCAAATGCCTATTCTCAAGCATATTTCCCTCTCGCCCCTCAGAGGTAACTAAGATCATGAATTTGTTTACCATTTTTAATACATTTTTAAAACTTTTTAAAAATTTTGCTAGTATGCACATACATTCCTCAGAGAGACAGAACTCATCCCCCAATGGGGCATGGTCACACCACAATCCACTTTCCTTCATTTCTCCAACCTGTCAAAATTTGGGTCACAAATGCATATTCATCTGGCATGTTTTTCAAGCTTCCAGGGCTGGGATTTGAACCTTGGTCAGCCATGTGGTATCCAGCTCCATATGCACAAGTGCTTCACTATACTACCCAGCTTGCCCAATCTCATACATACTTAAAAGGCTACTCTATCTTCTTTTATTTTTTTTTAAAAAGTCCATTTTATAGTGCTTCAATCTGACTTTCAGTTTAGTTCAAGATTTGAAAAGTAGTGTAATAATCATGATAGACAGATCTTATATCTCATTAGGTAAGATTTCTTGACTCTTTGCTTCCCCTGATCCCCAGCAAGGCATGCGTGCATGCACACACACACTCAAAAAGACTCACTTTTTGATTATTTTTGTCTCTAGTGATAAGATGTTGGGTCGTTGGAAAAGTCATGGTACATTTTTGCATAGAAAAACAGGAAAATATGTCATGACTTTTCCAGTGACCCACAAAATACATGCACTCAGTTGATCTTTGGAACAAACCATAGGTAATATACTCACATTACTCAGTCTGTGCCTATGATGGCAGCATGGATGCTACTTATATGATCATATATGAAGTCAGCTCAAGCATTGTGATTTACAGCTTTATTGAGGTATGATTAACCAACAAAATTGTATGCATTTAAGATGATGGTCTGATATACTTATTCAAGGGTTCTGCTAAAGAAAGTTCTGGAGTCCCCAAGTAATGTTCAACTGGTGGCTGAGAAGCAGTGGAATAGTATGGGTACTAGGATGTAAGGAGTGCACATTGAATTCACTTTTTTAAAGTTTAATTGAGAGACAGAGAATAAGTGAGAGTGAAAGGGAAGACAGGCACCTGCAACAGGGTCTAACGCCACACTCCACCCCCAGTCTTCCCAGCCAGCCAGGCTCATGGATGCATGCACCCGGTATGTACAAGTTGACTAGAGAATCAAACCTGTGATCTGTATGGATCCAGCTTTGCTTAAGCAACTTTTTACTGCTGTGCCACTGAGCAGGCCCAGGATACAATGGGTTTTGAGTTTTCATGTACCATCTTAATTTTATCTATCTGGCTTGGAGCACAGCCAACCAGCTGTCAAACTTTCTAATGAAACTTCGAATTGTTTGGGGGCAGGTTATGTTTGATACAACCAAACACTTCAGTGAAGGAGCTATAAGGAGGAGAAATCAGGAAAGACTAAAATTACAAGAACTGGAGGAAGAAAGGAAAAAAGAAAAGAAAAGAGAAGAGGAAGTGGCTGAAAGGTAAGTAAATGAACTTTAACAAAGGTATGTTCTTTTGATTTACGGATTAATCCCTTTGGGTGAATGGCTGTACTTGATACCTAACATTGAGTTAGGGGGGCAGGAATCATTGCATATTGGAAAAATAACTCCATTGAAGGCTATAGTCTTTTAGTTGTGTTGTTATAAAACCAAAATGATAAAGTAGTTGAAAATAAGACACCTTTTTTTTTTTAAAAAAAGAGATTTTTGCTTTAGGACACATGCACTCTCTAGAGAGGCAGAGAGGCAGAAAGTGAGAAATCACCCCCCAGGGGGATGGCCATGCCGCAGTCCCTTCTCCTCTATTCTCCCCTTGGGATCTTGAGCACACATGCACACGTGCCCAGTGTGAGTTTTAAGTTGCTGGGTCCGGAACTCAAACTGCAATTGACTATGTGGGAGTCTAGCAATGTAACCATTACACCATCTACTAATCCTGAAAATAAGACACTTTAAAGTTTGTCAGGGAGAACAAGTAATTAGGAAATAATGGGACTAGCTAGATTAAGATATCTGGAAAGAAATGATACAAAACAGAACAACGAAAAATGTACCAGGAACTTTCATAGAGAAAATTCTAGCTCTAACAAATTAAAAATTTTACCAATTGACCTAAAATGTACCAATATTTTAAAAAGATTACTTATTTATTTCATGAGAGGGTGGGCGCATCCTTAACAGGATCTTCATAACAGGATCTTCATGCCACGATCCACTCCTATTCCCAGCTGTCTTGGATCATGGGCACATGTGTGCCCAGCACACACAGAGAGGTCCCAGGAGGTAAACGTAGGACCTTTCCCATGTGCGTCCAACTGTCTTACTACTGTGTTGCCACTTGACTCCTAAAATCTACCAACATTACCTAGCTTACTGATTTAAAATTTAAAAAGAAAAACATAGGTTTCTTCTGTAAAATGGTAAATGATTAAACTTACCCTTTGGCAAGAAGATATGGCATTTTGGGGACCATTTTTTCTTGTTGGCCTAAATTTTTTCTGCGTTTAAGGAGCTTCAATATTTATTTCTTTGAGCTTATCATTGTTTCTCAATTCAGTGATTTGAGCTTAGAAAGGGCTAATGGATTGGGTCAGCAGGTGGCATGGAGTTTAAGGCACCTGCATCCCATATAGTGGACTCTGTGGTTTGAGTCCTGGACTCAGCAGCTTGAAAATCACTCTGGGTATGTATGTATGTGTGCCCAAAATCCTGAGAGGAGATTGAAGAAGGGATTACAGTGTGGCCATCCCCTCTGGGGGGTGATTTCTCACTTTCCTTCTGACTCTATCAAGTGTATACACCCTATAGCGAAAACTAAAACAAACAAACAAACAACAACAACAACAAAAACTAAAAAAAAAAAAGGTACAGATGGGCTATAACTATTGGGAACTAATATTATCTCCTGAGTCCTCCTTGCACATACTTATTCTTTCAATCATTTCATGTGAATTATTGCTGTTCAAAAAAGGAGATAAAGAATACCCTTCCATGAGCCCCTTACATTTTTGACCATTGGGATAAGAATTACCCAAGGTCAATCACATCTGTGAAACTTGGCCAGAGTTTGAGCCCCCCAAAAATAAATATTTCCCTTCCCAAATTCAGGTTGAACATCCAAGTCAGATAATCCTCTAGCTTTTGACTAAATCCTGACTCAGGTAATTGACCCCTCTTTCTCCTTCCCCACTTTGTCATAAGAACCTAACTGAAAAAATTCTAATTTCCTGAGCGCAGCAATTGAAAAAAAAAAAGCTAATATCCTTCTAAGCTAGTATGTGTTTCTAATGGTATACTGTGTTAAGTAAAATGTACCAAGGACCAGTTCTCACCCTGAAGATTTTCTGAGTGCTTTGACTCATTTTTACTTGCCTGTGTGAAGCCAACTCACAGGTTTAGATCTCAGGACCCATATAATTTTCATTATGAAAGTTGGATCCTGTAATCTTTGCTTGTAGTTTGAGAACTTGGAGGCTAGAGAGCCCTCCTTTGAATTCTATAGCATTCTTTTTATTTCTTTCTTTATTTTGATATTCTATCTCTGCATAAGGTCTCCTTTACATGCTTCTAGTTGGCCAAATTGTGTCTTTCTTTTCTTTTTTCTTTTTTTTTAATTGCTAATGGGCATGCACAATTGCCAGAGAGACAGAGAACCAGAGAAAAAGAGGAAGAAAGCTCATCCCGATGGGGTATGGTCATACCACATTTTTTTATCCTCCATTTCTCCACCCTGTTGAGATTTGGGGCACACATACACACTTTCTGAAACATGGCAGGGCTAGGATTTGAACTGTGGTTGGCTACGTGGGATCTGGCTCTCTTAACTGCTAGGCTCTAGGACTGACCCCATGTCATTTTTTAAAATCACCAAAGGGCATGTGTACTCACCAGAGAGAGTGGGAGATAAAGCACCCCAATGGGGCATGGTCATGCCACAATCCCCTCTCTTCCATTGCCTCATCCTTTTGGGACTTTGCATACACATGTATGTACATGCACATGCACCCAGTGTGTTTTAAGTTGCCATGTCCAGGACACAACTGTGTGGCTGGCCATGTGGGAGCCAGCTCCCTTAACTAGCAGGCCCTAGGCTTGTCCCTCATGTTTTTCTTAATACTTTTTTTTTTTGGTCTATGCTGTCCCTGGGATTAGCAGTGATAGATTCCTGGAAACTTAAATGATCTGTTCTCCTCTGGTGGGGAGAAAGAGGTAGGAGATCAAATGCTTAATAAATACCTTCTGAATGGTTTAATCTTAATTATTGTCCAGAAAAAGAAAAGATGAGGAGAGGAAAGCCCAGGAAAAGAGGAAGAAGGCCAGGGTCAGGAAGCGAGCCCTGAAGGAAAGGGACAGACACCGACAAAGGAAACAGAAGGACAAAGGCAAAGCTGAGGCACCTCAGGAGCCGGACTCTTCAGAGGAGTGGGAGGAGAGGAAGTACCTGCTGGCTCAGAGGCGGGGGGGGGGCCTTCGGTTGCTGCGGGTACTCCTGAGGAAAATTGCAGTAAGGCTATTTCCCAATTGTTCTTCAGTTTTGGTGGGTACTAACTTGCTCAGATATCACCTTTGCATTCTAGCAGTGGCCTATTGAAAATGGACTCCACGGAAGGCTCATTGCATCCATTGGGGTTAATCTTAAATAGGCAAATCTCTAATAACTCTAATTGTGGATTTACAAAAGAGAGATCCGCATTCACTAAGGGAATTGTGTCTCAACTCTGCCATCAGACACACACACACACACACACACACATTTCTAAACTATTACCTAGAGCAATTTAGCTAGTTTATCTACATTTCTAAGTTCCTAATGAATGTAACAGAAAAATGCCAGGGAGAAGAAATCGATAGTATGGTCATTAGGTTTATAGTTTTCTATTTATGTAGCCATTCATCTGTAACAGGCTTGGATGAGACGGGAAAGCCTTGACCCTTGTAGCAAGCTCATGTTAGTCTAGTCTTAAACTATTTGAGAAGGAATGTCTCACCTCATAAAGCAATTGTTTTGTTTCGAGGATTTGCTTTTGGAAGGTGTTTCTTTTCCTTCCTGAGCTTGTAGAGATAGTGAGACTCAGCAGATGTCCTGGATTAAAAGACAGGAAGGCTCCCCAAGTGTTAATTTAAAAATCTATAAGCTGTATTTTTATTTATTTTTTAAAGTTTATTGATTTATTTATTCCACAAGTGAGCAAGAAAGAGAGAGAGAATCCCCAATAGAGTCTTTTTAAAAAGGTTTTTGCATAGGATATGTGCATCCACTAGAGAGAGACAGAGACAGTGAGAGAGAAAGTGAGAAATCACCCCAGAAGGTTTGGCCACACAGCAATCCCTTCTCCTCCAGGGATTTTGGGCATGCACATGCTTGGCATGAATTTCAAGCTGCCAGATCTGGGGTTCAAACCACAGTCAGTCATGCGGGAGTCCAGTGCCTTAACCACTGTGCCACCTGCTGGCCCCCCAATAGGGTCTTAATGCTTCAGTCCACCCCCAGCCTCAGCCAGCTCTCGATAATAGGCATGTGCATGCCTGGCATACTCAGGGAAGTCTCCGGATGTGAGCCCCCATAGTCAGTATTTTCAAATAGTATGAGGGGACTTCAAAAGGTATGTGGAGAAATGGGATAAAAGTATGAGTTCATATCAGTACAAAAAATTTGAAGTCCATGTATAGTTTATTCATAATATGCATTTCCCTGAACTTCTTGGAAACCTTATATGAGTAGTGAATGCCATTAATATTGCATAGAATTAATTTAATATATTTTTGGTCTTGGCCTCTTTCCTATTAGTGTAAATGATCAAGCAGTGAAATCAGGATCAGAAAAACTCACATTTACATTTATATTAATAACAAGGCTAGATGGAATTTTTTGGTTTACCTTCATAACCACCAAGGGTGACTCCTTTTTAAAGAATTTGTCTCTTTAAATGTGGTGTCTGATTCTTGGCCCCATTGATACAGACACTGGTTATGTAGTCCCCAGATTTTAATCCCAGATAATGAGTAGGCATTGTGTGCTGTGTGAAAAGCAGCACCTTTCACCTGCTCTGAGGTTGTGCAGAGCAGATAGTACCACAGACATGACCTCACACAGAACTGCTGTCCCGGCCACATTTTCTACTTTCCATCTTGTTTCTTCCTGAGGTGGGCAAAGCAGAGCAACACAGAGGCAGCCTCGCCTGCAATTTATGGTAAGAGGTTGGAATAAAAAACAGAAAGAGTTTATCTTTTAAGCCAGTTGGCCTTTTTAGTCACACATTTCATCCATCATTCTTGTACTGGGATTTTCCTGGGTGGGCTGTAGAGCATTTCTCACTCTTCTTAGTATTTGCAACTCCTAGCACAGTATGTAGAATGGTAGGCTCTTCCATTTCTGACCAAGTGAAAACAGGGTCATGTGCTTTGAAGGTCATGTTAAGTATGGTGCCTTCTGATGTAAGGATGGTTACAGACCTAGTAACAGTTGCTCACATTAGAATAAGTAATTCATTTTTAGTTGCTGTAGGGCACATGTGCGTGCGCGCGCGCGCACGAGAGAGAGAGAGAGAGAGAGAGAGAGAGAGCTTTCCCCTCAACAGGGCATGGTCATATCACAATCTTTTTTCCTCCATTTCTCCTTCCCGTCAGGATTTTAGCCTGCTAACACAGGCACCTGGCATGTTTTTTAAGCCACCGGGGCTGGGATTTGAACCACAGTGCCATGTGGGATCTGGTTCCCTTAATCACTGAGTTATGGGGCCAGCTCAGTCATTGCATTTTGTACTTCCTATTTCCTCAGTGCAACATTGTTCCTAATTTGGATCTATCCCAGATATTAGAAGTTTCTTCAGAACAGTGCCAGAAAGCCCATTGATCTTTGGAAGTTTTATATCTGTTTGGTTTCTCATGTGAGATTTTTAACCTTTTTCTTTGAAGGGATCCACACAGTTTAACCCACAGGAGGTGGACGATACAGGCCCCAAAGGTAATCATGTTCCAGGGAAGACATTTGAAACTCTGGAAGAGGAAGAATTAAACATTCAGCATCTTCCAAATCAGGAGGAAATGCCCGAATATGAGGTCACAAAGTCAGACAATAAACGGAAACAGAAAATGAAGAAAAGAACTAGGGCTCACTTACATATATCTTCCCACCACCTTGGGAAAAAAAAATTAAGATACTCACCTAGAAAAGAGAGAACTGGAACATTATTAACTGATGGGTACAATTATAATTTGTCTTCTGACCAGAATTCCTTGCAGATTACAACGATTCAGGATCAGTCTCTTGAGAAAGACCACTACCGTTCTGATAAATCCTGTTCTTCTGCATTATCTGAGAGAGACTGTGACAGGAAACAGAAGATCTATGAAACAGATGAGTTTATTGACTATCTGTTAAACTATTATCAAACTCCAGAATACGCCCGTGTCTGCCTAGAACCAGCTCACATGGAAAGCCCATGCCAGTGGGAGAGGGATGTCCATACTAAGGGAAGTGGATTTCAGATCCATTTGAGAAGACATAGGCATCACTCAACCAGTTTGAACCAAATGCAAAACCTGGAAAGGAGAGAACAGTATCAAGAAGATGATTACTGGTCAAACATTTGTGCTCAGGATCCTGAGCATAAACCACAAAAGAGAGAAAATGTGGGTTATGCCCAGGAATCAACTGATGAGTTTCAAAATGATTGCAAGGATACAGCCAGTGAAGCTGGTGATCAGCTGTCCCCAGGTGGTGAAAAGAGCCATCTGTTGGAAAAGACTTACACTCACCAGGTGAGAGGTTCCGAAGCCACAAGGAAAAGCCAAGTTTCCTCACCCTGCAGGTCGGTAAGCTTAGAGTTGCAGTTGACAGATTTCTTAGAGGAGATCAGTAGTGATTCTGAATGCTTCAGTGAAACCCTTAGTGTAAACAAAGAGGAGGAAGAGAAATCCGTGGCCACATATCATAGCTCCCCAGAAAAAGGATCTCTTGACACTGATGAAATCCTCACTTGCAAACAAGAAACTAGGTCAAGTCAGCAGATCTTATATTCAGAGTGGAAACATGATGGAGAGGAAAAATACTCTAAATACAAGCTTAGGACACCAGGCAAGAGGTCCAAGTATGAACTGAGATATTCATGGCTTGAAAGCGAAAACAGTTCCATTAGAGATGAGAACAACAGCAAAAAGAGGGAAAAAGTAGCCCCCAAATACTTGTTTGATGAAGGCTATTACTATGAATCCAGTTCTGGTGATCTGTTAGAGGACATCACAAGAAAGCGGAGGAGGTTTAGCAGCAGGACATTTAACCCGAAAGTGAACTATAGACCTTCTCGTGTGCCAATAACATCATCCAAAAGTGCTAATGCTTTCTATTTGGGAGATGGTACCAAAAGAAGAGAGACTCTGTGGAAGTCAGAATATTACCAGGATGCAAGAAGGCTTCAAAGACATGAGAATTCTAAAGATTTCATGCTCAGTTCTGGTAATTATTATATTAGGCATAACGTTCAGGAGCACATTGACTGTAGAAGCTATGTAGGAAACAACTACACTAGCTCTTTATATTTTCAAATGTTTTAATGGCCATTAGACCAGGAACACTCTTGTTCACAAGAGACAATTCACAAGGAAAAACCATAAAACCAAATATAGCTATGTAGTTAGCAACTACAGAGCAAGAGAGAAGGATTTAAACGCTTGAGCAGGGTCAAATGCAAAACCTAGTGTCTCTTGCCAAAGTTTAAAGCATAGATCACAGTGACTGCAGGTGCGTTGGCAAGTTTTGGAAATACGAAACATCCAGATTCTAAAGTTGAGTAAAACAATGCACTTGCTAAACTTCTGGATCCAAGGACAGATGTTTCTCCAGTTTGATTGCAACTTTAATTTGGTGCCAGCGAAGGAGCAGATTACCATCGAGAAGGGTTGAGATAGCCCTCTGTGGCTCTTTAGCTGTCATAACATCATCATTTGGTATCATTTATCTTCAAAGAGGACAACAGTGAATGAATAGGATCTTTCACCTGCTAGATTTGGTCGGAAATATCATGCGTAGTAACAAATGTTTCTGACTTTTGTAGAAATATTTATAGATAAAAAAAGAGATGACAGCTAGAACATATAAAAGACTTCTTCATGACTAAGAGAGCTTCATGAACACCCACCAGAGGAAATTAATCATATTCATATGGTCATAGTACTCAAAGAGCTGTCCTTTTCAGAGAAAAAGTCTTGGAGAAGAATTGTAAAAGGGGCTCAGATTGTCTTTGTATGTTTAAATAGATAAGGGACCATTAACAGAGTTTCATTTTGTTTTAAGAACCCCATGTCTTTTCATCCCAGAAAAGCAACAGGTTTGAAGTGATATAACCAGTGGGATTGACGAAAGGAAATATTGAAAGATCCTCGGGGACCAATGATGGCATTTGGATGGTACAGTATTCCATTTCAGGTTATGTAATCCTTTCACTCAGGGTTGGGTGACATCAGTTTGTAAAAAGTCACTGAATATCCCCAAATTGACTTTTATAACACAGTAACAAGTGCCTCCCTAATCCCCAATAATGCCATGGAGTTAGGAAGAATCAAGAGAAAAGCCCATAGTTTTCTAGCTGGGGAAAAAATTATACGTGTGTAGGATTTGTAAACTCAACATAAGCAATTTATCTTTTTATCTACTGGTTTTGGACTTCTTAAATATGTTTTTAAATTGAGATATTTTATAGATTCTTAAAGATTTACATCTCAGCGCAGTGCATGTTCTAGAGAGAGCTTGGCTGATTCATTCTGCCTTATACTGGATTTAGGACCTCAGGAGCTGTAGATGACTTTTCCCCCACCCAACAAAGCTATACCTAACTTGGCAAGTGAAGATATGAATGAGATTAGAGACTGCCTGAAACAAAAAAAGGGTGATTTTTTAACCCATAGAAGCAGTGGAGGGCAACATTTTCATAGAACACAGTTCATTTCAAATAGTCTTCATTTGATATTCTTTAGGACAGTACGAGCTGGTAGAGCCAGGAAGAATGCCAGTCAGTGTGGCTGCCCACATTGTTGCAAGAGCCCTCTTGAGCAACTTAGTGTCTTAAGGAGCTCCAAAATCTCCTCGTTTATTTGAAGTAAGAGTCACAAGTGACTTCATTGATCTCTTTTGATAACTTCTAAGTAGAGGTGTGTTAGTACAGGAAAAAATTTCAGAAAAGAATGTAATAGAACAGATCATGTTTATTATTAAGATAATAACCAATAAATTTGTTGACTCTTTTATCTTCAATTTCACTTTTGAGCCAGTGACTCTGCCATCAAAACGAGATTTGGCTTGTCAAATCTGAAAAATCGCTCACGGGGCCAGTGCCTTTTCTCCTTTGAGGACTAGCAATGACTATTAATGTTCAAAGTACTGTTGTCCAGAATAGCCTTTTAAACTACTAACAGCTTGTATTTTGTCAGACAACTTCTGCTAACTAGGTATATTCTCCTTCAGTGAAAAGCTGCCTCTTTAGTTTTTCATGTTTCATGCCACTACAACAAAGAACACTATGGATTTGTAATGGAAAGCAGCTATGCTGGTTTTGGAAAAAAAAAAATCTCAGTTCAGTCTGTTTTGATCCGTTTTCTTTGCAGAGTTTTTAGGCACAGAAGCAATTTGCTGCTCAGTACAAAGTCAGAGAAAAGAAATCGCAGGATATGGCATGTACAATTGTTTCCTTTTGTATAATAGAACCGGTGCTATCTCATCTTCTTCTTGTTTTGATTGTTTGCAAAATACTGTCCTGGGACCTAGAAGAAAGTAAAAATACTGGTTTTCTGTTTACTTTCTGTACAACCCTGACTTTATATTATCTGTCTTGTGGTAATCATTCTAGATTTGAGTCAACCTCTTTTTTGTGTGTAGGCCTTAAACAAGAAAGAGAACAATTTCTCTCTTGCTTTTCAGTTGAACAGCTTAATAAGGAATGAAAAGAATGGAAAAATATTATAGTCATACTCTATTAATTAACATGGTTATTCTTTGTTGTGCTGTTATGCTTATATTTAAGTGGTGCAAAAGTATTTCATCATATCTTTTTCTTTTCTGTGTCTTATCAAATAAGGGCCTGAAGTTTAAAACTTTGTCTTTTTAAATAGGTGTTTTCATGTTTTTACACAGACGTGCTGCTGTAGTGCTGTAAGAAAAAAGCTAAAAACCTGTCAATGTCTTTTGTTTCATTTGGTTGAATTTCTCAGGTAGAAAGCCATGTAACCTGGTGATTTCGAAAATAAGAACCAAATAAATGTATTTTTATTTGCTGTCCAACTATTTGAATTGTTAATTTTTAAATCAATGCTGATAATTCTACTGCGGGGGTGGGGGGGGAGATTTCTCCCTGTAGTATGCTGCTTTGCACTAATGTTGCTCATCTTTGATCTCATTTGCATTGTTAGAGAAATAATATTTAATTTTCAGATATATTAAAGATAAAATTGTCATATTGACCCTTGATTCTTTGATCGTTTATATGAATTGGTTAGAATGCCACACAACTAAGTAGCTTTTTTTTTGTTTGTTTAATTTGCTGTAGGATGCTCTGCTTGCTGGAGAGAGAGAGAGAGAGAGGGAAAATGAGAAAGCATCCTCCCCCACGGGGGATGGCCGTGCCACAGTCCCTTCTCCTCCAATCTCCTCTGAGGATTTTGGGCACCCTTGCACACATGCCCTGTGTGATTTTCAAGCCTCCATGTGGGATCCAGCTGTTTAACCACTGTGCCTCATGCTGGCCCCATAGTAACATTTTCAATAAATGTCTAATTTTTTAAAAAGAATTCACTTAGTTTTATGTACTATTGTTTTCTAATTTGACCAGAGAGAGAGAAAGGGAAAGTGAGAAAGCAAGCTTCCACATATGGGACTCAACCACCTGCCAGCCCCCTAAAATGTCTAATTTTAATGTTCTTTCTTTGTAACTTTTTCATTCATGATGCAAGGGTGTGGAAACTGTCAGAACTTGTGTAACTGAAGACTGGAGTTTTATTTTCATTTTGGATGAATTGGCATCAATGATACTTAGATTTAAGATTATCTGCACTTCAACATATACTTTATCTGTGGTATTAAAAAGTAGTAAAATTGATTCTGTATTATTTCATCTCATCCTTTTAGCACTGGGTGAAAGTGTTACAGTTACACAATACCCAGAAATAGTTGTGGGTGTGGAATGGGGTGTCTGGTTGGAAACACTAGAGGCCTCAGTAGTCAGACTTTGGCCATTCAAGAGTTAACTATATTTTCACATGAAATATACAGGAAACTGCCTTTAAGTGTTATGTAACAAAGGCAGATCGTACCTTAGAGTAAAATCTTGGCACTTTAGAGCTGAAAGGGACCTTACTGTGTTCAATGAGCTCTTTCCAAAACAGCAAGCAATGTATGGGTACTCGTTCCGATCTAGGATTTGCATAAATTTGGCCCTCTGAGGGAAAGTGAATGTTTCATTTTACACAGAACCCACAGACAAATATTGAAAACATGCAGTGAATACTGTGTGTAAAACAGGTACTGGTACTGGTTGGATGACAGGTGGGGAGCGGACAGATGTTAGCCTGACACCTCCCCGACTGGATGTGTGGCTCTTGCTACCACCATTCCTGAAACTGAGCAGTGAGTCCCGAAGAAGTTTGGGCCCTCATTTTCCCCTTCTGTTGAGGAAAAAATGGGAATTCTCCAACTTGACAGAGCTGAATGGAAACTATCTTTCTAAACTGCTTAGAATTTAAAGTACATTTAATTGAGTTTTTACTTATTTATTTGTTTGCTATAGGGCATGTTGGTTCACCAGAGAGAGATGGTGAGAGGGAAAGTGAGAAATTACCCCTGGGGGTGATGCCACAATCCCTTCTCCATTCTCCTCTCAGGATTTTGGGCACACACGCATACATACCCAGCATGAATTTCAAGCCACCAGTTCTGGGACTCAAACCACAGTGGGCCATGTATAACCGTGGGTGGTCATGTGGGAGTCCAGCACTTTAACTGCTGTGCCACCTGCTGGTCCCAGAGGTCCATTTAAATTTTAATGGCTGAAGGCTTGAGACTCCACTTTGGTGACCAAACAACCTTTAAGTGATAATGAATTTACAGTGTGGCCCATCACCCCTTTTTCCCATTATGCTCCCAAATTCAAATTCTTCCCCCAAGAACTTGTAACCCCCCCCCCTCTGCCTTCTCATCTGCAGGAATTAGAGAATAGTATGGTAATTAACTAATATTGGCCAAGGGTCAGGGCCATAAGATTCTCAAACTCACAATTCTGGGAAAAGATAAAGTTTTAACTCAAATTCTTCCAATGTTTTGCAGAATGGAAATTTCTGACTGTGAGCACAATAGACCCCAGACTGAATGGTGCCAGAGACCTGGTAACTGTCCCCTCTCAGAATAGAAATTGATTACTTAAGGATCCACCAATCAAGAAAGCTCACAAGATGGCATGCTTTCTTGAACCTGATGTCAAGTTGATTGTGTGTCCAAGAATGCCTACCCTAACTTAGCCCTTAAAAATGCATGCAGAGGGGCCAGCAGGTGGCATAGTGGTAAAGGGCTCTGGACTCCCACATGGCTGACCTGGGTTCAAGTCCCACTCCTGGCAGCTTGTTTTCTCACTCTCTCTCTCTGCCCCTCTCTGATCAAACTAAAATAAAATAAATGAATAAATAAAGTTAAATAAAAAAAATTCTTTTAAAAATAATGCATGCGGGGACCTCTTTGAGGAGTCTAGGCTTTTTCAGCACTAGCTGTCTGCTCTCTTTGCTTTGCACATGCCAATGAAACTGCACTTTCCTTCATCACACCTTGTCTAGTTTGGCTTGTGTGTGGATGAGCGAACTTGGGTTACTTCGGCGACACCTCATCTTCCTCAGTGGTGCATTTACATAATACAGCTTATGTATATGCTCACTAGATTTGAGAAAGTTTTTGGATTAAACTCTTACCTGCTGGCGATATCCCTTTACATGTGCTCTATGCTCTGAATGGAGGGGATTCTGGCTATTGGGGCTGAAGCTTTTACAAGGCTCTGGATGTCTTCCTCTTGGCATCATTCAAGCCTATTTAACTTTGTAAGAGGAGTAGCCTAATCTTCACACCTAAATGAGATTTCAGGCTGCAAAGGCCTAACTTCTCTTCCCCACCTCTTTCCCCCAAAGTATAAGGTTGTCTGGCACAAAATAGACGCTTGAATATTTGTTGAACAAAACTAAGAGGGAGACAAACACATTAAACAAATACATGCAACATGGTTTGATCACATGAGACAGACATGAAAAATAAAAACCTGTGAGCTTTCTCTGGTTCGGGGAGCACATTTCTCGCAAGAAACCTACCAATTTCAACATTAATATTCATGGCTCATGTTTATACAACTGATCGCATATGTGCATTTGTTATCCTTTAGACATGAGGTGAATGAACTTTACTCTGATTCCTGATATTTTCCTATCAGACAAGGCATTAAAACAAAAACAAAACCCTTCCATAGCACTTGGTAATACAATGTCTTCGGTAACATTACCCTTTATTAATTTTGCTATAGACTTCAAGGTGGAGGGCTGCCTTTTAAATTTCTAAAGTTCCGGGACCAGCAGATAGCATAATGGTTATGTTGCTGGACTCCAAGATGGCTGGATGCAGATCAAGTCTTGGACCTGGCAGTTTGACTCACTCTGGGTGCATGTGTGTGCATTCTCAAAATCTTGAGAGGAGAATGCAAGAGAAGGGATTGAGGTATGGCCTTCTCCTGGAGAGGGGCAGTGATTTCTTGCTTTTTGTCTCTGCCTCTCTGGTGAGCACATACGCCCTATAGCAAAAATCTCTCAAAAAAAACTTTTAGAAAGTTCAAATTCTGCCCAGAGGCAGAATGTGACAAGTGACAAGAAAGCTATTGAAATAACTCTTTCACTTTTTAATTTGCTAGAGAGATAGAGAGGTTAAGTGACAAAGCATCCCCCCCCCCCATGGGGGATGGTCACACCACAGACCCTTCTCCTTTTTCCCCTTTTGGGGTTTTGGGCACACAGGCACACACACCTGGCATGTTTTTCAAGTTACCTGGTCTGACTTGAGCCATGCAGGTGGCCACTTGGCATCCAGCTGCCTTAATCACCATGCCACCTAGCTGGCCCAAAGTCACTATTTCTTAACAACACAAGCTGGAATTTGGTTTGTGATGAGGTCTCATGTTTTGCCCCCTTGATTCTTTTGGAATACAAAAATTCTGCAAATATGTCTGAATTTTAAGCTAAAAGACAATGATTGAATCTGTTTCCTTTGAATAGGGTTTAACCCTCACTTGGAAAAACACTTGCACATCCATGTTGATTGCAGCATTATTCACAATTTCTAAGACATTGAATCAACCCCAATGTCCAAGAACAGATGAATGGATTGAAAAAATATGGCACATATGCACTATGGACTACTACTCCGCCATAACAATGAGATTCTAACATTTGATACAAAGCAGATGAATATGGAAGACTTAATGCTAAGCAAAGCAAGCCAGACTACGAAAAGGCAGCATTGTATGCCTCTGCTTAATATATGCCAAATGTCTGCACTCTATGGCAGAAACTGAGACTGGAAGGTATAAAACTAGGGAGAGCAACTGTGGATACTAGAGACACTATAGAAGGGGTGGGTAATAGTGGGTGAGAGGGGATCAGAGTAAAAACAGTTTTGAAAAAGAAGTACTTATTTTTTTAACTCACCAGAGAGAGAATCAGAAAGGGAAAGTGAGAAAGCAAGCTTCTGAATTCAGGACTCGAACCACTTGGTTTGTGGTGAGCCATGTGGGAGCCCAGTGCCTTAACCACCATGCCATCTGCTGGCCCAAGTGGGAGTGGGACATTTAAAAGATATAAAAATTTAACAGTTATCTGGTGATAATGTATATGGTAATATCTTTAGATTAATATACTCTACTCATGCTTGGAAAAACTATTTTGTATGCTGTACAGATATGCTCTGATTAAATGTAAATAAAAATATGTTTTAAAAAAGAATAAGATTTGAAAAAATTTTAAATAAGTCACCACACTATACTGGGTAAACCATTTTATTAACTGACCAAAGCACTTCATTTTGTTTTCTGATTTGAGGTAAAACCATTAAACACAGTTCACAAGAATATACAAGGACGGTTTTCCTACAATTACAAGAGTCTGAAACCTCACTAGTTCATATAACATTTTTACAAATTCAAACAACTCTAGAGTCTAGTTAAGCTAAGTTTAGTGTTAACCAAAAGAGCAATATCAAAGACCTAGACACCTGACTACTACTTTTGCAGTGGCTAGAGTTTAGTTAACAACATAAGAATAACTGTCACCTTATGAATATACTTTAAAAACAACTTCGGTAGTGACATGTACTGTTTCCTCATTTTGTCATCCTTCTATATGAAGGCTCTCAGGAGGGCGAACACCTTTTCCTGTTTTGTATGTCTCCCTCTCATTTCAAATTGTGTAAAGTAACCAAATAACTACTGCCCCACCAAAAACATGAGGATTGGGAAGATAGTCCTACAATCTGCTTCCTATTATTTAGGATTTCAGGCAAGCCAGCTGGTTTTTTTCCCCAAAGCTTTCTTTTGAATGCTCAGATCCCATTTTAATCCTAAAGTAGATTACTGTGTTTATGAGGGTGTTTGAATGTCCATGTGAGGGCAAGGACAATCGAGCGGTCCAGAAACCCAGCGAGTGTGTTTTTGCCACTGAGCGCAGCATTGAGATTTCATTTTGTTTACTGAACAGCTCTCTTTCATCAAAACCAAAGCTGTTGGAACACTGCAGATTTGCTTTAGAGGTAGATAAAACAGAAATCATGCAGTTAAGTCAATTGAGAAAAAAGGGGATTTGTTGTCTTTAGAGAACATCATGACTAGAAGTTGATCCTTTGTTCTTGGTGCACACAACATTTTCACCTGTTTGGGGAAATACTCAAGTCTCATCTGTCTCTCAGGCAAAACAAACTTAAATTCAGCCTGTACTAACTACAGCTAGAAGAAAAACAGTAATAACATTTGTATTACAGCACTGCAGTTCTTTCTGGATTTGTGACACTCAAACTTATCATGCATTCTAAGACAAGTTAATTTTGTCAGTGTCACTAGTGATGTTAATTAGAAAATGTACAGCAAATCCAAAACTTTTCTAAATATCGAAATCACCATGTTTAAAGACAGACTGGAATGTTACAAATGATTCTGCAAAATACAAAAATAGATATGCTTCCACCAAAGGCTTTAATCATTTTTCCGAGCATTCTCATCTTTTGGTTCTTCCTCATCTGAGTACACAGTGGGCTCCTCCCCTTCCTTCAGCAGTTTGCCCACGTGGTGGTACTTGACTGGAAGTAGAGAAGAAAACAGAAATGGTCATTCTCGTGGCTATAAAAAAGTCACTAACACATTTCATTGTCAAGCATTTATGAGAGACCTGCAAAACTCAGCAGTGTGTTAGGTGTCTGGAAGGATACAAAGTTGTTTTACACCGCAGTCCTTGCCATGGGGAATAAAGAGTTTTGCTCAGAAGACAGCAATATAAAAGAGGTAACAACGAATGGCAAGAGTATGCATGGCATGCCAAAAATGTACTGCATTTACATATAGGGAGTATTTGGAAGAGATAGGGTTTGTTATGAGTTCATTAGAAGGGCTACAGAAGACCTTGTGGAAGAAGGATATGCTTTTGAAACTAAATAGGCTATGGGTAGGGAGAGATTTCCAGAAAATGAAAATACTATATATAAAGGCATACAGTGAGACTGAACATATCTGGGAAGCAATAAAGAAAGCAAGTTGGCAAGAGTAGAGTTGGCATCTGGGAGTAGTAGGAGATAAAGTTGGCTAAGTAGTGTGAGAAAATATTATGAAAGATCTGAAAAGCCAGCCTGAGGAGTTTGGACTTATCCTATAGATGGCAAAGGGTACTGAAGGTTTATAAGTGAAAGAATGACATGGGAAAATAGTGCCTTAGCAATAAAATGATCACTGTGGGATATGGGCAGATTTCAGTAAGAAGCGAATAGGGACAGGCCAATAGGAAGTTAGTTTAGTGTGGGGACCAGCAGATGGTGTAATAGATATGTTGCTGAACTCCCACATAACTGACAGTGATTTGAGTCCAGAACCCGTCAACCTAAAACTCACACTGGGCATGTGTGTGTGTGTGCCCAAAATCCCGAGAGGAGAATGGAGAAGGGACTGTGGTGTGGCCATCCTCCCCGGGGGGTGATTTCTCCCTTTCTGTCTCGGTCTCCAGGTGTGAAGGAGCCAGAGCCAGGAGTAGAGTGGTACCCATGAAAATGGAAAGGAAACGATATGACATACTACAAAAGAAAACTGGAAACATGAGTCGATGAAAACTGAAGTTCCCATGGACCAAAATGGGGAGTCTGTAGAAGGAGCCACTCTGGAAGGGCACATGACAGTAGATCCACAAGGACTGGAGAAATGAAATGAGTCTTGTCAAGAAGCAGGTCCCTGGAAACCTTTGAGAAAGAGTTCAATCCAGTTGGGGGGATAAAAGGTATACTAGAGGGAGGAAGGAAGCATAGCTATGAAAGGAAGCAGTGGTCAGGGATGATAATTGATTAGTTTGTTTGACAGTAAAGGGAAGGAATAATATTCCAGTGCATAGAGAGGACAGCAGGAAACAGACTCCCCCCTGCCCCAGGATGGGGGAAAAAACAAAAACAAAACTATGGGTAGTTAGAAGTGATAAAGGAGCCAAGAGGACTGGAAATGTTGGAGAAAAGAGATTTAAGAATGCAAACCAGCAAAGATATACCACAATTAAACGGAAATAAATTATAAAATATGTTTAAAAAGCAAAATATTAACAATTGAAAAGAAAGCAACAAACATGGCAAAAAAAAAAAAAAAAAAACCAGAGGGCAAAAATGGAAAAGGGATGGAATCAATAAACCATCACACTGTTGCAGCAGCCAAACGGCTGCAGGGTTAATCATCTCAATGTCAAAAGCCAAGAGGACCAAGTTTCCTCTTTCTAAATATGGGCAGGAACTAGAGAAGTAACCATCCTGTCTAACCAGGTAACCAGAGCTGCTTTTGTGTGAAATAATCGTTGGGAACAATTGAAACTTCCCTATTTAAACATAGTATAAAGGTCCCTAGGGTGCTTGGGACTGTATGAGACAAATAAAAGCCGGGTGGTGCCTGGGAAACCTGCCTCAAGGGTTATCCACCCTAACTTTGAGTGTAGCTGAGGTGTCACTACAGTATTTGAGGCTAGTTTTAGCTTGGGGGTAGAGGGGCGTGTTGCACTTCTTTTCCCATTGTGGAAGACAAGTCATAAAAAAATAGAGCTTTGTAAGTTAGAATTATAGCTCACTGATTTCGTATAGAAGACTATCAGGGCCAGCAGGTGGCATGGAGCTTAAGGCACCAGATCCTACATGGCCAGCTGTGAGGCTTGAGTACCAGACCTGGTGCCTTGAAAATCATGCCAGGCATGTGTACCCCAAATCCCAAGAGGAGACTGGAGGAGAAGGGATTGTGATATGGCCATCCCTCATCGGGGAATTTCTTGCTCTCTCTCTCTCTCTCTCTGGCAAGCGCATGCGCCCTATAATAACAACAACAACAAAAAACCAAAAAGGCTAATTACAAAGGCAATCTTAGCATGCAAAATATTGGGCAGCTGAATTATGTTTCCAAAGTAAAAAGACTTGCCTCTAGACTTGAAAGCTAATACTCACTCAGTCTGCTTGGGACCCAAACTCAAAGGTAGAGCTACATCGGGCTAATTATTAACTCAGAGCTCTGAGGTCAGCATTATTTTCAAAGAAAAGAGTTGGAAATAGGCAATAACACATGTAATATTTAACTAATTATAGAGAAGAGCAAATAGAAAACCACATTTTAAATGAAGAATCTTCCTCCCAGTGGTCATCGTCTTTGTATACTGACTCATAAAGCTGGGAAAAGTTATTATTCACATTCTTGGCACTGAAATATTGCCAAAGTGAAAATTAAATACTCAGGTTTGACAGAAGCCGATTATTGAATCCTCAAAATTTGAACTTAACCTCTCATTTCTACTTGCTCCCTAGAGATTCAATCCTAGCATAAGTTAGAAACAAGTGTCTCTTTTTGTCTTTCTTTTTAAAAATGCAGACACCATTGTTGCTGGGCAGATTATAAGCATCATTTGTAGATGAGGCCTATAGTCAGGCTCAATTAGATTCAAAGAGAAGCTGTTTTGCAGAATACAAGTCTCCCATTCTTCAACAGAGATGTGGGCTGCTTTTAAACGGCAAGCTCCACAAGTGAGGGCTTATGAAAATCCCTCTTTCTGTGGTCAAGATGGCCACTGTCCTTTCCCCTATACACCAAGCACCGAATTGTAGTGTGGAATCTCTGCAAACCTCGTAGACACTTACAAGTCCAAACCAGAAATCCAGGTTTCCATAGAGAACTGGCTAAAAATTGGTATGCAATCATAGCGAGTGACTCAGCATTGCTGCAATTACTTCAAGCCATGAACTTGATCCAGCCAAGATTCAGGAGCCTATCAAAATGCACCCAACTTTCAGGCTGCTTAGTAATAACTATTGTCCTGCCACAAATCCCCATTACTGGTAGAAATTTGACCCAGGTACAATTTAAAAAGCGCTTACAAGTGAACTGAGAGTCCCAGTCACTCAGGGTCTCCTGCTGAGCAGGAGTGAGGTCAGAAAGGTCGTCGTACTCGTCCTTCAGTGCTTCCTTATCCAGGCAAAATGTGGCAAGGCCCCTGGATGCATCTCTTCCAGCAAAGACCCCGTACGGCCCCTCTTTAAAAACAAAACCAAAGACAAATTCTTTAGTAGATGGTACATGGTTTTTTCCTGGGGTTCATACACAGAAAATGACTTCTTTACCCATCAACATAGAATATCAAATTTCATTTGGAAACCACAATCAATGTCGATACTTTGATCACTATCTGCGGGACACTGAAAGAGCTGCTGTCATTAAACTTTTAAGTAACTTAAAACTAAATCAAAATGCTATCCATTTTCATCCATCTCCTGATTTTTTCAAACAGCTAATAAACAAGCCAGAAATGGTTATCTTCTGGGGTGGAGAAGGAAGGGAATGATCCAAGATAACACCGAGTCAGTCCATGGGTTAGAATGCAACTTTAGGACATTGAACCCAGAGCCTGACTGTTCTAGGCATTTGGGCTACACCAGCCAGAGTTGTACTTTCTTAGGTTAATACGCACTAATGTGTAAATAAAAACACTTCCTTTGAAAAATGTATTCTAATATGTTCTAGTCAGTCAAAAGTATCTATGAGACATCTTTTTGGTTGCGAGACTATTAAACACTAACTCGTGGCATCTGAAGAAGAAATCATTTTATAAGAGTGTCTGTGGTTCAGAAATCTATCCACATGTTACATAACCTTAACTGTCAATAAATGAGAGACTGAGCACAGAGATCAGCTTCCTCAAACTGTTTTGGAAGGCTTGAGAGGGCTGTGAAAATATCAAAAATGTTCATGAAAATGTGGGCTTGTATCAACACCCTAAATAGCTCTATAAACGTAGAATGCTATCGTATGTATTTTACTGAATTTCTGTGTAAGAGAGCAGTGAATCACATTCTGTATGTACTTGAAGTGGATGTTCAGACTTATTTAAATATTGCACAAGTAAATAAAGAGATTGGTGTACTTTAAACAATGTGTTGTTTCCCCAAAATAGCAGGTAACGACTAGGCCATGTATGAGAATGGATCAAGTTTCAATATGGCCTGATCACCTGAAACCTCAACCCAAGAAATGTCTTACAAACTAAATACAATTTTATGATCAACCTTTAAATATTATTAAGAGTACACAGAGGGACCAGCAGATAGCGTAATGCTTATGTTACTTGACTCCTTCCTAATTGACTGTGGTTCAAGTCCTGGACTGGGCGACATAAAACTCATGCCAGGCACGTGTGTGTGTGCGTGCACAAGATCCCAAGAGAAGGGACTGTGGCCAGACCCACTCCAGGGGGTGAATTCTTGCTTTCTGTCTCTCTCTGTGTGTCTGTCTGTCTGTCTGGTGAGCACACATGCTCTGTAGCAAAAATCTCTCCCCCCTCCCAAAAAAAGATTACAAACAAAAAAGTTGTTGTTTTATAATTATCATTACATGCTGCCATTTCTACTAGCAGCTAAAAAAAAAAAAAAAAAAACAAAAAAATAAAAAAAAAAAAAAAAAAAACCTTCACATACGTTTCACAAATGAACACCTCTAGTGAAAACAGTATTACCTAGGGCTTGTAAACACGCAAACAGTACTGGTTTGGACCTCACCACACCAGAAATTAGAGTTGGTCTTTACCTAGCAAACCTCAAGAATATTTAAAGGTCTGGGGGATCATCAAAAGTCTTTGGAGGGCCAAGCAGTGGTGCAGTGGTAATGTACTCACATAGGAAATGTCCTAGCTTTGTGTCCTGGGATGTTCCTGAGTACATGGGGTGTGCGTACACTGGTGTTCAGACTGACACTTGGGAAAAACTGCAGTGTGAATACCCTGTTGGGGTGGGGAGGGGGTGATGCCTGTCTCTTTGTCTCATATGGAAAAGAAATAAACTCAGAGAGTCTGGTGAACACATATTATTTACCACAACATATATTCACTAGCATGTAAACTACGCGAGCAGAGATTTGTGTCTATTTGCTAACTGCTAGATTTCCAGCCCCTACAACAGTGACTTGCATAGAGTACTAGGCACTTGCATGAATAACTTTAAAGAATCCTTTATTACGCAGAGTATCATTTCTACCACGATGAAGTCACGCAGTCGTGAACTCACAGAATGACAGTACATCAAAGAGACTTAGAGATCTCACTGGGATATCCTTATTGTGCAGAGAGTAAACTAAGACCCGGAAAGAACAATACTTTGCACTGAGTCACAAAGCTGGTCAGTGATCCAACCAGGACTAGCATGCAGGTTGCCTGATTCCGTTTTGTGCTCTGGGCACGGGTGACATTCCTCTCAATGACTCTGCAAACCATAATCATATAATGATGCCCCACGCTTATGTTTTGATTATGTTATGATTTAGCTCAGTAATAACAGGTACTTACATAATTATGTTTATCAATAATGCTTCTAAGTGCGCTACTCGAAGTGACACATAACGTCAGTGTGGTTTTTAAATGATTTTAACAGTTACATACCTACAGAAAGGAGGTATTCAATAATGTCTACAAGGATCAACTAGTGAGAGAATGCTCTAAGAACCTTAACACATCCGATCTAGATGGGGTGGGTTGGGAGAGTAAAATGGACTGGGAACGGCTTTCTATATTCTTCCCTTTCTCGGACTAATGAGGAAGGAAGCACTGGAGATGTGACACACCCCCTGAGCCGTGTTTAGAGCAGTCTGAATTGGAGGAGCTATAAAATCGAATTGTGGGAGCTAAAATCTTTTCTTCCTCCTCTCCAAGTATTCTACTGTATAAAGCAAGACTTTCTGAACCTGGCTGCATCTCAAAGTCGCTGGGGCCAGCATCCTGAAAAATGTTCATTACTGGACCTCCTCCAGAGAGGACGCTATGGCTATGGCCTTTGGTTGGGAATCTCTATTCTTCCTCAAGCGCATCAGGTGATTCTGATACACCACCAGGTTTGGAAAAACCTCATCTCTAAGGAACCCTTCAAAAGCCTGTAGCTCAGCAGTCATCCATCCCTCATTTCCCTTCCAGATGGCTTTTCCTGAAATCCCCTCACCCAGGATTCATGCAAAGCCCCACCCCTTTTGTTGCCTGGGATCCTCCCACTGTCCTCCCTCCATTTTTAATTTTTTTTTTTTTTGGCTTCTAGTTCTTTCTCTCCTGCTATAGACTGAGTATTACCTCTGGCTTGAACGTTACCATTGTCCACCATGTTCAGCCCTTATTCCACTCATAGCCACCTTCGTTTCCCCTATGGAACCTCCCTTGTTCACCTTCCAGCTTTACCCGTCCAACGCACACGCACACATGCCAAATACATGCCACACACATACCTGACACATGCCAAATCCAAGCGCAGGCGCGCGCACGCACACACACCTCTGGCAAACCACATACGCTGCAAACGCACCAAGGGTGCATGCACACACAGAGCGCGCGCACACACAAACACGCACACACACACACACACACACACACACACACACACATCACTCTCCGCAGGGCACAATGCTTCTACCTGCTGCTAATCCCATCTCTGCTTTCTTTCTCACACACCCTCAACATTCCACCATGGCTACTCTTGGCGTCATCGGCCTTCGCGTCTTCTCCAAGCCTGGGTGCCCCTCCTCTCGCCCTCCCCGCCATGCTTCCCTCTAGACACCCTCATTTCCCTTTCTGGAAACCTCACCACCCCCTCTAAACCTTCAAAAATTCCCCCCAGCACCTTGCGCTCTGATATGCTCCCCCCCATTC
>NW_006205516.1:857378-863302 GCF_000334495.1 Tupaia belangeri chinensis
AAGAAACTCATTCCCCCCGAACTCCTTGTTCCACCTTAGCGACTAATTCTCACCTCGGGGAACCCCCATTCCCTGTCCTCGATGGCCTTTCCTCAACAATTCCCCCACAAGCGGCCTGACCACTCTCCCAATGGCTAGGAGTCGGATCGCCCAATTTACTCTGGGTTTGTTCTCAGAAAGTAAACCCTTTCGCGTTCACCGATTTGCCTAGTCACACGGCATCCACAAGCTACACTCTCTCGTTGTGCTTTTTTGAACATTTCAGAATAATGTGCAATGTTTCCTTGTTTGGCAGTGCTCTTCTATTTGAAGTCTGTGGAGCTACCCTTTGGCAGTCAGGATCGCCACGAGCTGGAGCCCAGATGGAGGCGGGAGGTGGGAAGGATAGGATCCAGGACTTGCTTCCTTCCGTTCCTAGGTAGTTCATCCGGCCTTTGATGTGATCACAGGCTTGCCCAAGAGCTGGCCTCTATGGCTGTGGCGGCCGAAGGGTTGTCTCTACTCTTCAAGGTCCTAATCTGGCCATCCCTTTTACTGTGGCAGGGGGAGGGGAGCAGAAGGATAAGAGGGGAGAGATAATTAAAACCAAGCCATGCACACATCTGCAGCCCAGAGCAGTGCTTTTCCAGCAAGGGTTCTGTTGGCTTGTGCATGATTTACCCCAGCCCAAGACACGAGAGACTTGAGAAGAGAATTGGCCTCCTACCTCAGAATTCTAAACATTTCTGGCAAAAATTGCTTCCATTCCTGCGCCCCACCCCGCATCTTCTTAAATCAATTTAAAGTGTAATGAGCTAAACAAGCTTTGTATCAGGCCCGCACATTTTTTTTCAGAGCTAAATTTAGGATTAGCCAAAAGGGACTCTTCAGATCGTTTGTCAAACTCCTTTAATTTAATCACAGAGTAACAGGCTCAAACTGAGAGTACTAGTAGTTAGGATCTAACTACCTGGGGCCAGCAGGTGGCTTGGTAGTTAGGGCTCTGTACTCCCATATGGCTGACCTGGGTTTGAGACTCAGGCTGGCATGGCACCTCTGTTTCCGGAATCCCAGGAGGAGAATGGAAGATAAGGGATTGCAGCATGGCCGTACCCTCCATGGGGGGTGATTTCTCACTTTCCCTCTTGCTGTCTCTCTCCAGAGAGCACAGGTGCCCTCTGGCAAAAATCTTAAAAAAAAAAAAAAAAGAGAATCCAATTACCCTTCTTTTTAAAAATCCTAGGGCCAGATGGTGGTGCAGTGGTAATGCAACTGGACCCACGTGGGAAAGGTCCTGGGTTACCCTCCTGAAATCCTGTCTGGGGACCTCTTTGAGCTTTCTGGGCACCTATGCCCATGCCTGTGAGCCCTGCTGGCTGGGATTGGTTTGGTTTGGATTCCAACACCAGGACCCTGTTAGGGTATCTGTCTCTCTTTCTTTCTCTCTCCCTCTCATGAAATAAATAAACGTCCTTTTTAAAAAAGGCAAAATAAAAACCCTTGTGTGGCCAATACATTTTGGAAAGCCAGCTTTGTCAAAAATAGTTTTAATTGCGACGAATGTGACAAAGGGTTAAGGTCCTTTGAGAGCTCATCTTAACTGATAGGAAAATTTTTAAAGATTCTAGTCAATAAATGGACAAAGATGGGAACAGGTATTTCACAAAAGAAGGAATTCATCAACGGTAAATAAGCACAATGGTGAAAAATGTTTGGTTTGGCAGCCTGCAGGTGGCGTGGTGGTTAAGATGCTGGACTCTCACGTGGTAGACTGCAGTTCAAGTCCTGGACCTGGTGGCTTGCTTTCTCACTTTTCCTCTCTGTCTTTGTCTTTCTCTGGTGAGCGCACGTGCCCTATGGCGAATTAAAAATAATAATAAATAAAATGAATAATTCTTGAACACTTTTTTCTCTCAGAAAAAAGGTTTGGTCTCAATAATAAAAAGAAGGAAAGACAAAAGTGGAGAAAAGGGCAAGAGGAGTAAGACTCTTATGCATTGTTGGGGAGAGTAGAAATTGGTATAACATTTCGTTATCTACAAAAATATTTTTTTATCCATTAATCCCACTTCTAGAAATCTACTCTTTGACCCGGTAATTCTATTTCTAGAAATCCATCCCAAGGACACTTAGCAATGCAGATGATTCGATTTACTAAGATGATCATCAGAGATTTTTTTTCCCCCAGAGAGTGTGTGAGCTCACCAGAGACAAAAAGCATCCCCCAATGGGGCGTGGCCATGCTGCAATCCTTTTCCTCCATTTCTCCATCCCATGTGTTGGGCACACTCATACATGTCTTCAGCATGTTTTTCAAGCCACTGGGGTGAGACTCAAACCATGGTAGTCCATGTGAGATTCAGCTCCCTTAACCATCGTGCTATGGAGCTGGCTAAGAGACTCATTTTCACTACGAAGAAATTGGAAAAATATTCCATGCCCAACTTCAAATAAGATGGCTAATTAATCAACTTCAATTGAGATAAGACTATAAAATGGCCATCCAGACATTATCATGATGGCAAAATGCTTGTTTCAATCTTAAGAGAGAAAAACAGGCTATAAAACTATACATGGTATAAGCACAACTATGTCCCAAAAAATGACTAAAAGGAAGCCTGAAAAGAAACATGCTATAAAATGTTAACTGTCATGATTTTTAATTTCTTCTTTATAATCTTTTCAATTTCCCACATGGGTACATGTGACTTTTAGCCTGGAGGGAGTATGGTTTATTATCAGTAGTATCTTTTCTGGGGGCCAGCAGATGGTATAGCAGTTATATCAATGGACTCCCACATGGCTGACTGTGGTTCAAGTTCTGGATCACTAGTGGCTTGAAAAATCATGCTGGGCCTGCATGCATGCCTGCCCAATACCCCAGAAGGAGATTGGAGGAGAAGGGATTGTAGTGTTCCCATCTGTCCAGGGGGTGATTTCTCACTTCTCCTCTCTCTCTTTCTCTCTCTCTCTCTCTTCCTGGAGAGTGCATGTGCCCTAAGGCAAAAAACTCTTAAAAATTATATGTGTATATTTTTTTTTCTGAAAAAAAAGTGGAATGGTAATACATGATCACTATAACACACTTAAACAATAAGTAAGCTGTTAAGTAGTAAATGAAGCTCGTTTCTCCCTCTCCTGGCTCCCCAAATGATTTTTCAATCAGGTCCATACATTAGCAGTTGGTTTAAATTCTTGCGGACGTATATGTATATACACATATGTATACACACACAGACATACACACACACACATTTTATTTTTCAAAACTGGGGGGAAGTTAATATAAATATATCAGTTTTTTTCCTAATAAAAAGAGCTAAAAGTAAAAAAAAAAAAAAAAGAAAAAGAAAAAACAAAAAAAATGGGCTAGCAGGCAGTGCAGAGGTTAAGGCAGCTGGATCCCACATGGCCGACTCAGCAGTTCAACTCTGCAGTTTAACTCCTGGACCTGGCAGCTTGAAATCACCCTGGGTATGATCCCAAGAGGAGAATGGAAGAGAAGGGAGTGAGGTGGGCTATCCCCTCAGAGGGTAATTTCTCACTTCTCCTCTCTCTCTTTCTGTCTCTGTCTCTCTTGAGTGAGTACACACACCCTATAGCAAAAAATAATGATCTAAACAAAGAACAAAAAACTAGCTATATATTATCTCTCCACCCAGATAACCTTTGCTGTAACTTTTTTTTCAGTTCTATGTGTTTGTTTAAAGTTAGAAAATTCAAACTACGGAAAGATACAAAAGATAATTTAAGCCCTTCCCCCTCACTCTTTTTTTCTTTTTTAGTTAGAGTGCATATGTGCTTGCCAGAGAGGCACTGAGAGACCTAGAGAGAGAAGGAAAGTAGAAAGTGAAATGAGAAACCATCACTCTATGGGGAATGGTCACATTGCAATCCCTTCTCATTTCTTCAGTTTTTTTTTTTTTTTTGATTTTAGGCACACATGCACACAAGCCAGTGTGTTTCTCAAGCTACCATGTCCAGAACTTGAACTATGCAGTTGGTCACATGGAATCCAGCTGCCTTAACCACCAGGCCATAGAGCTGGCCCATCCCATCTCCTCACTCTTGATTCTCTTTCCTCAAAGGTAACCACTATTGGTTCCAGCAGGTGGCGTGGTGATTAAGGTGCTAGACTCCCATATGACTGACCGCGGCTCGATTCTAAGACCTGGCAGCTTGCTTTCTCACCTCCCCTCTCTTTCCCGGTCTGTCTTTCCCTCGTGAATTAAAATAATAATAATAATAATAATAAATACAATTAAAAGAAATAATTCTTTTAATAAAAAAGGTAACTACTATTAAAAGTGAAGATACTGGTGGGTCCAGCAGGTGGCATGATGGTTAAGGTGCTGAATCCCACATGGCCTACTTCGCAGTTCAAGTCCTGAACCTGCCAGCCTTAGAAGCATGCTAGGCATATGTGCATGTGCACTCAAACTCCTGAGAGGAGAATGGAGGAGAAAGGACTATGGCATGGCCATCCTCCCCTCTTCCCCCAGGGAGGGTGATTTTTCACAATTCCTCTCTTTCTGTCTTTCTCAGGCAAACACAAGCACTCTGTAGCAAAATTTCTTTAAAAAATTGTGGAGATAATTCTTTTTTTTATTTCCTAAGTTTCTTTTTTTCCTTCTTTGTGAGTGAGAGCAGCAGAGAAAAGAGACAGAGACAGCACCCCAACAGGTCCTTGACACCATGATCCACCACTAGCCTCAGTAAACCCAAGATCTTGGGCCCATGCATACCCTGTGTGTTTGGGGAGGTTCTTCGGTGAGGGAGCCTCATGGAACATTGCATTACTGATACGCCATCATTCAACTCCTGCAACACTGTTTTTATTGAGGGCTGGGAGATTTGTAATTCTCATTTATCACAGTCTAGTGTCCTTTCTTTTACACCTCTGGGTCCCCTTGCCGAGATAATGGATTAAAGTAAGCCCTGTTTCCCACCTGGCCAACCATGGTTCCAGTCCGGACCTGGCAGCTTGAAGGTCATGCCGGGCGTGTGTGTGTGCCCCTAATCCCAGGAGGAGAATGGAGGAGAAGGGATTGCAATGTGGCCATCCCTCCTGGGAGGTGATTTCTTACTTTCACTCTCACTGTCTCCAATGTCTCTCTCTGGCAAGCACATATGCCCTATGGCAAAAACCTTTAAGTAAACAAAAGCAACAACAACAAAGAAAACTCAGGAAATGATAAGTTTTGAAAATGTAAATGCTTTCAAACCAGATTTGATGTTAAATAAAGTTGCCTAATTAGGTAACCCTGGGATGTTGAGAATGTTGGCAGAAAAAAGAATCCCACCATTCTGGCTCATGGCAGAATCAATGCTGGGTAGAAGCATCGCTCATCCAGGATATCACTTCTCAAGTTCCTCGAAATAGCACTGCTGACTACCAGAAATGAGACTTCCAGAAAATGAGAGTTGTGTTATCTGGGCTCTCTGGTTTCTGATCAATTTCTAAACCCTATGTATGTGACCCAAGGATGACTTCTTTCCCCAGATACACGTTGTCCTTTAATGTTTCCATACTTCCTATCTCCTTCAAATAATTTTCAATAGCTTAAAGAACTGTTAAAAAAAAAAAAAAAAACAGAACTGGTTGATTAGCTAAAAAATGTGTGGGGAATATTTCAGCCTCACTAATAATCAAATAAATCCAAAGGAACATAATAACAATGTATTCCCGTTTTTCATTATTCAAATTACTAGAACAGTTTTTGTTTCCTTTTGTTTCTTGGAGCTTTTAAAGAGTGGTAATACTGGGGGCTGGCAAGTGGCATGGTGGTTAAGGTGTTGGACTCCCACATGGCTGACTATGTTTTAAATCCTGGACCTGGCAGCTTGCTTTCTCACTTTCCCTTTCTATCTTTCTCTGTGTCTCTCTGGTCAAATTATATATATATATATACATATATATATATATATGTATATATATATATATA
>NW_006205516.1:863343-877256 GCF_000334495.1 Tupaia belangeri chinensis
CCAGTATGCAGTGTATTCATGAATGGGAAAAATCCATTTGGTATGCTGCAATGATACACAGTGATTGAATGCAAAATAATTAATTAATTTTAAAAAAGAATGGTAATAACTTGGTGTTGGCAAACATAGCAAGACAAATACTCTGACACAATACTGGCAAAACTGAAATTGTCAGAATGCCAAGATTTCATTTTGTTCACTGATGCATTTCAAGCCCTTAGACTGTGCCTGGCACATAGTAGGCATTCAACAAATATTGTTGAACTGAATTATATTTTAAGTGGATACAGGCTTTCTAGAAAACCCTTTGGCCATATGCAACACAAGTCTCAAATTATTCCTAGCCTGTGATCAACAAATGTAACTTCTAAACATTTATCCTAGGGAAGTGTTTAGAGATGTCAACAGATTTGTGTAGAAAAATTGCAAAGCATGATATATGGTAGCAAAAAATTGGAAACCACCTAAGTATCCAAAGACGTTTCGCATCTTACTCAGAGTAGGAGTCAAAGTCCTTACATGCCCTGTAAGGCTCTATAGGATCTGCACTACCCTATCTACCCTTACCTTTAAGACTTTAGGACTGGGGCCAGCAGGTGGCGTGGTGGTTAATGGCATTGGACTCCCACATGGCCGATTGTGGTTGAGTTCTGGACCTGGCGACTTGCTTTCTCACTTTCCCTCTCTCTCTCTCTCTCTCTCTCACTCTGTCCCTCTCTGACTAAATTGAAAGTGAGTAAATAAAGTTAAATAAAATAAAATCATTCTTAAAAAAAAAGACTTTAGGACTAGCAGATAACATGGTGGTTAAGGCACTGGACTCCCACATGGCTTACTGCAGTTCAAGCCCCAGACTCAGACTTGAAAATCACGCTGGGCATGTGTGTGTGCATGCCTACAGTCCCTAGAGGAGAATGGAGGAGAAGGGGGAGGAGAAGGGACTGTGGCATGGCCATCCCCTCTAGGGGATGATTTCTTACTTCCCCTCTGTCTGTCTCTCTCTTTCTCGGCAAGGTCATGCACCCTATGGCAAAACAAACAAACAAACATTTTAGGACTTCACTTCCCATTTCCTCTCCTGGTGACTCTGCTGCTGCTCCAGTGGCTTCCCAGCTGTCCTTCGAGAAATCAGGCGTATTTCCAATGCCAGAATCTGCCCTTGTGGTTTTTTTCATCTGGGTCATTTCCTCACAGTTTTCAAATCTCACAACACCCTCCTCCTTTCCTTGCTTTATTTTTTTCCCCATCACATTCACTGATTCCTACTATGTAAAATCATTTACTTAAAAAAAAAATCTCTAACTTCAATATAAGCTACATAAGAACAGAGATTTTTGTCTGTTTTCTTCACTGTTATATCCTCGGTACTTAGAATAGTGTCTGACATATAGTAGATGCTCAACAAATATTTGTGGAATTTAATTCATCTGAATATGGAAACCCATTGTGCAATGCACATGCACAGAAAAAATTATGAAGGAAATACATCCAAAAATCAATAGTGGTTATCTCTGGGTTGTGAGATTATGGATAGTATTTGCTTTCTTCTTTATATGGTAAGCATAAATTAACTCTTGTTATTGTAAAAAGCAATAAAAAGTTAAAAGATTGAAATAGAAAGCAGAATTCCACAGTTGCTAGCTATGTCTTAGGTGATGGTATACAGATCCACATTTCCAGTCCAGAGTCTAGAGTAGACAGCACTTTGCATTGAGGTTATTTTTTGGAGGGAGGGAGAGGTTTTTTCTACAGGGCGCGTGTGCTCGCCAGAAAGACAGAAAGAAGGCAAGAAATCATCCCTCAGGGGGGATGGCCACACCGCAGTTCCTTCTCCTCCATTCTACTTTCTGGATTTTGGGCATGCACACACACGCACCCAGCATGAGTTTAAGCCACTGGACTGGGTCCAGGACTTGAACTGCAGTTGATTACATGGGAGTCCAGCGACATAGCCATTACACCAACTTCTGGTCCCTGCATTGAGATTTTAAAGAGACCCAAAAGGGGCCTGCCCATTATTGATATATCCACTCAACTGACCTCTGTTGAGCTCCAGCTCCATGCTGGGTTCTGTGGTGGGTGCTAGGGGCACATAGTCTTTGCCCCTCAAGGAAATAGCTCACAGTCCGTCAAGGGGAGACAGAGTCAAAAAGCTACAGATCCTATGATTGTGGCCTCTACATATTAGGGAGTAGGCAGGGAAAGGATGACAGGAGATGTGATCTAGGAAGGTTTCATACAGGAAAGGACATTTGAGCTGAGTCTTAAAATGTTTTCACCAGGGAACTAGAAGTTCCTAAATTTTAATGAGGATCAGATAATCTGGAGAGGGGAAGGGTAATTATTAAAATGTCTATTCCTAGAACCAGTTCCCAAAGATTCTGATCCAGTAGGTCTTAGATAAAGCCCAAGAATCTGCATCTTTAATAATAGCTAGTTTTGTTTGAGTACTTAAGTGCCAGCCAATGTCCTAGACCCTTTTGTGGATTAACTCTTGTGCCCAGCATAAAACACTGTGCGACAGTTGATTATATTATCCCCATTTTTGTTGTTGTTGTTGTTGTTTATAAGATACAGTGTGCGTACTTCTCAGAGATAGAGAGAGAGAGAGAGGGAGAGAGCACTCCCCGTGGGGGATGGTCATGTTGCAATCCCTTCTCCACTTCTCTATCCTGTTAGGATTTTTGGCATGCACACAGATATGCCTGGTGTATTTTTCAAGTCTCTGTCTAGGCCTAGAATTTGAGCTGCACAGTCAACCATGTGTAACACGACATCCCTTAACCAGTAGGACATGGGGCCAACCCATCATCCCCATTTCTCAGTTGAGGAACCTTAGGTACAGAGAAGTTGAGGAACTTGTCCACTGTAGCACTGCTAGTCAGTAGTGATGTCAGAACTCCACTAAGGTCAGTCTGGCTCCAGCCCTTGGCTGTTCATTATTAAGGTATTTTATCTCCAGTCTAGCAAATGAACAAGCACCCTAGGTGATCCCAATTCAGGTGAGAAACACTGAGAAGAGGCAATCTGAGCCAAGACATAGGAGCAAGAACAGTGTGCCCCATTTGGGAAAAATCCTTTAATGACTTCCCACTGTCAATAAAATCAAGTCTAAAGTCCTTCGCATGGTTTATCTAATTGTGGTGTGCTATCGAGATTTCACCCTGGTCCCTACTTCACGGCCCAAACATACATTTCCCTGTCTCTCCAGCTGCTGAAAGGGTTGGTGGCTGACAGCGTGTCACTGAATCCTCCTCCTCAGATTGTACTGTGCTGGAGAGAGCTTTCTAGCCCACAGTCGCATGTGCTTCTCAGTGTGGCCAGCAGGCAGTGAATGGGCAAGGCAGGGTTATAAAGGCCTATTCCCTTTGCCCCATCCGAGGGCAACCCTGAGGGGCATCCCTGGCTCAGAGCTCTGTGGGCTTGATGGAGGCTGTGTTGTGACCGCAGCACAGTTCAATTTCTTCCTCTACCTACTCCTGCTTCTTTGTCTTCCCCTTCAGGTGTAGCTCCCAAGAATACTTCCTAATAAGCTTCCTATATAGTAACTCTATTGTAGAACCTGTTTCCCAGGGAACCCATCCTTCCATGATCTGGCCTCAGCCTACCTATCCAACTCTATCTTTTTCTACTTCCTTCTTAGTCTCATCTCTAGAGCCATACTGAAGCTAAGAGTGACATGGTCCACATCGCAGCTAATGTGTATTTATTAAGTGCTGTAAACACTTTACATATATCATGTATCTGTCACAATAAGTTAATTTCTAAAAGCATCCTCTTTTATAGATGAGGAAACTGATACCGAAAGAGGTTACTTGTTCAGTCACAGAGTAAGAGGCAGCACTGAGGTTTAAACCCAGCAATCTGGCCCAACCTCAGTGGTACATACTGCTAAGATGCTGTGCTTCAAAGGCTGGGGCCACATTGGGAGGACTAGCTTCAATTCTTGGGCCAAGCTAAAGGCCAGGAGTGTTGGCATGTGCCTGTAGTCCCTGTGACTTGGGAGGCTGAGCAGGAAGTAATAATGAAATCCTGTCTCAGCAGGTGGCTTGGTGGTTAAGGCACTGGACACTCCCACATGGCTGACCACAGTTTCGGTCCCGGACCTGGTGGCTTGTTTTCTCACTTTATCTCTCGTTCTCTCTCTCTCTCTGGTCAAATTAAAATGAATGAATGAATGAATAAATAAAATTAAATAAATAATTTTATTTATAAATAAATAACTTTTTAAGTAACTTTAATAAGTAACTTTAAGTTATATATAAATAACTTTAAGAAAGTACATATATATCTCTGTCTGTCTATCTATCTATATCCAGAAATCTGGCTTCAGAGCCCATGCTTTACATGAGATCATCTCACTTTTTATTTTATTTTGTTATTATTTTTAATTTATTCAATCACCGTATATCATTATAGCATGCAAAATGGATTTTCTCAGCATGAATACATTGTATATTAGTCCAGTTAAAGATATTATCATACATGTTACCATCAATAGATAATTTTCCATTTTAGTGTCCCTTAAATGTTCTGCTTCTTTCTTTTTTCCCCTTGATTTCCTCCTCTCTCACCCTCCTCCATTTCCTACCCTCCTCCCACATCTGTTTTTGGACATTTGGGTTGGTTCCATGTCTTAGCAATTGTGAATAATGCCACAGTGCAAGTATTGGGTTGTCAGAAAAGTCATGATGTATTTTTCTATGCAAAAAATGCATCATGACTCTTCTGACAATCCAGTACTTTTTCGACTGAGCGTTCTCCTGTCCTTTGAGTAGATACCCAAGAGTGGAGTTGCAGGATATGGTAGTTCTATTTGCGGGCATTTGAGGAAGCTCTATATTGTTCTCCACAGTGGCTAGACTAATTCACGTTTTTAACAACAGTATAAAAGAATTCCCTTTTCAACATTGCCTTGCTAGCAGTTATCATCTTGCTTTTTGGAAGTAGCCTATCGGGGGCCAGAAGGTGACATAGGGGTTGTGGCACTGAACTCCCACATGGCAGATCACAGTTCAAGTCCCAGATCTGGTGACTTGAAACTCACACTGAGTGTGCGTGTGTGCATGTGCAAAATCCCAGGAGGGGAATGGAGGAGAAGGGATTGTGGCATGGCCATCCTCCCAGGGGATGATTTCTCACTTTCTCTCTGTCTCTCTGGTAAGTGCACATGCCCTATAGCAAAAATCTCTCTCTCAAAGAATGAAACAAAACAAAATAAAAAAACATGTCAGTAGGAGCATTGAGGTTGCAGTTGGAAGGGAGGAGTGGATACTAGAGTAGGGACATGAGTGAGATGCCTTTCCACCTTTCCACAAGAGAAAATGGAGGGTTAAATCAAGATTATGGGGGCCGGCAGGTGGCATGGTGATTAGGGGCTCTGGACTCCCACATGGCCTACAATGGTTCAAGTCCCAGATCTGGCAGCTTGCTTTCTCACTTTTGCCCCTCTTTCTCTCACTCTGTCCCTCTCTGGTAAAATATAAATAAATAAATAAATAAAGTTAAAGAAAATAATTTAAAAATCAAGATTATGATAGTGAGATCGAATGTTTAAAAAATAATGAGAATAATAATAATCTGAAAAACATAATGAAAAACTATTTGATGATGAGGACGTAGATAGTAACATCTTTGTCTTGACTGAAATGCATGGTATTCCTGTTGGAAAAAGAAATGTAATACACTATAAAGATATACGTGATTAGGGACCAGCAGTTGGCATAATGGCTATGTCGCTGAACTCCCATGTAGTCCACCACGGTTCGAGTCCCGGACCCGGTGGCTTAAACTCATGCCAGGCACGTGTGCGTGCGTGCCCAAGATCCTGAGAGGAGAATGGAGGAGAAGGGATTGCGGTGTGGCCATCCCCTTTTTCTCCCTTTTCATCCCCACATTTCTCCCTTTCTGTCTCTCTCTGTCTTTGTGGTGAGCACATGTGCCGTATAGCAAAAACCTCTAAAAAAAAAAGATATATGTGATTCAATGTAATATAAATAAGATCATGATAATAATAAATCAAATTAAAATAATAAAAAGATTATGATAGTGAGGACATACATGCAGGACAGGGCTTAGGATTCCTCTTCTACTTCTCCCATTCCTTCTAAATCCAACTTAGGGCCCAATCCTTAAGTCATTCGCTAAGAAGAGGTATACAGCAGGAACAGCAAACTTGCAGAAAGGGCCTTGTTTGCAGATAAGGATTGCGTCTTAAAGTGTAGTTCATGGTACAACAGTGTTGGCATGGAGCGGGGAACATCTTAGATAAGCACGATTTTTGGCAGTGTCCCAGACTGGCTGAATCAGAATCTCCATTTTAATAAGACACCCCCCCCAGAGGATTCACATGCACATTAATGTTTGAAAAAACACAGGCACAAGAAACATCCTTGTGGAGATATATATCCAGTCATGTGTCCCACTGGATATTGGGGTGGGAGCTCAGGATAGAATTCTGAACTGGAGTGGTAATGAGAGGAGGTATCAGCCTGAGGGTGGTAGCTGAAAGCACCGGCATTGAGTTAGATCACCAGGGAGAATATAGGGCAAGGTTCTCTTCAAGGTTCATTGCACAATGTACTAAATCAAGGCTAAAAATCATTGGCCTTTGGTGACTAGAGTTGGCTTAAACTCATGTTTATTTGACCCTCGCATTATTTTAATTTTTTTTATCAGTTGTAAACACTTAACACAGAGATTTTTACATAAAATCTGAGTTTCTGACTTCTTTTAAAAAATGAGAAGATCTGGAATTGCATTCCTGTGTGGCAACAGCTGGCCAGAACTGATTAGCAGCCGTCTCCTTTAGAGGGTACATTTAAGGGAGCCCTACTTCTTCCTACTGTTCTCCCACACTGAGACCAACTATCAGTTGTCCTTAATCATATTTGTTCTGTTTATGTTAGTAGCAGAGTTAAGCAAAATGGTCACATGTTCTTTATATCCACGACTCTATCGAAAGTGGAAAATGAAAGATAGAGAGCCAGGTTACTGCTTCAAAAAAACAAACGAACAGCAGCAGCAACAACAGGGCAAGAGCATATTCCTTACGCATTCACCATAGTAACATTTCCCATTCGTTCAATTTGTCTGGCATCTATAGGGTGGTTATATAGAGAAAAAGAAGGCTGGGGGCCAGCAGGTGGCATAGTGGTTAAGATGCCGAACTCCCACATAGCCGACTGCACTTCAAATCCTGGACCTGGAGGCTTGAGAATCATGCTAGGCACATGTGCGTGCGTGCCCCAAATCCTGAGAGGATAATGGAGGAAAAGGGATTGCAATGTGGTCATGTCCCCGCCCCGGTGTGGGGAGAGGGGACGCAGGGTGATTTCTTGCTTTCCCTCTCACTGTCTCTTTCTAGCAAGGGCATAAGCCCTCTGGCAAAACCTTTAAAGAAAAAGAAGAGAAAAGGAAAGAAAAAGAGGGCAAGGATAAAACCTTGTGGAAGGTTAACACTGTAAGAATAGGCAGAGGAAGAGGAGCCCACCATGGAGATTTAGAATAAAGACTTCAGGTGGTAGGCCCAGCTGTAGGTATTAGGCCACTGCTGTATGATATTGGAGCCAAATGGAAAAGCCCAGATTTTAAATCCCAGGATAACTTGAATATGCTGGGTCTACCCTACGGGTATGCCTATGATCCTGGCTGTCTGCGAGACTGGGAGGGTGGATGTTGCAGCATGGTAAGATCCTGTCGGGGGTGCCCCCCCATCTCTTAGGAAATAATAAACTTAGAAAAACTCCGGTAGTAGGAAGATTCTGGGAGAGTAGGATCACAGAAGCAAAGGGGTGGGTGAGTGGGTGGGGGAATTTCCAGGACAGAGAGAGAGGGTCACAGTGCTGAGTACTACAGATGGATCAAAAAAGATGAAGACTGGGCCAGCAGGTGGAATAGTGTTTAAGGCACTGGATCCCACATGGCTAAGTCCACGGTTCATGTCCCAGATCTGGTAGCTTGAAAAACATGCCAGGCAAATGTATGAGTACTCAAAGTCCTGAGAGGAAAATGGAAGAGAAGGGATTGCAGAGTGGCCATCACCCCTGGAGAGCGATTTCTCAGTTTCCCTCTCTCTCTGTCTTTCTCTGTCTCTGGCGAGCAAGTACAATCTAAAGAAAAGCAAAAACAAAAACAAGAAAAGAAAGGAAAGAGGAGGACTAATGAACGAGTTGAACTAATTGTTAGGAAATACCAACTTACTTGTGCTGGAGTCCTTTTGGTGTGGCATCAGAAGAAAGGAAACTTGGTTCCAGTGGCCTAGGGAGTAAGTAAGAGAGGACTAAAGAGATAATAAATTTGAATTACTTGACTAAGGGGGAAAACAGTCGAAGACAGAAGGATGTTGAATTTCTTGGTTTGGTTTTTGTTTTTCTGAAAGCCATAATAGACTTCGACTGTAGCAACATAGCTAGTAGATGCTTAGAAGTTGAAAATACAGGAAAGGGGACATTAACCAATGCTATGGAATGAACTAAGACAGCACAGGATGAAATAGAACAAATTGGTGGAGGGGCCATAGTTCCTCCTTTAAGAGAAGAGGGAGATGGGGCCAGCAGGTGGCATAGTGGTTAAGGTGCTGGACTCCCACATGATCAACCAAGGTTCGAGTCCCAAGGCGGAGGCTTGAAACTCATGCCAAGCATGTGTACATGTGTGGCCAAGATCCCAAGAGGAGAATGCAGGAGAAAGGATTGTGGCATGGCCACCCCCCCTGGGGGTGATTTCTTGCTTTCTGTCTCTCTGTCTCTCTCTGGTTTCTCCAGCCAGCACATGAACCCTATAGCAAAAATCTCTCTCAAAAAAAGGGGAGAGGGAGAGAAATGTGGGGATCTCGAGGCTGAGGAAATTCACACCTGATAGCTTCAATGTTTTCCATGAAGGAAGAGGCAAGGTCAACAGCTAGGGGGGTAGGGTGGGAGAAAGGGGGATGAGCGACGGCTTGAGTGTTGGCCAAAGCTAATATTTTCACCATTCCCTCCATAGGGGTTTTAGAAACAGGAAGAAACTGGAGAAATACAGGCATTATGTTGCCTAGGAAACACAGTGGTTTGCCAAAGCAAAAGATTTCTTTTTTTTAAAATCTGATTAACCCATTCATATCAATTGTCACTTAAAAGAGAACTAGTGAGTAGGGACGAAAGTAGACAAAATTGTGCTCCAAGGGCAGGCCCTGGGCATCCTCTGTAGCCTGTGGGAGTGTAAGTAGCCCTGGGACAGGAGATTTAGACAAAACGTGAGAAACCATCAAAGAAGTGGCACGTAGTGTACACAACCACACACACACATACACACGAACACACATATACATTCCACACCTCTGTATATGTGTAGGCGTGATATTATTCCCCCATTAACTGAAAATTTCTAGGGTTAATATGCAGAAATTATTCTTAATTGTTTTTTTCTGTGCAAGGTCAGAGCCAAGCTGAGAAACCAACTGTCTCCTCATTTCTCTGCTGTGAGTTCATCAATAAATAAACATTATTTTTCTCTCCGTTACTTAGTTTTGCCAGAAAGAGTGGCTGGGTCTTTGTGATAAAGCAATCTGGACTTTACTGCTGCCAGGAAGAGAGCAAATGAGACTTTGTATCTAAAAAGGCTAGGTAATTGAGAGATTGGAGCTGGATTGTCTGAAAGTGGAGGCCTCTGAGGTTGGAGAAGCAGAGCATGGGCCAGCCCCATTGAGTGCTAGATCCCTGAACCTAGGCTGAGAGGAGGCAGTGTCCTAGAGGTCCAGGATCTACGCTCCATTCCTTCACTTCCCAGGAGCCCAGAGCAGGCAGTGTGTAAATTCTACTGAGGGAACCTTTTCTTCTAGACTTGGTTGTCCTTCCCAAGTTGATGTTGCCTCATCATTCATGATTCATTCTCATCATTTTAACATGATTCATTCGATGCCTCATCATTCTTTAACAGCCACGCAGATGACCCATCCCACACTCTGGCCTTTAAGCCTCCTTGACATTCTTCACTTCCAACCACGTTTTCCTCTTCCCCACATGAGCCACTCTCTCTCCGTCACACACAAGACCTTTTCAAAAGCCCAGCCCTCATTAAGCCTACCTTTCTCCCTGCTCCCTAACTGTACATAAATAAATGGAGACTGTAGTAGAAGGTATATTACTGTACTGGCTGGTCTCACTTGAAAAAAGTCTTCTGGACATAAAGGAGTAAAACTGGTTTGTTTTCGGGTGACTTGATCATTTACGTAGAAAATCCACTGGATTCTAGAAATAATCTAGTAGAATTAATGAGTGAGCTAGCCAAGTTGAAGGATACAAGATTGACCCATAAATATCAGTGTCAGGACCAGAAGATGGCATGATGGCTAAAGCACTAGATTCCCATGTGGACAACTGTAGTTCAAGTCCCAATCCAGTGACTTGAAAATCACTCCAGGCACATGTGTGTATGTGTGTGTGTTCCCAGAATCCTGAGAGGAGAAAGGAGAAGGGATTACAGTGTGGCCATCCCCTGTGAGGAGTGATTTCTCATTTTCTGTCACTTTCCAGCAAGCATTCTTGCCCTATTATAAAAACCTAAAAAAAAAAAATCAATTTTCTTTCTTTTTTTTGGGGGGGTGGGGTGGGGAGAGGTTTTTGTTATAGGGCGCTTGTGCTCGCCAGAAAGACAGAGACAGAGAGACAGGAAGTGAGAAATCACCCCCCCCCAGGGGGGATGGTCACGCTGCAATCCCTTCTCCTTTCTCCTCTCGGGATCTTGGGCACACACGCACATGTGCCCAGTGTGAGTTTAAGTCACTGGGTTCAGGACTCGAACCATGGTCAGCTATATGGGAGTTCAGTGACACAGCCATTACACCCTCTGCTTCCCCAAAATCAATTTTATTTTTATATTATAGCAATGAACATTAAGAAATTGAAATGAAAAAAAATATTATTTACAATAGCATAAAAAACATGAACTTCTTAGGGACAAAGAAATAAACATATGATTCTATTTATATAAAATTTCCAGAAAATGCAATTTCATCTATACCGACAGAAAGCAAATAAGCAGCTATTGGAAATAAGGAGTGGGGTTGAAAATATTTGACTATAATTCACAATTGTTGCTGTCCAATTAGATTACATGGCCACAGTCAATTCTCTTGCCCACTCTCATTCTCTGGGAGGATCCTGTTATACATTTCTACTCTCTTCAAATCTCCGATACCCTATCTCTACTCTCATTCTTAACTGATGACCTTGCAATTTATTCTTTAAGAAAATAGCAGCGATTAGATCCAACTTCTATCTGCAGCTACAGTCCCTATTTTCCATCTTGGTACAAGTGAGTGTCCTTCTTCCTATCTAGGGCCTTCTCCTTGAACTCTGTAACCATTTGCTTCATATGATATCAAAACCTTGGCTCCCAGAAGCGTCCCTTCTCTCTTCTCCATATTAACGTCTTTCTCTGTACTTGATCATACAAAGGTACAGATAAGCATGCTCTAGTGCTGCTGCTTCTTCCTTTTCTTTTTGGAAGTTAAAAATTTTTTAATTTTTTTTTTTTTTTTTGCTATAGGGTACATGCGCTTGGCAGAGAGACAGAGAGAAAGTAAGAAATTATCCTCCAGGCGGATGGCCATGATATAGTCCTTTCTTCTCTGTTCACTTCACGGGATTTGGGGCACTCATGCACATGTGTCCAGTGAGTTTCAACCCTCTTGGTTGGGGATTCAGACCACAGTTGGCCATGTAGAAGTCCAGCACCCTTACCACTACACCACCTGCTGGCCCTGCCTTCTTCTTTTTAAAATGCCTCCCCCTGATAGCAGAGCTTCCTTCTAGCTACTGCCACATTTTTCTACTCCTTAGTTCAACCTTTGACTAAGGGTTGTCTGTAAGAACTGTCTATCTACATCCTCGCTAACCATTCTTTCCCAAACCCACTCCACAGTTTTGCAACCCGTCTTACTCTGTCTCTCAGCATTTGACAGAGTTGATTACTGCACTTAGAAATGCTTTCCATACCTGGTTGCTGGGATACACACTTTGATGTTTTTTTTTTTTTCTTTCCTTTTTCTCTGGCTACTCCTCAATTATCTTTACCGTTTCCACCTCCTTTATTAGACTTTTAAATGGAGTGCCCTAGATAATGTCCTGAGCCAACAGCTGTTCATATTCTCTTCGTAGGTGATTTCATCCAGTCCTATGGCTTAAAATGCTATTCACATACGGTGACTCACATATTGACACTTTTTACCTTGGTCTTATCCGTGGACTCCAATCCTATGCAGTTAAGCACAGGCCTGTTTGACGTAAGTGGGCATCAAAATTTTTACATGTCTCAAACAGAACTTTTTATTTCCACCCCTGTATTAGTCAGTACTCAGTGGTAAGAAACTGCTTAGTTATATTGAGGAGAAACAGATATAACACAGAGATGTAAGAAAAATTGGCGGAAGGGCTGGAGGAGGAGATGGCTGTAACCTTGGGCTGCAGGAATGACTCCCAGGATTCTGTGACTAAATATGCATTAGGAGTGCTTCTGCTTTTGCCCGTATTGTAGAAAGTGGGCACTCAGGAGGCCTCCTAGGCCTCCTAGCTAGGACTAATGACTTCAAGAAGATAACACCAGGGCCCACAGTAGTGCAGCGGTTAAGTGCTGTGCAAAGGGAGCTGGATCTCACACGGCTGCTTTGAATTCCTGCCCCAGCGGCTTGAAAATTCACCACATTTGGGCAGGTGCATATGGATGCCTCAAATCCGAATGGGATGGAGAAATGGAGGAAAAGGGATCATGATATGACCCCGCCCCATTGGAGAGTGCTTTCTCTCTCTTTCTGGTGAGAGCATGTGCCAACTGGGAAAAAACAAAGACACAAACAAAAAATAAACAAAACAAGGGGACCAGCAGTTAGTGTAATGGCTTTGTCGCTGGACTCCCATGTTGTTGAACTGTGGTTCAAGTCCTGGACCTGGCGGCTTAAACTCATGCTGGGCACGTGTCTGTGCATGTCTAAGATCCCGAGAGGAGAATGGAGAAGGGATTGCAGCGTGGCCATCCCCCCTGGGGGGTGATTTCTCGCTTTCTGTCTGTCTGTCTGGCGAGCACACGTGCCCTATAGCAAAAACCTCTTAAAAAATGATTAAAAAAAAAACAACCAAACAAACAAACAAAAATAACACAACACCATAGGTGCTGCCTAGGGAGGCTTAGCCACTACCACTGCCACCGTAATCTACCTCACAACATCCATGTGACTGAGACACAGAAATACTGAATTGGGTTGTTATAACAGTCTCTTGACTGCCATTTCTCTCTGTGTGTTTCTCTGTCTTTGTCTCTCTCTCTCTGCCTCTCACTTCACACACACACACACATACACGCACGCACATACACACATATACATACCAGCTAATACATAACACTTTGTATGTGTAAGACACTATTCCAAGTTCTGATCTTTTATGAGGGGTCTTCAAAAAGTTCTTCAAGGGACCAGCAGATGGCATAATGGCTATGTTGTTGGATTCTTACATGGCCAACTGTGGTTCGAGTCCTGGATCCACTGGCTTGTAACTCACACCAGGCTTGTATGCATGTGTGCCCAAGATCTCGAGAGGATAATGGAGGAGAAGGGATTGCAGTGTTGCCATCCCCCTGGGGGGGGGTGATTTCTCGCTTTCTGTCTCTCTGTTTCTCTCTGTCTCTCAGGTGAGTGCACACACCCTATAGCAAAAATTTCTCTTGGGACCAGCAGATGGCATAATGGCTATGTTGTTGGACTCCCATGTAGTCAATCGCAGTTCGCGTCCAGGACCCGGTGCCTTAAACTCACCTGGGGTGTGTGTGCATGCATGCCCAAGCTCCAAGAGGAGAATAGAGTAGTGGAACAGAAGGGATTGCGGCATGGCCATTCTCCCTGGGGGTGATTTCTCGCTTTCTGTCTCTCTGTCTCTTTC
>NW_006205516.1:877414-891422 GCF_000334495.1 Tupaia belangeri chinensis
TAAAACCCTGATTATTTCCAAAATCTTCTCCATATCCACAGAAAGCTCAGAAAAACACTGTCTGGCCTCTTTCTGCTGTACAACGCAGGCTACATGTAGGCAGGCTGAAGCTATCATGAAAGGAGGATACAGCAGGCAAAGATCCGTTCTGCAGGTACCATTCATTATCCTCCATGCTAGGGGAAGCAACATGTCTCCTTGGCCCATGTCCTGCACATACTGGAACAAAGGTCTGTAAGGATGATACACTATCAAGCAACAATCCATTAGCTCTAAAGGATAGAATTCACATTCTAATATAAGATTCATCCTATAAGGAAATTCCTTTGGAAAGGTATATGGAAATCTGGTTTTCAATATGGAAGCAGCAGCAGAAATCAATCTTGTATTTGAGACTACACTAAATCCTGCTATAATGGATTTTAGCAGAGCTCTCTCTTCTTTTGATGCCAAAAACATACATGTAGGAGCCATCAGTACAGACTCTATACGTTTCAGAGAATACCTGGCATAGAATATCTTGGAATAGACTGTAGCAGTGGCAATAACTTGCTGCCTTAACTTAAGATGTTCACCGAATGCTTGGGTAACATTTGTTAAAAAGAAAAAAAATTGCAATTTCCAATACTCTTCTTCTGAAAGAAACTTTGAGTCCTTTTGACGTTCCTTCAACAGATCCTGTTTATCCAAAATCTACTGCAAATAGTGGGAGCTCTGCCAAAAGTTCCCTGCCATGGAAAACAGCTTGCCCTGATAAAAAAAAAAAAGCACGGTTCATGGAGCGACCATAGACCCAGCACGTCTGGTAACAGTGTTCCTCAATCAGAGTCTATTTATTTATTTTTAAAGTGACATGTCCATAAACTTAAGAACGGATGTGCAGAACGGTATCAGATGTATTTTCTTGATCAGGGTAAACAGTCCTCTTTGTAGCACATTCTACACTGCCCATAAATAGTCTCTTTAAATTCCATGAGAGTGGAGTCAGAGAGAGAGAGAGAGAGAGAGAGAGAGATAGAGAGAGAGGGAGGTAGGAAGAGGGGGAAGGAGAAAAAGAGAGACAAACACCTTCCACGGAGTCTCACACCATGATCTCCTCCCCTCACCCGGCCCCACATTCCCAGCCAGCCAAGACCCTGGGCGCACACGCCCAATGTGTACAGGTCAGCCTGAAATCCAAACCCATGACCTTCCATATGGACCCAGCATCGCTTGAGCAGTGCTATTCTACTGCACCACCAGCAGGCCCTATGTAATCAACTTCTGATAGTTCCCTGGAGATAGACTCTTTAAAATTCAACATGGGGGTCAAAGGCTATGACAACTTCTAAAACCACAAATTTTGGATCAGTGATTTTGAACATTAAAAAAATTGTTATTGCCAGGGGCATTTGCTTTTGAGAGAGAGAGTGAGAGACAGAGAGAGAGAGCAAGCATCCCCCAAAAGAGCATGGTCAAACTCCAATCCTCCTCCATTTCTCCATCCCATCAGGGTTTGAGGCATGCATGCATGCACCTGGTGTGTTTTTCAAGCTCTTGGGACTAGGATTTAAACCCCAGCTAGTCATGTGAGGTCTGATTCCCTACATGCAGTACTTAACTACTGTGCAACAAGGCTGGCCCTGTATATTTTTTAAAGAATTATTTTATTCAACTTTATTTATTTGTTTATTTATTTTAATTTGGCCAGAGAGGGAGACAGAGAGAGAGAAAGTGAGAGAGCAAGCCTCCAGGTCTGGGACTTAAACCACGGTAGTCCATGTGGGAGTCCAGCGTCCTTAACCACCATGCCACCTGGCAGCCCCCCTGTGAATATACTTAATGCACTTGAATATACTAATGGACATATCAATCATTATTATATGAGAGTACATCTCACCATGCCCTCCCCACCTAAGTTGAGAATGATTGTCTTTTCAAGTTTTTGCTAAAAGCGTGTTCCATGCAATATTGGCCTAATTATTCTAATAAAAAGCATTGATTATTTTTCTGAAATTTAAATTTAATTGCATATCCTGTATATTATCTGGCAATTCTACTTGAGGTAGATGTCCAAACTGTCTTTTGTTTGTTGTTGTTGTTGTTTGTAAGGTAATTCCCCATGTGAGCCTGGAAGATAAAGCTGAGGCCTCCTAACACAGAATCCAAAGAAAGCACGTATTGCCTCTCCATAAGCCTTGGGTGGTTAAAACACCACGTGGGGACCCAGGCTTTCAAAGACTTGGATTCTTGAGAGGTTTTTACAAAAAAGTGGAGATTTGAATTCATTCGTAGAAACTACACTTAACAGAGGCCCCAACCAGTGCCAGTCAGTGGTATCTACAGGCAGCAGTGTTTTGTGGTGGTGCTTGGCATTGGAAGAGGTGGTTGTTGCCAGTGGTGACATGCTGGCTGACCTGGTATATGGCGTGACTTTGACTGGAGTCTCCATTGTCCAATGTTCCCTGCTTCTTGTTCACTTCCCTGGTCTGGTTTATCTGATTCTGTGAAATGTCCAATAAATTGCCTAGTTCAGTCAGAGTCAGTTTCTGTTGTTTGCAACTGAGAACTCAGACAGTTATAAGTACTATCTCAGACAGACTAGAGAAAAATTAAAATAAGGCATTTCCAAAGCTTTTACATATTTCTAAAACTGCATCTTTAAACATACACCCACTCACACACATATACATGTTCTATTGCTTGAGGGATAGGTATTGGGAATTTTCCAAAATAAACGCTAGATGGTGCTATGAGGTAACACATTCTTGATTGCGGCACTGCCTGAGTGACTACCAGCAACATCAGTACATATCGTCAACAGAAATAGCAAGTGCTTTACAGGGTGAACTCATTCGTTACAATCAAGACAGTGTTTTCTTTTTCTTTCTTCCTTTTTTTCAATAGGCCATAGTTGATTTTTAACACCCATCATGCCATGAATTCATAGGGAATAGGTTCCAGTAGCTCAGACTCCTTTCCGTTGGTTCCCACAAAGTGTGCTTCCCTGGGTGAGCAGGCTGGCGCTTCAGTTGAACCCAGGTACCTTTCTCTTTGGCTTCCTTCTTTTTCTGGTCATTTTCCTTCACACGTTTTAGGAAGCTATCTCTGCTCTTAGAATGCTTAATATGCTCCACATGCACATTAATTCTCTTGGCGAGAATCTTGCCCTTATTTGTTCACAATGCCAACAGCATGCTGGGTAACATTGTGACTCTTCAAATTTTGCCATGGTAACACCTGTGGGGAATTCCTTTTTGAACAGTACCCATCCCCTTGATGTCAACATCACCTTTCTTGTAGATTGGCATGTATGTTGCCAAAAGAACCACTGCATGTTTTCTAAAAGGTCTAGAGAACATATATTGAGTGCCTCTCCTTTTTCCCTTTGTGATCATTTTGGTTAATTACTGAAAGATGGCGGTTCTGGCCAAAAGTCAAGACAGTATTTTCTTTATCTGCATTTTACAAAAGAGAAAGCCAAGGCACATTCAGGTTAAGTAATATGTTCAAGATCAGAAAACTAGTAATTAAGATAAGATTTGAACCCAAAAAGTCTAACCCCAGAGCCTATGCCCTTAACCAATATGGTCTCCTACCTGTCATAATGATGATACAGTTGTCATTTACTGAATGCCTGCTGTCAGCCAGATTCATACCCAGGCGTTTTCCATAATGAGGGAAATGAAGCTTGGAGAGACTAACTAGTTCATGCTCCACAAAAGCAAGCCCAAAAATATTTGTAAATGTGGTACGGTGGTTAAGGTGGCTGGATCCCACATGGCTGTGCACTTTGAGTCCCGGACCCAGCAGCTTGAAAAGCACACTAGTGGGGGACCAGCAGTTAGCGTAATGGCTATGTCGCTGGATTACCATGTAGCCGACTGTGGTTCAAGTCCCGGACCCGGTGGCTTAAACTCACACCAGGTGCATGTGCCTGCGTGCCCAAGATCCCAAGAGGAGAATGGAGGAGAAGGGATTGCCGCGTGGCCATCCCCCGGGGGGGTGATTTCTCGCTTTCTATCTCTCTGTCTTTCTGGCAAGCGCATGCACCCTATAGCAAAAACCTCTCCAAAAAAAAAAAAAGTAGTCGGGACAAGCAGTTGATGTAATGGCTATGTTGCTGAACTCCCATGTAGTGGACCACGGTTCCAGTCCTGGACCCAGTGGCTTAAACCCACATGCATGCATGTCCAAGATCCTGAGAGGAGAGTGGAGGAGAAGGGATTGCGGCATGGCCATTTCCCCTGTCTCTCTCTGTCTTTCTGGTGAGTGCACGCACCCTATAGCAAAGATCTCTCCAAAAAAAAGAAAAATAAGCTAGTCGTGTGTGTGCATGCCCAAATACAGATAAGAGAATGGAAAAGAAGGGATTGTGGTGTGGCCATCCCTGATAGAGAGTCTTCCCATCATGATCCACGATTTCTCTCTCTCTCTCTCTCTCTCTCTCTCTCTCTCTTTCTCTCTCTGTCTCACTCCACTGAGTGCACATGCCCTCTAGAAAATTTTTAACGATGTTATAAACCTATAACATTTAAACTAGTGTGTTAGTGGTGCAGGAACAAGCCATTCCCCATGGGAGTTCTGTATCTCCTACCCTCTGTCTCTGTCAGGCAAGTATACACACCCTCTAGCAAAACAAACAAACAAGACAAATAATGAAAGTGTTAAAAGTAAATCTTTGAAAAAAAAATAGATATGGGGCCAGCAGGTGGCATGGAGGTTAAGGCAGTTGGATTCCGCATGACTGACAACGTGGTTCAAGTCCCAGACCTGGCAACTTGAAAACCACACTGGGTGCATGTGCATGTGTACCCAAAATCCCGAGAGGAGAATGCAGAAGGGTGCATGTGTTGGCTGGAGAAACCAGAGAGAGACAGAGAGACAGAAAGCAAGAAATCACCCCCAGGGGTGACCATGCCACAAAAGCTAAAATAAATTAGTAAATAAATAAATAAAAGTTGGGCCAGCTGATGATGTGGTGGTGTGCTGGTAGCTGGATCCCACATGGCTGTGAGATTTGAGTCCTGGACCCAGAGACTTGAAAATTACGCTAGATACATGTGTGTGTATGCCCCAAATCCAGAGTACGCTGGATACATGTGTGTGTATGCCCCAAATCCAGAGAGGAGACTAGAAGAGAAGAGATTGCAGTGTGGCCATCCCCAATTGGGGGGAGGGGTTCTTTCTCAAAATTTCCCTCTTTCTCTCTTTCTTTCTGTTTCATTCCATCAAGTGCACATGCCCTCCAGCAAATTTTTAAAAATGTTATAAAACTACAACATTTAGTTTAGTGTGTTAGCGGTACAGGAAGAGACATAATTAAACAGGTAGCTTAGAAACAAAACAAAGCAAAATTATGTGTGTGTATGCTCACATGGATACATACATATATTGAATTTGTAAGGTAAAGAAAATATCAGAAGTCAGTGGGAAAGGGAAGGATTATATAATAACCAGTGCTAGGATAATCTGCAACATGGGAAAAAAATGATTGCATAATACACTAAAATAAGTTATATATGTATAAAAGGTGAAATTTTAAAAGGGAGAAAATGAAATTATGCATTAGAATTTTTTTTTGGTGGAGAAGTGCTTTTTAAGGCATATATGTAATACAAGAAAACAAGACATTGACTGGTATGCCTACATAAAAATTAAACCTTCTAGGGGTCAGCAGGTGGCATGGTGGTTAAGGTACTGGATTCCCACATGACTGACAGTACAGTCTGAATCTCGGACATGGCAGCTTGAAACTCATGCCCAAAGTCCCAAGAAGAGAATGGAGAAGGGAATGTAGCATGGCTATTCCCCGCTGGGGTGTGATTTCTCACTTTCCCTCTCTCTTCAGAGAGTGCATGCACCCTATGGCAGAAACCTTAAACGACATTAAACCTTTTGTGGCTAGGTGGTAACACAACTGGATCCATGTGGGAAAGATTCTGATTTGCACCTGGGGGTCCTACCTGAACACGCCAGGCATGCACAAGTACCCATGGTTTGGGCCTGCTGAGACTGGGGGTGGATCATGATGTGAAGACCTTGTTGGGAGTGCCTTTCTCTCTCTCAGAATAAATAACTAAATAAATTTAAAATATATAAACTTTTAGAGGTCAGCAAGTGGTGTGGTGGTTAAAGTGCTGGATCCCACATGGCTGACTGTGTGGTTTGAGTCCTGGGCGCAGTGACTTGAAAAACACGCCAGGTGTGTGTGCGTAAGTGCCCAAAATCCTAAGAGAAAAATGGAGGAGAAGGGATTTCAGCATGACCATCACTTTGGGGGACGAGGTGATTTCTTACTTTCCCTCTCTCTCTGCCTGTCTCTGTCTCTCTTGGGCAAGCACATGCACTCTATGGCAAGAATCTAAAACTTATATATACATATATATATACACATACACACATATTTTTATATATACATTTATGTGTATATATATGTGTGTGTGTATATAACAATGCAAATCAATAAGAAAGACACTAAGAGCAGAAGACTAAGAACAGAACAGATGAATTTCATATGAAGAAATACAAATTTGGTGACCAGCAGATGGTGTAATGGTTATGTTGCTGGACTCCCACGTAGTGGCCACAGTTCAAGTCCTGGACATGACGGCTTAACACTCAAACCAGGTGCATGTGTGTGTGTGCCCAAAATCCTGAGAAGAGAATAGAGGAGAAGGGATTGTGGTATGACCATCCCCCTTGGGGAGTGATTTCTCATTTTCTATCTCTCTGTCTCTTCCTCTGTCTCTCCAGTGAGTGCATGCACCTTATAACAAAAACCTCTCTTTAAAAAAAAGAAATATAAATATGTAATGAAATATTGACAAACTTTGATCTCTCTTGAAATTTTAAAAACCGAGCTAAAAACAAAATACCATTGTGCTGTCTGTCAAATCAGCAAAGATGTTTTCGTTTTTTAAATTCAATTACATTTATTTGGGGGACAAGCTATAATGATATGTAATTATGGGGTATGTGGTGGTATTATGATATATGTATACCATCTGGAAGCTGATAAACACATGCATCCCCTTAAACATTTATCATTTATCTTTGCTGTCTAAAAACAACTTTGCACCTTTTGACCAACATCTTCCCATTCCCAACCTACTCCCCCACTCCCCAGCCTCTGGTAGCCACCCTTCTACTCCCTGCTTTCAAGCTTGATTGTTTTAGAGTCCACATATAAGTGAGAACATGTGATATTTGTCTTTCTGTACCTGGCAGCAATCATGTTTTAAAATCGTAACTCTCAACATTATAAAGCACTTTCATGAACTGGTAAAGAGGACAGATTGGTCTGGACTTTCTGGGTGGCCATTTGGCAAGATGCAGCAAATGCCTTAAGAAAAGTTCAAGCCTTTTGTCCCAGAAACTTCTTGTCTCAGAATGTTTTCTTAAAGAAATAGTAATATACATGGAGATATTAGCACAAAGCTACTCGTTTCACCCCCCACCCCCAATAACCTGAGAACAGCCATTAGAAGAATGGTTAAACAAATTATGAGATGGCCATATAATAAGCTGTTATGCAGTCATCAGAAATGATGTTTACAGTGGCCAGTACATGACATAGTGGCCAAGATGCTGGGTTTTTACATGCCTGATCCTGAAACCGAGCTGAGACGCTCTAAAAGAGGTGGACCCTCAGCTTCCCTTTAATTATTATTATTATTTTTGTGTGTATGTGAAAGTGTAACTTCCCAAACTGAAAATCAAATAGAACTAAAAGTATCTCTCCAGATTGTTTGAGGAGAGGTCCATTTAAATGTAGATGTTACATTTAAGGCTCTTGACTTTGACTATACCCACCTCATCTCTGAGGTAACTAAACCCTAACTCACAGTAAATAGAACAGCCTTCATATGGTAATAAATGATCTTTTTCTAGCAATAATTATGTAAAAGATGATCTGTCATCTTTTAATGTACTAAAAAGGAGCTTATAACCTTCCTCTTCTCTTTGTCAAAGAAATTAGTTTCTTAACTCTAGGAATTAAGATGTAGACATTATGCATAACACAAATTATAAGGTGTTTTGTAGGACAATGATCAGTAACTACATCACTGCCAGGCCGAAATGCGCCAAAGACCTGATGATCACCCCCTTCCAGAACAGAAAATTGATTATCTAAGGCCTCACCAGTCAAGAAATGCCAGGAGATGATCACACCCTCTTAAACCAATCATTGAATTGATCGTGTACTTGGGACCTCTGCCCCTATTTTTGCCCTGAAAAACACAAGTGCCTATGGTTTGTTTTTATAGCACTTGGTGGGCAAGTGAACCTGATTTGAGTTTGGTTACAACCTCAGTTTGAGTCCTGGACCTGGCAGCTTGAAAATCACACTGGGGACATGTCACGTGCATATGTGCTCAAAATCCCAAGAGGAGAATGGAGAAAAGATTGTAGAGTGCTCATCCCTCTGGGGAGTGCAGGAGAAGCAATTTCTCACTTTCACTCTGTCTCTCTCTGTCTCTATCCAGAGAGTGTTGCAGAAAAACAGACACCAAGGAATGGAAACAGCACTCAGGAGAGAAAGGAGAACTCTATTATGTTGGCAGGCACAGAGGAGTTAACACTGCATCTCAGGGCCCGACTTTTAAAGGGGAATTGGGGAGAGAAGTTATCAGGATTCTAGGAATAGGGGAAAAGCTCAGAACCTGCCCTAAAATGGAGGTAGCAGAGAAGCAGGAAGTCTAACCTATTCAAGGTTTCAGGTTACCCTGTAGCTCCAAGGAGGGGCAATAAGTTTGCTGAAGGGCAGAAACTTCAGGCAGCTAACAGCCCTGAGTTATTCATGAATTCAGGGTCTCTCCATATCATTCCCCCCTCTTGAGCCTCCTCAACTATACTCAAGGAGGGTCAATTAACAGGAGGGTGGTAGACTGGTAGTTTCCAGTTTCAGGAGCAGTGACAAGCAGTTGATACTTGATGGCTTCAAGGTGGGAGGTTACAAATTGCTTAATCAGATTAAGGACACATGGTCCAACTGCCAGTGCTAAAAGGATAACCGCTAGGGGCCCCACAAGAGGCAGTAGCCATGGGGCCCATGTCCAGAGCCCATTCCAACCTGCCCAGGAGTCAGCTGTTGCTTGCTGATGTTTACAGACCTAATTTTTAAGTTGCTTGGCCATGTCTTGGACTACACCTGATTTACTGGTATAAAAGCAACATTCCTCTCCTAGAAATAAACAGAGTCCACTCTTTTCAGCAGTCAGGAGATCTAACCCTCTCTGGTTCTGTAGGACCACATTAGTCAAGGAGTCTAGCTGGACTTGTAGAGTCTCAATAATATTTACTACCTGTTGGAATTCCTCTGCCAGGGCAGTGCACAGCTGCTGGTAGTAAGCAGCAGAGGATGCCATTTCTCTAATCCTGGTCCTAATCCCAACAGCAATTCCTAGTCCTACTAGGAGGGGAATAAATTCTATTGCCCTCCAAACTCTAGAATGTACTACCAGGGGGACATTGACTGTCTTATTTTCCTGTAGAATGTCCACTTGGGGGGGGTGAGAATTGCCTAGGTACAGCTTTCATTTCCTGCAAGAGTCCCTCCTGATACTTGGTGAGATGGGTGCAACCACTCTCAGTATTGAAATCCCAGTCAGGACTTTCAAGCCTTGGGCCCAAGCCTTGGGGTTTACTAGATTGTTGCTACCACAAGGACTCTGCAGCACTTCTCTCTGTTAAGTAGGGTGAGGAGTAGTTGCCAACAGTCGTCCCAGGTGGGCTGGTGGGTTTGGAGTATAGACTGCAAGAGATCTATCATTGCCTGGGGCTGTTCCAAGTAGGAGAGGGTGTGGCATTTCCAATTAAGCATATTGGTACTGGTGAAGGGCTGGTAGTAGAGAGTTGCTCTGCCTTCTGCAATAGCCCCATCTGCACCTATCTGGGGTGGGGGGGTTCCTCTGGTCTCCTGAAGAGGCATCCGAAGAGTGAGATTGCCTGGAGCTGCAGCAGCTCACCGGGTGACAACAGGTAAGGCAGAATCTGGGTGTGGGGCGGCTCTTCAGGCCCTGGAGAAACAGATAGGGTCGGGGTTTCAATTTGATTACTGGTTCGGTCGGAACATATGGGGATAGAGCTGCAGGATTGGAGCTGTGGGTTTCTTTTGGTCAGAGTTTGGTACTAGGTGCATGACATGGGCTGCAAAAATAGTGCATTGGTTTTTCCCCCTTATGCAGATTCGTACCCAGGGTGGAATGACTTGGGCTATCTGTAGCCAGGAGTCAGCATAGGGAAACTGCTCAGGGTGGCCAGGGGTGCCAATAACAACATTGTACATAGCCCACATGGTAGGGAGATGTAAGGTTTCCTGAGGTGGCCATCTGACCTTGAAAGAGGGTCACTCAACCTCACAGAGGGCTCTCAACTTCTATGGTTTCATTTTAACTCCATAATCACCAGAGAAGCCCTTTTAAAAATTAGTCAGCAAACAGGCTAGCAGAGTGGGCTTGGATGACTTGAACTGAGGTTTTCCCATTGTGTCCCAAATATCTCTGACCTCTCCAGTTATTAAAAGCTTGGACTTCCTAGAAGGCTAGGGAGATTACTGGTTGGAGGAAGTGATCTATGAGGAGACTCAGGAGGGATGGAGGCTCCTGAGGGTGGGCTTTAGCCCAGAGGCTCAGAAGTTGTGCAGCCTCTTGAGGGACACTGCTGAAAAGACCAGGTGGCGCAGGCAAGAAGTTTGTTCAAGTTTGCAGGAGGGCCTTGACCAAGGACTGCAATCAGAAGGACCACAGAGGTCTCTCTCTGGGGTCTGTCCTCTCAGTATTCCAATGGTGGATACCCTGGTGCTGGAGGGGGGTATTTCTGTGGCGGGTGGCAGGTGGAATGGCAGAGGACAAGGGAATGGAAATCTGTTGAGCTAATAGATGAAGGAAGTTGTCTAGGTAGAGGGTGTTGCCTGCTCTCTTCTTTACAAGACAGAGTGGGCAGGTTTCACTCCACAGTGGAAGTCTTTGTAGGTAGGTCAGAACAGGCCCTGGGAGGACATTTTTCATCATAGTCGGGAGGAACTCATGTCCTAGCCTCCAAGGACAGAAGTGGTGACTTGACATTTCCTACTCTGCCTATCTGCCTCTACAGGGAAAGCCCTCCCATCAGCTTCTGCGTCTCCCCTCCCTTGAATGACGTCACAACAGACAAAGGGTGGGTGCCTTCCAGAGGGGACCAATCAGGCATCTGTCTGGCCATGTCCCTGTGGGCTTTGTGTAGTTCCTTGGCAATAAGAAATTGGATATAAATCATCCACCGAATTGAACGTGTAGAGAGGGACTGGGTCCCCCAGCAGCAATTTTGCCATTTAGCCTTTCATGGAACAACCACGGAAATGCAGTTACAGACCCAATCATGCTCTGTAGTGAGAAGCTGTGGAGCCACAAACACATTTGCTCATCACAAACACTCACATTCATGCAGAGGTTATACATTCCCTCCCAACCCCAGCCAATTACCAGATGAGCCCTAACTGCTGGTCCTGTGATCGAAGGAGAGTAATCCGGGTCTCCTCCTCTACTCTATCTGAGTAGGTCTAACTAGGGCTCTACAGATCCTCAGGGGCTTACTAGATTACCAGAGTTGACCAAGGCTGATGTATCAGGTTCCAGGAGTTGGTCCTTCTCTCCAATTGAAGTCCAGAGATCCAGGAACACTTGGCCTCCGTGTGGGCATCCTGGCTGAGGAATCCCGTCAAACCAGATGGGGGCATGCCTAGCTCTCCACACCATAGTGCCTGTCCTGGCGGAAAATGCCCTGGCATCAGTGGCTCAAAGGGCCAGTCTTATTCCATTTCCTGACCAATGCACAAAATGTTGCAGAAAAACAGATGTCGAGGAATGGAAATGGCACTCAGGAGAGAAGGGAGAACTCTTTATTATGCCATTGGGCACCGAGGAGTTAATATTCTGAATCTCTGGCCCCAACTGGGGGTTGGGCACTGTCTTTTATAGGGGAACTGGGGAGGGGAGGTCTGGAGATGTTAGAAATGGGAAAAGGCTCAGAACCTGCCCTAAGATGGAAGTGGCAGAGCAGCAGGAAGTCTAACCTATTAGAGGTTTCAGGTTACCCTGTAGCTGGGGTGGGGGGGGGAGGGGGGGAGGTGGCTAGGCAATAAGTTTGCCAGAGGGCAGAAACCTCAGGCAGTTATCAGCCTGGAGTTATTCATGAATTCAGGGTCTCTCCATATTGAGAGCACACAAACCCTATAGCAAATAAAAAAAAAAAAGATGTTTACAAAGATTTTTTTTAATGACACAGGAAAATGTATGATAATAAGTAAGATAATCTAGACAAAGTGGGCAAATTCCTAGAATCACATCTATCATCAAACTGGAGCAGAAGTAGAAAAGCCGAATAGACCTATAACAAGTAAAGAGATTTAATCAGTGATCAAAAACTTCCTCTTATGAGACATGTCACCCATAACTCCTCATCTGCAGAAGAGTCATTTGTGTAAAAATAAACTATAAATATTGGGTCATCAGGAAAGTCATGACATATTTTTTTAATGTAAAAATGAATCATGACTTTTCCAAAAACCTAATACTCCAGGGTTCATATTCTGGACCAAGGCAATACTGGAGATGAACAAGATTTGTCTTCGGACCCAGCCTCATGGCATAGATAGTAATAAACTGAACTGCAGTGCTGGAAATCACATGACCAACTGTGATTCAGATGCCTGGTCAGCTTGAAAGCACACCAGGCATGTGCACAGGTGCCCAGGATGCTGGCAAGCTGGAGTGCTGGGGAACAAGGATTATGGCATGATGAGACTCTGTTGAGGGCGCTTCTCTCTCTCTCTTTCATACACATGTTCTATATCATGAATAAAATAAATATACTTAAAGAAAATGATGTGCCTTCACCTTCACCTTTACATGCTCTTGATGATCCCAGGAGCACTATTTTCTCTTTCTAGTGGCCTCCTGTTATCAACACTTTCTTCTCTAGCAAAATTTTCCCTATGGAAAAGAGCAAGTAAACTAATTTATAGTCAGTTGTACTTGACTGATAATATATACATGGTTCCTGGGGATATTTGCATACTAATAGAGGCCAAAGCAGTAGCTAAGTGAAGGAATCCCTAGGTGGTCTGGCATTCAAACCCATTTTCTATCTCCTCCCACCAGTCTTCTACCTCCCTACTCCTCTATACAAACTGAGCTACAGAAACAGTCTCTCCTTTTTAAAATTTACATTTAATGATTGTACATTTTTGCATCATACGATATGGGTTCTTAAAACATAAATGCATTGCATGTCAAACAAGTCAAAGAAATTACTTGTGCACGATAATGAAACTGAGCAGGGACCCCCTAAGAGGGATGGGTCCTCAGTTTCCCCTTCTGTTGAAGAAAAAGTGAAAAATTTCCAAACTGAAAATTAATAAGGGCTGAACCAAAAGTAAAGTGTATTTTCTAAGGCTCTTGGAATGCAAGGTCTATTTACATTGTAATGGCCCAGAGTAAGGGATAAGTCTTCCGGTTAGGATAATGAAACAATATTGACCATGAATATGGGCCATTTGACCTTTAAAATCCTCACTTAAAAGAAAGATAAGGTGGGACCAGCAGTTAGCTTAATGGCTATGTCGCTGGACTCCACGTAGTCGACTGCGGTTTCCGTCCTGGACCCTGTAGCTTAAACTCATGCTGGGTGCATGTGCGTGCGTGCCCAAGATCCCGAGAGGAGAATGGAGGGGTGATTTCTCACTTTCTGTCTCTATGTCTCTCTCTGTCTGTCTGGCGAGCACACGCGCCCTATAGCAAAAATAGCAAAAAAAAAAAAAAAAGAAAGAAAGAAAGATAAGGTTTTCATTTCACTATGTTACTATGTTAGATGTTTAATAGGCTGGAAACTGATGGCTGTGAGCTCAAAGACCCCAGGTTAAATGGCACCAGAAATCTGAAGAAAAATTTGATTATCTAAGGCCTCACCAATTAAGAATGCCCACAAGATGATCAAGCTCTCTTTTCCTTTTTTTTTTTTTTTTTTTTTTTTTTTATTAGGGGGTTCT
>NW_006205516.1:891440-896779 GCF_000334495.1 Tupaia belangeri chinensis
GCTCACCAGACAGAGAGACAGAGAGATAGAAAGCGAGAAATCACCCCCAGGGGGGATGGTCACGCCGCAATCCCTTCTCCTCCATTCTCCTCTCGGGATCTTGGGCACGCACGCACACATGCCCGGCGTGAGTTTTAAGCCACCGGGTCCGGGACGCGAACCACGGTCAACTACGTGGGAGTCCAGTGACATAGCCATTACGCTAACTGCTGGTCCCGAGCCCTCTTGAACAAATCACTAAACTGATCATGTGCCTGAGACCTCTACCCCTAATTTTGCCCATAAAAATGCATGTAGGGAACACTGAGACCAGATCTTTTCAGCACGAGCTACCCGCCCTCCTTGCTTTGCGCTTTGCAATAAAGCTGTACTTTCCTTCATCACACCATGTGCCTATGGTTTGGTTTTATAGTGTTTGGGCGAGCGAACGTGATTTGAGTTCAGAGACAATAACTCTCCATTCTTGTGTCTGTTAAATGTTCTTTTTTCTGACTCCCTCTTTCCCACCCCTGAGAAACAGTCTCTTGCTCTTCCAGTCAAATGACTCTACTTGCTGTACCCCATCTTCGATCCCACTCCAGTCATCAAGTGCCTTATATATGCTCAAGTTTCCCAAGATTTCTTTCCATGAAGATGCCTTCTTTGAGCCAGCAGGTGACATGGTGGTTAAGGGTGCTGGACTCCCACATGGTCGACTGCAGTTCAAGTCCCAGACCTAGCGGCTTGGTTTCTCACTTTCTCTAAAGTTACATAAAATAATTCTAAAAAGAAAAAAGAAGAAGCCTTTTTGAGGACCCATTAGAGTCTTACCTATCCTCCAGGCTCACCTAAATCCCACGCCTTCCCCTGAATTCTTTCATTTGTTAATTTGATGACTAGTTCTTTTTCTTTTTTCTCCAAAGTCATAGGACTTGTCGGCTTGTGGGAATGGGGATTGTGTGTGGGGGGCAGAGACAGTGAGAGAGAAAGTGAAAAATCACCCCCAGAAAAAAACATGCCTCAATCCCTTCTCCTCCATTCTCCTCCTGGGATCTTGGGCACACATACATGCCTGGTATGATTATCAAGCCACCAGGTCTGGAACTCGAACTGTAGTCAGCCATGTGGGAGTCCAGCAACGTAAGCACTATACCATCTGCTGGTTCCCTCCAGTGACTAGTTCTTGAGCACCTATTATCTACTTGGCACTGTTGCAGGCACAAGAGATGTAGTGGTAGCTAAAACAAATGTGGGTCCTGGCATCATGGAACTTAGTTTATTGGGAAATACTGACCTCAAAGAAGTAAAGTAATACATGCAATAACTACACATTGTGATGCATGCACTGAAGTAAAGACCAGAATGCAGTAAGAGAGAATAATGAAGTCAGGGAAAACAGCTTTCTTGAGTAGCCCAACTATCCCTTGCCTCTCTCTGATATAAGCCCCTAAAGTCTTCCCATGCTCAGATGCCCAATCAGATACCCCTATGTGCCAGGCCTTGTGCAGCAATTATAATACTAGGACTACTGGTTGAGCAGTTGCTGTATGTCAGGCAGTGTGTTGTGCAGTTTATATATATCCCCTCATTTAATTCTTAAAATGACTCTTTGAGTGAAGTATTGTTATTATCCCCATCTTACAGATGAGATGACTGAGTCACAGAGTAGTTCAGGTACTTTCCCAAGGTAGTTCATTTAGCTGGTGATAACTCTAGGACTCAGATCCAGGTTGCTGGTGATAACTCTAGGACTCAGATCCAGGTTGCTGGTGATAACTCTAGGACTCAGATCCAGGTTGTCTAGTTCACCCACTTAACCACAATATTCCACTGTACTTTGTAAGATGTGTGCATGTGGTGTGTGTGTGTGTGTGTGTGTGTGTGTGTGTGTGTGTTGGGGAGAGCACACAGTTGAAGAGATCAGCCTAGCTGGGGATCTTCCATGCATGCACTGACCATATTGCACCATATCCTGGTACTCTCCTTGGTGGCTGGGGGAAAAGGACAGATAGCCACGCTGTCAGGAGTGAGGGACTAGGGTACATGAGTTCTAGAAGTCACAAGATGTAGTGACACTATTTCAGCTGGATCTTGGCTGAATTTGTATTGTCTGACAGAAAAAGAAAAGAAAAAACAGAGGCCTCAAGTACAGCCTGTCCAAAGGCACAGAGATGGAAAGAACATGATACATTCCATGAATGGGCAATCCGCTGTGACCATACTTGGAGTTTGGGTCATGACAGCAGAGAGGGGAAGGCAGACTGGGCTGACTTGCCTTCTTCCTTCTATTTTCGGAAATATGGATCCTCTTTGCCCAGGGAAAGTATCCATTTCTTCATGTTGAAGACAGAGCTGGGCATTGAGGGGATGTGCAGACAGAAAGTTGCATGCCACCACTTTGCTTTCCGGAGAATAAAAGATGGTCATTGGAGAGAGCATGGGGGACAGGGTAAAGGCCCACTCTCAATCTCTTACACAAATTACGGGAGGCAAGTCATGTTTCTCTTTGTTCCGTGATGGCATAAAAATTAAAACTTTGTCCTCAAGCTAGAAAATAAGAACTTACCCGTAATGTGCAATCCATGTACTCCCTCAGCTCCTGCAAATCTTTTCAATGATTTTATCCTGGATAATTGACACAATTTTTGTTAATAGTCCTGTTACTGATTTTTGGGAGTGTGCTATCCCATAACTCTACTTTCTGATATCCCCCAGAGTTTCCACAAGCATGCTGAATATAGACTAGGTGCCTCAGTTTCCCCATCTGTAGGATGAGGACTATAAAAGTTCTTACCTCATAGAGTTGTTGGAGGGGTTAAATAAGATATCGTTCTTAGCACAGACCCTGGCCCACAGTGAGCCTCTTTCTTCCGTTAATGGTAATACGATCATTAAGATTTGTTGATTGGGGGATCAGCAGATGGTGTAATGGTTATGTCGCTGGACTCCCATGTAATTGACTGTGGTGTGAGTCCTCGTCACGGTGGCTTAAAACTTAGACCAGGAACATGCCTGTGTGTGTCCCAAGTCCTAAGAGGAGAATGAAAGAGAAGGGATTGCACATGGCCATCCCTCCTGGGATATGATTTCTCCCTTTCTGTCTCTCTGTCTCTCTGGCGAGCAAATGCGCCCTATAGCAAAAATATTTCTCACACACACACACAAAAAGATTTGTCAATTGGGTATTTTTGTTTTGCTGAGAAAAGAGGTATTGGATGGGAGGATAGGAATCTTCCTGTTACCAAATGCTCCTAAATACACTCAACTGCTAGGGCCAATACCTCTGGGGTTACTTTAACCATTAAGAATCTAAGAAAGGTTTCTAACCAGTCACTAAAATAACCTGCATGTCCCTTGGTTTGCTTCTTTAATCCAGGGCAAGCATAAATACCCTCCAAATCACCAGCTTATTTCTCCAAGGAAATCAGCTTATACAAACTTAGAACTGAACTGGCCACACCTTCTTGCTTGCTACTCTTTTTTCTTTGGGCTTTGAGAGTATCCCACTGCTTCTCCATCATGGTCTTAGCCTAGTCCCCCTTGGCTCTGCTCTTGTAAGTTGCTACACCTCGTTAGCCAGGGTTCTATGAATGTAAGACAGCCAAACTGGAAAGAGCCTTGGCTAACAATCACCCTCCTCTCAAGACCTCATTTTACAAAGGGGAATGCACCAGAAAGGGGGGAGGGCCGATTTATCCCAGGTCACATATCAAGTTTGTGGCAGAGCCATGCCTAGGACCTGGCGGTTTTGCAAATACAGCCCTGCATTAGTTCTCTAGGCTCAGGAGGAAGACAGTCCCCAGTATTGACAGCAGCATTGAAAGGATTGGTTGGGCTTATCTCCTGGGTATAAATTACTGTAAAATCAAGTCATGAAAGTGGCCGAGCATGACTATGAATTATCCCACTGTGACTATCACACCAAGGCACTTCAGGACTTCCAGCCTGACCCAGCAGCAGAACTAGCCTCTGCCAGAAGTGAAGCCTGATTTTGGCATGTGCTCATCATGTCTTTCCCTGTTCACTGGGGTATCTTGCAACCCAACCAACACTGCTCAGAGAAGCAATTACACAACCAGTGACAGAAGACAGCCTGAGGAGTGGCCGTGTTGTGTTCTTCTCTGGTGCCTTGTGCATGGTTGGTGTCCAACAAACATATGCCGAACTGAATTTTTTATAGCTCTGTGGGGAAATAGGCATTGCACTGTGGGGGAGGAGTTGTTCTGGACTGTACATTGAGAATACTCATGAAAGTTCATTCAAAATGGGGAGATGAGGGACCAAGAGGTGGCATGGCGGTTAAGGCACTGAACTCCCACGTGGTTAACCATGGTTTGAGTCTTGGACCTGGTGACTTGTTTTCTCACTCTACCCCCTGCCCCTGTGAGCACATGTGCTCTGTAGTAAGTTAAACATAAATAAATAAATAAATAAATACAGTTAAATAAATAATTCTTTTAAAAGAATGGGGAGATGAGCTAAAGGTCTGCCAGATGTTGTGGGAAAACACATTCAGGCCTAGAATCCCAGGGAAATGAGGCGAGCACAGTTTATTCTTATGTCAAGTTTCCTCAGCAGTGCTGCCAAGACCAATAAAAATTTAGTTCTCTCTGAAATATGTAAAATAATTGCTTTTATAAAATTATTGCTTTTATAAAATTTGCAGGGCTTTTGGTTTTGTTTTGGTAAGTTTCATTTAAGCCTCTTCTTTTTTTCTTTCTGTAGCCTCATCGTCAGAGAACATAGCCCTCTATCCACTCACCTTGGCTGCATTCCCAGGTTCCTTAGTTTTAGCAGAGAAAGATTTATTGTCCAATATTAATATGGTAATTCCAACTCATAAGAGCAATTTGACAGTGAAGATGCAGCTACCTCCCTACCCCACAGTGTGTATATGAGATATGAATGCAGAAATCTGTTTGATAATTTTTAAAAATAACTTTATTGAGATAGTCACATATCAACAAAGCCCACTCCTTTAAAGTGTATATTCAGTGTTTTTTTAGTATATTCAGAGTTCTTCAACCATCTCCTATCTCATTTCATAATGTTTCTATCACTTCAAAAGGAACCTTATATCCATTAGTAGTCCCTTTCCATTCCCTCCCTCACCAGTCCCATGAATCCCCAATGCACTCTGTCTTCTCTAGTTATTTTGTTCAGATGGGTGGTCTTGTCTCCCAAATAGCGACTTGGGAAGTTCCCTCAGGGCAGTGACCAAGGCTTTACTCATCTTGGGGGTCCCTCACAGGACCTAGAGCAGGATGGAAAACATTAGTACTTGTGGGATAAAATCAAATGGTTAAAATTTAGTTTAAGAAAAAGCAAGCTGAGCCGCGCGGGGCGCCCGGCGGAAGCCT
>NW_006205516.1:899807-907223 GCF_000334495.1 Tupaia belangeri chinensis
AATAATAAAAAAAAAAAAGAAATAGCAAGCTTTATAGAGCAATGCTTTGCAGCAGAAAGATCTGTCATATGACCTCTTACTACAAGTGAAGAGCAAACACTTCTGTGTGTGTTTGCAGGAACGAACTATAAAAGCTGCAAAAAAGAAAAACAGAAGAAATTCCAATCGAAACTTTGAGAGGAGGTAATAAAACAGAAAATGCAATAGGCTATCAATGGCAGGAGTAAGAAGAAACTGATAATGCTTGCCTTAGGTAAAGAAACCCAGGTGGGAGCAAACATAGGAGGAAGGTTTTTCTCTGAATGCCTTTTGGTACCTTTTGATGCCTTTTGATTTTTGAACCATGGCAAGATGCCGACTATTTTATAAGTAAATTAAGACAAATTTAAAAAAAATAGCTGAATGAGATATAGGATGACATGGTTTCAGCTCTTGTTCTGAAATGGTTTCATTTACTGTACTCTATAAGACATCCCATCGTGTTTCATTTGGTTCCGGGTCTGAGGCCAGGACCCTATGTATCTATCTTATATCTTTCAGAGCATCGCAATATCCAACTGCTTCTCCCAATTTGACCACAGTTTTTATTTATGTTTCAGGAGAACAAAAGTATGTATCTGATAAAAATACACAGAGAGGAAACTGATATAATATCCAATGAACCTGTAGGAAGATGGGATTTTCTGTTACATTCAGAGGTACTCCCAATCCTTAAGATTTGGAACTACTTGTATACAACTCTTTGTGTAGAGTAGTAGGCCTGAACAACAGCCTCATGTCTGGGATGACAGTTGCTACATGATCTGGAAATGGCCCAAAGCCTCCCTTCTTTCCGACTTCCAAAGCATCCCTCCAATCTTGAGTGACTAAGATTATTTATTATTTTTGCCTAAAGGTAAAAGACAATAATCAGACAGTAAAGACAGAGCACTAGTTAGACACCAAAGAAGGTAATAGAAAGAATCCATTTTGAGGCCAGCAGGTGGTGTAGAGGTTAAGGTGCTGGACTCCCACATGGCCAACTGTGAGTCGAGTCCTAGATCTGGCAGCTTGAAAATCACTCCAGATGCTTATGCGTGCATGCCCAAAATCCCAAGAGGAGAATGGAGAAGAAGGGATTGCAGCATGTCCATCCCCTCTGAGAGGTGATTTCTCCCTTTCCCTCTCTCTGTCTCTCTCTGGTGAGTGGGCGAGTATATGTGCCCTATGACAAAAACCTAAAAAAGAAAAAAAGAGAGAAACAAAGAAGAAAGAACTCATTTAAAAAAAAAAGCTTTATATAAACAGTTTATTTAAACAGCAACAGACAAAACACCATAGAAACACAAAGGAAGTGATGGAGAATTGAGATGCTGGCTGGCTCCAGGTCTGAGACTTAGAAGTAACACTACCCAGACTGGAAGGAACAAATGTGGGGGAACAGATGTGGCTGTGACCAGGATGGTCTGGTCATAGTCAGCGAGAAGCCAAGTACAGCTCTACTGTGTGAAGCATGTCTGCACTCAGAGAGATAAATGCAAATCAGGCCCTTGATCTTAGTCATATTCCTTGGAATCTCCCTGAGAAAATCCTTATTGGTCTGACAGATGAGAATGAGCAGGAGAGCCAATCCAACGTTTTTGCTTCTCTTGACTGATAAAGCAATCAAAGAATGTTATTTTCTTGGTTGAGAGAACCTGTGATATAACATTTAGTATATAGTGTATAAAGTAAGTGATAACATAAAGTGAAGTAAGATGTATTTCAATCATGACCCCTATGGGGTAAAGAGAAGTTACTATAACAGGAATTCAGACACCCCACCAAATCCTCTTTTTGTTCCCTTGCATCTGCCCCCACTCCCAGCCTGATATACTTGACTTGTAAATTTTCTTTTCTTTTTGTTGAGAGATTTTTTTTTCTATAGGGCATGTGTTCTCACTGCAGAGACAGAGAGACAGAAAGTGAGAAATCACTCCCCAGGGGGGATGGCCATGCTGTAATCCCTTCTCCTCCATTCTCCTCTTGGGATTTTGGGCACACACGCACACACACCAGGTGTGAGTTTCAAGCCTTTGGGTCAGACTCAAACAGCAGTTGGCCTTGTGGGAGTCCAGCAACATAACCACTATGCCATCTGCTGGTGCTGTGTACTTGCATGCTTTCTAAGTTCTCTTGGCACTGCAACCAAATTCAAGTGTACAGCATCCTTTTACTGTTGTGACTTACTCTTTATCCCTTACTTGGCATAAATCTCCAGTCACACACAATATCCTAGTCATCATACTCTGTCTCTAAACATAATGAGAGCCAGAAAATCAACGGCTTTTGCGTTCCTAAACCAGCCCAAATGGCTAGGGACTGGAAGCAGGAATCAGTGAGGTCCAATGTGGGCTGATGGACATGTAACTAAGAGGAAGACTTATTCTTTGGTAGATGGTTACTGCTTTGGCCTTATTGTCTGGTTATTTTGTCTTTGGGCATAACAATAAGAATCTCGGCCATTGAAGATGGGGAAGATTCTTTGGGGGCCACAGAGAAAGGAGACTTTCTGTCATCCAAAGGGGAAGAGAGACAATAGGTTACCACCTCCTCTAATCCAGAGGTCTTAAAGTAGGGCCCAAGGACTGCTCCTCAGGGGTTTTCAAACACTCTTAAAACTGAAGGCATAACTATGGGCCCATAAAGGCATTTCTTTTTTTGAGAAGAAGATCCAAAACTATTTTACCAAATTCTCAAAAGGCTCTGGAACCAGTTGATAGTTAAGAACCATTATCTTTGACTTTCTCTTCTGTCCCTCCTACCCCCTGTACTGGACCTGGTGGGAGTCTTTATCCGTGTTCCAGCCATAATTTTGAAGGAGTGAAGACAGAGAAAGAGTGCAGAAATTTGGTTAAGAGAACCCAGGTGTTCTCTATGCACTCCCCCACAATTCCTCACACCTTCACCTCCATACTGCTGCTCTGAGGAAAAATGACTGCCCGACGGAGTGCAGTTGGGGGTGTTTAGGTTCAATGGACAAGCATGGGTGGGAGGAGAGGGTATTGTGTTTCTCCGGCTGGAGCAAACAAGGTAAGCTCTAAAAGGAAATCACAGCCCTTACTTGCACTGCCTCAGGGGAGAAAGGTGCCATTTCTCTGGAGCCAGTCCATGGCATGGTGGTTAAAGCAACTGGATCCCACATGGCTACCCATACAGTTCAAGTCCTGGACCCAGCAGCTTGAAAAACTGGGCATGTGTGTGTACATGCCTAAAATCACAAAGGGAGGGAAAAATGGAGGAGAAGGGACTGCAGCGTGACTATTCTCCAAGGATGGTGGTGGGAGGTGCTTTCTTTTCTCTCTCTCTCTTATGAGGGCATCCACACTCTGGCAAAATTTGTTTGAAAAATTAAGAAAAAAATTCTCAGCTCAGTTATCTTCAGCAGTGTCCCTTGGAACTATGTCCAGATGAACATGGTCATGGTTTTGGATAGGACAAATCTGAGGCAATGGCCTGGGACTCACCAGTTGAGAAATGTCAAAGTTGCCTTCATTCTTGTGTGTCCTATGGGAGCTTCTAATGTTCTGAGGGACTTCATTCCAGGCTCCCATATACTCACAGAGCCACGGGCTGGTCATAGACAAAGTTGTAATAGAAAAATTGTAATAGAAACTCCAATGTAAATGCTTCCCTTGCTTGTGCCCCCAAACCCCCACCAAAACTCTGTTGAGGACCAACCTGTCTCATCATCCTGCTTCATGGGTAGAAAAGAGTTAACCTGCTAAATGTGTCTAATCCTGAGTCTTTCCTCCCAGAGAACATGGTACTTTAGGTCAGTGAGAACCTTCAGTTCCACACCTGTGTGTGGGAGAGCCTTGCAATCAGGGAGATCTTTTTGTCCTTGTGTCTTTTAAATTAGACTTTTATCATTTCCCACTCAGTCTCCAGAGCAGCAGGTCTCAAATGAGGGCTGCATTTCATTTTCCAAAATCTGGTTTAAAATGAAGATATCTGAGCAAAACATCATCAAGAGATGTAGGTGAACTCAACACCAATAATCAAGTAAATCTAATTGCCACTTAAAAGACATTCCACCCACCACATTCTTTTTGAGTGCATATAGGACATTCATCAAGATAGACAACATACTGAATCATTGTCTTAATTCATTTTCCAACCCTTAATAGAATACCTATGACTGAGTAATTTATAAAAAAGAAATGTTTTTCTCACAGTTTTAGAGATTAGGGTTTTGTTCTGAGCTTCATTCCTCTCCACCTGTGCCTTGGTTTTATGCTTTTTTTTTTTTTTCATCTGTGTGGAGGGAGCAGTGTGGAGGCAGCAGTAGGCCTAGGGTCAAGATTCCAGATGACTCTCCATTATCTATTTAAGTGAGTGGAAGAGAGAAGACAAAAGTGATTAGAAGTGCCAGATTTTTAATAGAATTTTGAGAATAGAATAGTTGTTCTCAACTGGGTGATTTTGCCCACTAAGGAAATTTAGCAAGGTCTGAAGATAGTTTTGATGATAATGACTGACAGAGGGGATGTACTACTGGCATCTCATGGGCAGAAGGCTAGGGATTCTGCTAAACCTCCTACAGTAAATAAGACACAAAGAATTATCCAGCTCAAAATGTCAGTGATGCCAAGGTTAAGAAACTCTTGATTAGAAAGTGAAGGATGGGGGACCAGCAGTTAGCATAATGGCTATGTCGCTGAACTCCCATGTAGTCGACTGCAGTTCGTGTCCTGGACCTGGTGGCTTAAAACTCACACTGAGCACGTGTGCATGTGTGCCCAAGATCCCGAGAGGAGAACGGAGGAGAAGGGATTGCGGCGTGGCCATCCCCTCTGGGGGGTGATTTCTCGCTTTCTGTCTCTCTGTCTCTCTGTCTGGCGAGCGCACATGTCCTATAGTGAAAACCTCTCCAAAAAATAAATAAATAAATAAATAAATAAAGACCTGCAAATAGAACTATCATATGATCCATTATTCCCACTCCTGGGTATCTACCCAAAGGACAGGAGAATGATCAGTTGGAAAAGTGCTTGTACATCAATGTTTATTGCAGCATTATTCACGATTGCTAAGACATGAGACCAACCCAAATGTCCATGAGCAGATGAATGGATTGAAAAAGTATGGCACATATATGCTATGGAATACTATTCAGCCATAAAGTACAACAAGATCCTGACATTTGATAGAAAGTGGTTGAATATGGAAGATTTATTGCTGAGTGAAGCAAGCCAAGCTATGAAAGAAAGATATTGTATGTCTCCACTTAATATATACTGATTGCCCTCTATGGTAGAGACATAAAGATTGGAGGGCATAAAAGCAATGAAAATAGTTATGGATGCTGGCAACAGTGCAGAAGGAGGGTGGGAGAAGGGAAAAGTATAGGGAAGGAAATCAGGGAGAAAAATGGAGAGGCAAGACATTTGTGAGACACAGAAATGGTTTGTTACCCATTGATAATAACATGTATTGCATTCTCAACTAGACTGGTCTGATATGTATTTCATGTTCTCTTCACAATCCAAATGTTGTATTGCGATTGAATGTGTTTTTAAAAATAAGAATAATAATAAAAATAAAATAAAATAAGGAAAAAAAACATTTAAAAAATTAAATTCAATTAGATAATTCTTTGTTGAAAATGATTTATATGGTTAATATCCTTGATTTGGTTATCACACACTGCATACATGCTTTGAAAAACCATATTATACATCATTGATATGTACAACAATCAATGCAAATAATATATTATAAAATTTTAAAAATTTCCCTCTGAAACATCCACAAAGTTAGTACACTTAACTTCACCCCACCACTACTATTATTCTTCAACTTTGCCCTCATCCTTTTATGTTTTCTTTTTCTCCTTTCCAATCTGCCTACCTCTCTATCTCCACACCCATCAAAAGCTTTTACTTGGGATTCACTGTGAGAACACCATGGCATGTGGTCTCTCCTGTCAAGGTTTGTATTTCGGAAGCTTACAGGACCTAGTGAGTCTCTAGTCCACATAAGAAAAAAGAGCCCTGAACCAAAGAAAATATGGAAGTTTGAGCACAACAAATGAGGGCACCATGAAATTATACTATTCAGATTTTAGACCTCCTAGGTTTCTAGGTGGGGACAAGAGTTGTCCAACCTCATGGAGCAGGAGGCTTAAATCTAGGTGTGTGACCAAATTGGGGATCCTGATCATACCCTGGCTCTTTATCTGACCTTCAGCTTACTGCCTATCACCAGGGAAAGGAGGGCCTAATAGCCATGTGTGAGCAAGTGCTGGCTGGCTCCTGAGAAGGGGGGGGTGCCTAAACAAGTGTCCTTGAATTTGTCTTCAAGAAATACTTCCCTACTCCTCCACTGGATGCAGTCTTCTCTATTACAGCTTTTTCAAAGCAGGCCTTTGGGGCCAGACTAGACTCGAGTTCTTAACCTGGCTCTGCCAAGCTTCTCAACCTCTCTGAAGCAGTTTCTACATCTTTAATATGGTACTCCTGGGACCAGGAGATTGAGTAATGGTTACATCACTGGACTCCCATGTGGCCAACTGTGGTTCAAGTTCTGGACTTGGCGGCTTGCTTTCTCACTTTCTCTCTCTCTCTCTGGTAAAATTAATAATAATGATAATAAAGATACTACTAAAAATAGCTGTGGAGGTCAGCAGGTAGCATGGTGATTAAGGCACTGGACTTTCACATAGTCAACCAAGGTTAGAGTCCCGGATCTGGCAGCTTGAAAGTCATGTGAGGTGTGTATATGGGTGTGCCCAAAATCCCAGGGGAAGAATGGGGGTCTCTCTTTCTGGTGAGGGCACACACCTTATGGCAAAAACCTTGAAAAGAAAAGTCCCTTCTTTGAAGATTTGTTGTGAAAATCAGAGAAAACGTAAGTCTAGCTCTTGGCACATAATTGGTAGTCCCTTCTTTGAAGATTTGTTGCCAAAATCAGAGAAAACGTAAGTCTAGCTCTTGGCACATAATTGGTACTTAAAACATGATAACTCATATCATCATCAACCTGCTTGCTTTGCCCTGTGGAAGTGAGCTCTTGGCAATGAATAAGAAAGGCGAAGAATGTATCCTGACATGATAAATTATCCACACAAGTCCTGGTAGACTTACACAGGAAGGGAAAACTTTTCCCTCTTCCTACCATATTCCCTGTTCTCTTCTTCCTTCACCTGAGAGCTGTCATATTCTCTCCCTATCAAAATCTACTCTTAGGTAAGATTAGGGTTACTTACCCTGAAGGATGGAAAAGCTAAGGAGAAAATGTCAATTATCAACTAGTGGATGGGGAATATCCACCTCAGTGCCACTGAAACCCCAGCCCACTCTACATTCAAGAACAAAAGTGAGTTTTAGGGACAGTTCCTCAACTTGATAAAGGACATACACAAAAAAATCTATAATGGTTAAAAACTTGAAATTT
>NW_006205516.1:907243-909763 GCF_000334495.1 Tupaia belangeri chinensis
TGAGATCAGGAATAAGGCAAAGATATTCCCTTACCATTGTTTATCCTCATTGTAATAGAAGTCATAGCTAATGTAATAAGATATGCAAAGGGAAAAAAATATACAGATGAAAATGGAAGAAAAACACTGTCATTATTTTCAGATGACTTGATGATTTATGTAGAAAATCTGAAAGAATCTACCAAAAATCTACCTGGAACTAATAAGCAATTACAACAAGATTGAGGGATATAAGTTTAATATACAAAGTCATTCATTTTCATATATAGCAGCAATAAAGTAGAACTTGAAATTTATTTATTTTTAAGTTTTTACCACAAGATGCATGTACTCAGCAGAGAGATAGAGAGAGACAGAAGGAAAGTAAGAAATCACCCCACTGTGGGAGATGGTCATGCCACAGTCCCTTTTCCTCTATTCCCCTCCTGGGATTCTAGGCAACATGCACACATGACCAGCATGATTTTCAAGCCACCAGGTTTGGTATTTGTATCATGGTTGGCCATGTGGGAGTCTAGCACCTTAACCACCATACTACCTGCTGCCCCCAGAATTTGAAATTAAAAAAAAAATTACTATTTACATTAGAATTCCCCAAAATGAAACACTTAGGTAGAAAGCTAACAAAAACATATACGGGAGCTATATGAGAAAAACTACAAGAACCTGAAAGAAATCAAGGAAGAACTAAATAAATGGAGCACTGTTTCATGTTCATCAGTAAGAAGGCTCACTATTTTCAAGATTTCAGTTCTTCTTAACTTATTCTATAGATCATCCCCAATCTCAGCAAATTTATTTCATGGATGTTAACAAATTGACTCTAAAGTTTGTATGGAGGGGCACAAGACTCAGAATAGCCTACTAAATAATGAAGGAAAAGAATAAAATTAGAGAATTAAAACTAGATGGCTTCAATACTTATAAAACTATAGTAATCAATGCAGCATGGTATTGGTGAAAGAACAGACAAATAGATCAATAGAACAGAGTAGAAAGTCCATGAATAGGCCCACATAAATATAGTTAACTGGAGCCAACCAGTAGTATGGTGGTTGGGTGGCTGTATCCCCTATGGCTGACTGCATCGTTTGAGTCCCAGACCAGGCAGCTTGAGAAAAGACACCAGAAGCGTTTGTGTGCATGACCTCAATCTCAAGAAGAGAATGGAGGAGAAGAGACTGTGGCACTCCTTCTGCACTGTTGCCAGCATCCATAACTATTTTAATAGCTTTTATGCACTCCAATCTTTATGTCTCTACCATAGAGGGCAATCAGTGCCACTGGGAAGGTGGAGGGAGGGTGGTACTTTTTCACTTAAAAAATAGAAAAAAATATAGACAATTGGTCTTTCTCAAAAGAGTAAGGCAGTGAAGCAAAGACAGTCTTTTCCACAAATGGTACTGGAATAAATGGACAGCCACACGTATTTGAACCTAAACAGACTTTACATCATTAAACCTAAACAGACTAAATTGAACCTAAATTGAACCTAAACAGACTTTACAGCATTTCACAAAAATCAACTCAAAATGGATCACAGACCTAAGTGTGAAATGTAAAACCCTAAAACTCCTAGAAGATAAAAATAGGAGAAAATCTCAATGGCTCTGGGTATGATAATGATGTTTTGGATGTAATAAAAAGGCATGACCCATGACAAAAAGAATTGATAAAATAGACTTCATTAAAATTAAAAAACTATTAAAATTAAGAAATTAAAATTCTGTGAAAGACATTGTCAAACATGGGGGGCCCCACCCTACTGACATCATCACAACTAAAAGCCTCACCCTGAGACGCCACAAAGGAATTGTTTTCACTTAACTCCTTTACAATACAGTCAATCCCAACACATGAATTTCTGGGGGCCATTCAATCACTCCCAATAAGACCAAATTCCTAAACATATATGATTATGCCATTATGCAGTGTATTCTGGATGGTAAATCACATTTCGTATGCTGTGATGATGCTCAGTGAATGAATGCAAAATAAATTATTGAAAAAATATATAATGAGCCCATCTGGAGACCAGTTCAAGACAGCGGCATTGCCAGACACCAGGCAGCCTGGCTGAAGGCCCTAATGTTTGGGACCTGTTGCTCATCCTCTGCCCCTTTCTCACTTGCCTTTGGACTCTCAGAACTTCAGCGTTTTGAATATCGTGCACAAAATGCATGCCACAGGATTTTTTCTTTGCTCCTGAAGTGAAGCTTATTAGCTCAGTTGGAGGCTCACCACTCCTTAGAAACACGGAGGACTTTGGGTCACCCACGACCAGTGACAACAGTGCATGGTACTGGTGAGCAACTGGGAGGCAGACCAGAAGAGAGATCTCCAATTTTCTTTCCATTTTTTTTTTCAGAGAGGTTTTTGCTGTAGGGCACGTGTGCTTGCCAGCCAGACAGAGAGAGACAGAGAGACAGAAAGCAAGAAATCACCCCCCAGAGGGGATGATCACACCGCAATCCCTTCTCCTCCATTCTCCTCTCAGGATCTTGGGCACGCACACACACG
>NW_006205516.1:909789-910511 GCF_000334495.1 Tupaia belangeri chinensis
GGGTCCGGGACTTGAACCGCAGTCGACTACGTGGGAGTCCAGCGACATAGCCATTATGCTAACTGCTGGTCCCGAGATCTCCAATTTTCTAATCCTGCACACCTTTGAACACTCAGAGATACCTTGAATAAGTTAGGAAGGAACATATAGATCACCAGATGATGTGGAACAATCATTGAGGCTCAAGAAATATGAGCAACCAACAAAATGCCTCTCCCCCAAGGGAAATTGTCAAGCCCACATCACCCACAGTCAACATAATGGATGTCATAAACATATTGGATAAGCAAGTCAGAATATTTGTAATGACTAAACTAACTGAGATGGAAGAGAAAAGAGACAATGAGCTCCAGGAGATGAGGAAGTCCTTTCATAATTTGAAAGAAGAAATAGACACCTTAAAAAAGAACCAGATGGAACTTCTAGGGTTGAAGAATGTGATATAGGCAATCAAAACCTCCCTCAAAAGTATTAAAAGTAGATTAGATCAGGCAGAAGATCGCATCTCAAATGTAGAAGACAAAAAATCTGACCTAGAAAAAAGATTTCTCAACAACAACCAAGAAAAATGAGGATAATATACAAGGAATACTGGATACCATCAAGCACCCCAACATCTGGATAATTGGTATCCCAGAAGAGGAAAAAAACAATAAGGGCATTGATAATTTATTCCATGAAATCCTGGAAGAAAACTTTCCAAACCTGGAAAGGCATTCGAA
>NW_006205516.1:912297-950913 GCF_000334495.1 Tupaia belangeri chinensis
CATGCTGTTGATTGCTAAATGTAATAGTCTGATCATGACACTGAATAAATGTGTCTTTTTTTTAAATGTGCTGTGTAAAGTTAGTCTACTCTGAAGCCATCTTGGTAAACTTCCCAACAGTGTGAAGTTAGAATCCCTTCAGGGTGGTGCCAGGTTCCATTTCAAAATTAAATAATCATTATTACCTGCTTGGGTGGAGAAGACAGTTGTCTTCAGAAACATACGTGTAGTTGAACTGACAGTTCTTGTGGCCTGAGGTTCACCCAAGCAAAGTCACAATTTGGTTATTACAAAATGATTGTTGGCACATCCTATGCAATATATCTAAATTGAATAATGGTACCAGATAAAATAGATGGGAATGAAGCTTGTGTATCTTCCATTATCATGTGTAATCAATAAACGATTTAATTCTCTTGGAAAAAAAAAAAGAGACACAGATTGGCCGAATGGATTTAAAAAAAAATCCAGAAACCATCTGTTGCCTTCAAGAAATGCACCTTATGGATAAAGACATACATAGACTAAAAGTGAAGGGCCGGAAAAAGATATTCCATGCAAATGAAAATCAAAAAAGGGCTGGAGTTACAATATTGATTTCATACAAAATAGGCTTCAAGACAAAGACTGTAAGAAGAGATAAAGAAGGGCATTATATAATAGTATATGGAGTAATTCAGCAAGAAGACATAATGCTTATAAATATCTATGCACCTAACTCAGGAGCACCTAAATACATGAAGGAAAGACTACTGGAGCTAAAAGGAGAAATAGGGAGCAACACTATAATTTTTGGGAATCTCAGTACCCCATTATATCCTTTAGACAGATCTAGGAAAAAAATAAATAGAGAGATTCAGGACCTAAATGATACTATAAATCAAATGGGCTTGATAGATATCTATAGAACTTTCCACTTTAAGATCACAAAATGTACATTTTTCTCACACCGGCATGGAACCTTTTCAAATATTAACCATATGTTAGGACACAAATCAAGCCTTTACAGATTCAAAGGCAGAGAAACTACATCTAGCATCTTCTCTGACCATGATGGAATTAAAGTCAAGATTAGTTTCAAGAAACACCCTCGAAAATACACAAACACATGGAAACTGAACAACCTACTTCTGAATGACTTAACTACTGAAGAAATTAAGTCTGAAATAAAAAAATATGGAAACAAATAATAATGAGTACACAAGTTTCCATAATCTATGGGACATGGCAAAAGCAGTCATAAGAGGGAAAATCATAGCAAATAATTAGTGCACATAAGAAAAAGATGGAAAGGTGGCAAGTAGATAACCTAACATCATGCTTCAGGGAACTGGAAAAACAACAACAAAAACTCCCAAAATGCCAGGTGAAAAGAAATAATAAAGGTTCCAGCAGAAATAAATGAAATAGAAAATAAATGAACCATACAGAAAATAAATGAAGGCAAAAACTGGTTCTTTGAAAAGATTAACGAGCTCAACATGCCATTGGTGAGACTGATAAAGAAGACGAAAGAAAGAAACCAGGTAAATCAGATACCATCTCTGGATGGTAATACTGTCAGTGTCTGTCTTTGAGGCTTGGTCCTGTGAAGGAAAAAGTTAGAGAAAGGAAGGAAAGAAAGATGCAGAAGCAGAGATGCAGGTGAACATAGACAAGTTGTGTTGCTCAGTCATGCTGAGCTTCTTTATTTACACATTTTACCAGGCACAGTGAACCATTTGCAAGCTTTTAAGGATGCCGTTGAAGTTCTACAGTTAGAGATAAGGACTTTAGTGTAGACGTTTTTTGACCTTGTTATTAAAATGTGTAATCCTGCTATGTGTCATAGGTCAAGACAGTTTACTTCTGAGTATGCATCAAATAGGATAATGTATAAGCCATAAACATTATATAAAACAGGGTTGCATGACCTAGCCAGGGTCAGGATGTTTCCTGTGCCCTACAGATCTTATCTGCAGAGTCCCTGATAATTAAGGCATGTGTCAGCCAGCTTCAGTGAGTAATTAGTGAGGCATACTGATAACTGCCTCCCATATCTAGGCTGCATACTCTTACACTACTCAGCCATAAAAACAAGATCCTGGCATTTGATAGAAAGTGGTCGGATATGGAGGATCTATTGCTGAGTGAAGCAAGCCAGAATATGAAAGAAAGATACTGTATGTATCCACTTAATATATACCGACTCTCCGCACTCTATGGTAGAGAGCAAAAATTGGAGGGCATAAAAGCAGGGAAAATAGTTAACTATGATGAAGATAGTGTGGAACAAGGTGGGAGAAGAGAAGAATATGAAGAAGGATAGCAAGAGAACAAATAGAGAGGCATGACATTAGTGGGACACAGAAATTGTTTATTACCTGTTAATGATGACGTGTATAGTATTCTCAACTGGACTGGTCTGAGAAGTATTTTGTGTTGGGTAAAGTCTTTTTACAAGTAGAATGATAAATAGTGATTGAGTGTTTACAAAATAATTGGAATAATAATAATAATTTGGAAAAAATAATGAAAAGCTATTTGATAATTACGGGGATTTTAATTTTAATGTCTTTGTATTGACTGATATACATGGTATTCCTTCTGGAAAAAGAAATGTAACACACTGTAAAGTTATATGTGATTCAATGTAATATAAACAAGATTATGATAATAATAAATAAAACAAGAAAAAATAATAATGAATACAATTAAATAAAAATAATTTTTTATAAAACATGAAACTTTGAGAGACAAAATACAAACCCAAAAAATAACACATACTGTATGCAACTTTTGGAGGTTGACTTTTTCATTCAGTGTAATACCTTTGCCATCCATCTAAGTCTTTTTTTTAATTAAAGAATTATTTATTTATTTTTATTAATTATCACTATTTTTCAATTTGCTACAGGGCACATATGCTCACCAGAGAGAGAGAAAGAGAGAGAGGAAAAGTGAGAAAGCAAGCCACAAGATCTGGACTCAAATTATGGTCAGGCATGTGGGAGTCCAATGCCTTAATCACCATGCCACCTGCTGGCTCCATCCATATAAGTCTTCACCTAGTCCTCAACCCCACCCTAGAGAATGGGAACAAATCCTCCCTTCTCTACAGGCAATCCATCACAATGTCCTGTTGATTCCACTTCCTAAACTTCTCTGGGCTCTGTTTGCTCTCCATTTCCACCACACCAGATTAGTAGAAGCTTCAGTTATCCTCTCACACCTGACCGACTTTGGCAGCTTTCCAGCTGTCTCCCCATTTTAACTCTGTCCTGACCCGGAAAGCCAATATAGACCTGATCTAGCCTCTTTTCCAAAGCTCTTAGTGGCTCCTCAAAGTTCTTAGGATAAAGCTCACATCCTTATCGTGGTTTATGAGGTCCTGCCTGCTCTGGCATCCTCCTCACCTGTCCTAACCTCTCTCTTCCTGCCTCACTCAGCCCTGTCCCTTGGCTTGCTCTATTCTTTGAAAGTACCACACCTCTGGACTTCCACGTGTTATGTGCTCTGCAAGATAGCACTTCTCTGTCTCCTCACCTGGTCAAACCCTGCTCGTCCTTCAGGTCTCAGCATTTTTTTGGTCAGAAAGCACATGCACTCACCAGAGCAGGGGAGAGAGAGAGAGCGGGAGAAAGCACACCACATGGAGCATGGTCACTGCTGCAATCCCTTCTCCCATTTCTCCCGTCCTTTCAGGATTTTGGGCATGCATGTATATGTATCCAGCATGTTTTTCAAGCCCCCAGGGCTGGGAACCAGCCATGTGGGACCTATTTCCCTAACTCCAGGCTACAGGTCGGCCTCAGGTCTCGGCTTTAAATGTTACCTCAATAGGAAAGTCTTTGGCCCCTTCATTGAATGAGGATCCTCCCTTTTACAGTCTCTTTCAAAGCATTTAGCACAATTGTAATTAATTGGTTACTCATATAATTAATCTGTCTCTCTCACTGACTAAACTTTAAGCTTCTAAAGAGGTCATGAATATCTAGTTCATGGTTGAATCTCCAGCTCCCAGAGAACTGTCAGCAATTTGTTGCTGCTCACCAGATTCTTCTTGAGTATGTGAATGAAGGAAAGCAGAACTGACTGCTCATAAATTACTGTGACTTTAAGACATGGCAAGACTTATGGATCTCTAGGTAATAAGGGATTGGGAATGACACCCTGACTGAAAGGTTCAGGAGCCCTCATTGTAACCCCCACTCTGCTTCCCCATTAAAACCTTTCCTTATGCAGGTGAGAGGTTCTGGAAAGAGAAAGGTTTTTTATGAGATTCTGGGACCTTTTTTTTTTTTTTTGAATCTTGTGTATATGCAAAAAGTTGGCAGATTTTTTGGGATGCTAATTTCAGATTTGGCAACATTAACTGAAAACATTTGTGGATCTTGAAGAGGTAATACTGGGACCAGCAGATGGTGTAATTGTTATATTACTGGACTCCCATATGGCCGAATGTGGTTTGAGTCCCAGTCTCAGAGGCTTGAAACTCACACCGGGTGCATGTGCATGCATGCCCAAAATCTGGAGAGGAGAACATAGGAGAAGGGATTGCAGCATAGCCATCCCCGGGGAGCGATTTCTCACTTTCTGTTCCTCTGTCTGTCTCTTGTTTTTCTCTGGCGCATATGCCTTATAGCAAAAATCTCTCTCTCAAAAAAAAAAAAAAAAAAAAAAAAAAAAATCCTCCCCTCAAAAAAAAAAAAAAAAAAAAAAAGAGGGAAAAAGAGGGTACTGCTCAAGGCTGGCTCTGTGGCCTGGTGGTTAAGGCAGCTGGATCCCACATGGCCAATCAAAAGGCTGGAGTGCCAGACCTGGTAGCTCAAGAAACACACCAGGCATATGTGTACATACCCCAAATCCTGACAGGTTGGAAAAATGGAGTAGAAGGGATTGTAGTATGACCATGCCCTACGGGAGGTGTTTTCTCCCTCTTTGTCTCTCTTTCTCTCTCTGGTGAATGCACATACCCTCTGGCAAATTTTTTTTTTTTAAAAGAAGTAACTCTTAAAGTGTGACTTCATGATAATGAGTGCTCTATTTTAACATCCTATCTAAAGGAGCCCCCACCTTACACCCTTAAAAAAAAATCTTCTTCCCCATGAGGCGATCATTCTGGAAGTACACCAGCACATAGTGGGTACTCCATGAATATGTATAAATATTTATTCAGTGAAGAAATGATTAATCAATGATGAACAAATGAAGGGATAAGCCAGTTGCTGAAGGTCCCACAAGGTGACTGGAAGCCAAACTGACTGGCCCAAGCACATACTCTTGTGCTTATACCTCTTGCCTCATGCCTTCCCTGGGAGCTCTGTCCCCTCATCTAGACTGACAGCAATTGGTGGACAGAAACAGTGGCCCCTGGGACACAGAGACAGAGCAGGCACTCAGCAAGGGATTTCCGAGTGACTTGCTGACTGAGAGGCTTGATGCCCAAGAGCCCTTGCTGCATCCTCAAGCCCCCTCCCTGCTAGCCAAACCTCCAGCCTCAGAGCTCCTCTTAGCTTTCCAAGTTGGCAACTGCAAACAGATGAACTAATTCAAGCAAATGGCTTCTGGTACTCACCCGCCCAAGCAGCATTTATATTTTCACATTTCAGTTTTATCCCTGCACTCTGATGGTGGCAGCAGTGGAGAGCTGGGGTACTTGGGGAAGAAGCATCCAGACCTTGGAAGCAAGGGCCATGGGAGGGAACTGCCACCTCCTCCTCAGCCTGGCTTCCAGAGAGGCCCTGACTTCGTTCTCTTTAGTCTCTGGGGAGCTTTCTAGGGTGTTGTGGGCTTTGGGGACAGGTGAGAAAAATGGCTGCCCTCCCTACCCCACCCCCCAGTTGTCACCACTGAGAAGAGGCTGAAAGAGGTGCCTGGGAAGGCCCTGGACAGCCACCTGAGAGGCACTGCCTGCTGGGGAGAGACACAAACCTTAAACTGGTTTCTCTGCCTTTAAATAGGTCACTGAAAGCTCCGAGCATGGAGGGAGGGAAGTCTCAGGCAGCACCGTGAGGCTGCCAGGTCCACTGTGAAAGCAGCTTTTGCAGACAGGAGGGTGTGTGGAAAGGCTCCTGAGAGGCCTGGCCACAATTCCTTGGGAAGCAGCTTTAGGTCAGGGCAGGGAGGACTGCATTTGTTTGTTTGTTTGTCTGTTTTTTGTCCTAGTTTCTTCACTGGACCCCAGCCATGCTGTGGAAAATGTCTGGCCCATGAGTCTGGCTCTCACAGTACAACTGATCCACTAGCTGTGTGACCCTTGGGTAGGTCACATCCCTGTTTAGCTTCAGTGTTTGCTAATGTCATATTAGGGATGATGCATCCCATGCCTGCCTTGGGACAACAGTGAAGAGCAAAGGAGATAATGGCTAAGAAAGTTCTTGGTCAAAGGGAGAAGCTTTTATCTTGTCATTCTTCTTTGATCCTCCAAGCTAGCAGTTGGCCTGTTCCACGGGTCCTGGCTTTTCATCCCGTGAAGTCTGAGTGAAGTTATGCCCAGGGCAGGGAGCTGTCTATGTGGGATGCCTTGAAAGGCTCTTCAAAGTCTCACTGAACAAAGACTGCAGTCCCACCAGGGGCTGAACCTTCCTTTTACCTCATTGGTGTCAATTGCTGGTTTTAAACATTCTGCCATTATCAGCATTAACAAGCACTTACTAAGCACCTCCTGGGGCAGGGATTTGGGTTAAACTATGGGTGTATGAGAAGGTCCAGAACACAATCCCTTTCTCCAATAGAATTCTGTAGGACAGGAAGGGAAGAGGAGAGGGTAGAAGACCTTCCCTTTGTGCACTGCTTTACAATTTGCCAAGTGTTTTCATTTGCCCTCAGTGGGATGATGACATGGAATCTCAGCAAGGCTAAGCAATTCGTCCAAGGTCGCAAAGCATATTATGACGAGGTCTCAAGGTATCATAATTTCAAATTCAAAGCTGTTTCTTCCACAAGAAAAGTATTCTTCTATGATCTCTAGGAAGCCCATGTTGAGATATAAGTGAGAGGTGGAATGATATCAGTGCTCATTATTACTCACTAACACCCCAGCAAGGCCCAAGAGGAGAATAAACGGAGTAACAGAAAAAGACCTTTTTTTTTTTTTCAATTAAACTTTTTCTTTTTGGAGAGATTTGCATGTGGTTGTAAGAAATAATACAGAGAAATCCCATGTACCCTTTACCTAGTTTCCTCCAATGGTAACTTCTTACAAACTGTAGCGTACTATCACAGCTAGGATACTGGCACGAATATGGTCAAGATGCAGAACATTCCACCCGTGTTGCCCTTATATAGTCACACTCAGTACATCTTTACTATGTTGAACCTTCCAACCCACGAACACCCATATATCTTTCCATTTATTTAGATCTTTGATTTCTTTCACCAGCATATTGTAGTTTTCAGCAAGCAAGTTCTCGACATGTTTTATTAGATTTATGGTTAAGCATTTTCACTTTTTGCAAGATTGTAAATGGTGCATTTTTAAATTTTTGCATCTGCATTCATTGTTAATATACAGAAATATAATGAACTTTCCTATGTTGATCTTATTTCTTGCTGAGCCACTTCTTAGTTCTAGGAGTTTTGGTAGCTTGCTTAGGATTTTCTATGTAGACAATTATGTCATCTGCAAATAGGGACAATTTTACTTCTTATAGATCTGTGTGCCTTCCCATCTGGACTTCATTGACATCACAGGACAGGGGGACCTCTTTACTGCTGGGCAGTGCTGAAATTTCTCGTTTTCCACTAGGACTCATTTGCCACTACGCTAGTAGGAGGTAGGAGTACCTCTTACAGCTTCATGAGGGTAGAGGTCAGGGCTCCTGTCTAAGCCTCTGTTGACAAGGTGGGGAGTCACAATTTCTCTGTGGTATTTAGCTGGAATAGAGCAGTTATTGTTTTTAATTATTTTAAAAGAATTATTTATTAAATTTTATTTTTTATTATTACTAGTTTTTCAATTTGTTATAGGACACATGTACTCACCAGAGAGAGAGAGACAGAGAGAAATAAAGAGAAAGTCCCAGGTCTGAGAATCAAACCATGGTTGGCCAAGTGGGAGTCCAGTGCCCTAACCCTTACACCACCTGCTGGCCCCAAGCAGTTATTTTTGTAAAATTCTGTCTGATAATGCAATGATTTGTATGTCCCCTGAAAGTTCATGTGTTGAGATTTGATTGTGATGAGATTAAGAGTTAAAACTTAACCCAATCCTGATGTTGCACCTTTGGGAGGAGATTGACATTGAGGTCATCACGGTGGGGACCCCATGATAGAGTCCTAGAGGGTCTATAAGGAGAAGAAAGGAACACACAAAAATATGTGTTTCTGTTCTCTCATGAAGTGACACCCTGCATGGCCTTGGGACTCCACTAACAGGAAAAGCCTTACCAGATGTGACCTCTGGAACTTAGACTTCAGACCTCCAAGCCATGACCTAAATTTGACGTCAGTTCTATTCTCTTAAATTCCCTAGGTTTAGGTACTTTCTGTTATTAGCAATGGAATAGACTATAGAATATATAAGCTTCCCCTTTTTTGCTGTCTCTGGCTAGAGATAGCAGAACCAGTGACATGGCTTTAACCAGAACCAACGGTAGTACCTGTCCCAGAGGCAGGCCTGCTACACTTTTTTTCTATTTATTTAAAAAAAATATGTAAGTCTGTTATCTCTTTTTGCTGTTCTTCTTTTAAAAATACTTTTTAGAAAAGTTTATTTCTTTTGGGGCCAGCAGGTAGTGTGGTGGTTAAGGCACTGGAACCCACATGGCTGACTGCATGGTTCAAGTTTGAGACCCAGTGGCCTAATAAACACACTAGGTGTGTGTGTGTGTGTGTGTGTGTGCATGCCCAAAATCCAGAAATGAGAATGGAGGAGAAAGGACTGGAGTATGGCCACCTCTCTTTCTCTTTCTCTCTTTGTCAAGCACACATGCCCTATAGTTTCTTTCTTTCATGAGAGTGAAAAAGAGTGACAACCACCCTCCACAGGATCTCACATTGTGACCCTCCTCAGCCTTCCAGGCCAGCTAGGATCATAGGTATGCATACCCAGAGTGTACAGGTCAACTGGGAATCAAACCTGTGACCTTCCATGTGGAGCCAGCATCATTTGACCAGTGCATTACTGCTTAGCCATCAAACTGGACCATGAACAGACTTCTTTCTTTCTTTCTTTCTCTCCTTTTTTTTTTCTTTCTTTCTTTTTTCTTTCTTTTCTTTTCTTTTTTTCCTTACCAGAGGGTGTGTGCATTCACCAGAGACAGAAATAGCAAGAGGGAGAGGAGGAAAAAGAAGAAAACACCTCCCAGTGAGGTATGTCATGCTTCAATTCCTTCTCCTCCATCTCTCCCTGTTATTGGGATTTGGGGCACACACACACATGTACCTAGTGCATTTCTCAAGCCATCAGGTCCAGGACTTGTGCAACATGGTCAGCCATGTGGGATCTGGCTGCCTTATCCACCAGACCACAGAGCCAGCCCAAGTAGGCTTTACTTAGGGCTTCTTGTTGACTGCATCTTTTGTCCTTTATTGGTGTTTGGCTTCTTTAGCTCCACATCTGATATATGAGGCAAAAAGAAATACCAGGTATCTTACCACTGTTGTTGTTCCTTGTGTGTAGAGGCCCTTAAATCTTCCTTCTTCATTCCACCTTTGAATCTTTTTTATTTTTCTTTTGTTTATTCTTTCTTTTTTTTTGTTTTCTTTCTATCTTTTGTAGTATATAATGTATGTGGTATATATACTGTCCAGCATTCTTATTTGTACTTAGCAGGAGGAATGGGGAAAACCACATCTATTCTATCTTCCTCCACAGGAAGGCTTTGTTTGAGAAAGGAAGAGGTCTGGAGTGTAGATTTTTTTTCTTCTTTTTTTTTCGCTATAGGGCCTGTGTGCTCGCCAGATAGACAGAGAGAGACATAGAGACAGAAAGCGAGAAATCACCCCCCCAGGGGTGGATGGTCACGCCGCAATCCCTTCTCCATTCTCCTCTTGGGATCTTGGGCATGCACGCACATGTGCCCGACATGAGTTTTATGCCACCAGGTCCAGGACGCGAACTGCAGTTGACTACGTGGGAGTCCAGCGACATAGCCATTACACTAACTGCTGGTTCCCTGGAGTGTAGATTTTTTTAAAAACATTATTTTTGTTTATTATTATTATTTTTATTATTATAGTTTGGTACAGGCCACATGTACTCACCAGAGAGAGAGAAAGAAAGAACAAAAACGAGAAAGTGAGAAAGCAAGCTGCCAGGTCTGGGACTCAAAGTGTGGTCGGCCATGTGGCAGTCCAGCACCTTAACCACCACTCCACTTGCTGGACCCTGGAGTGTAGATTTTATAACCTTGCCCAAGTATAGTAGGTCTGCCTATAGACCAGACACTATCATTGATCCTGGTTAAATTCATGCCGTAGGTCCTGGATGCTGAGGTAAGAAGTGTTGAGAAAGATGCATAAAGGGGCAGGTGTGAGGCTCCCAAACGTGGCCCAGACCCTGGTTACCCAATTGCATTGTGCTATGACTCTAGGAGGTTTGGGCAGGCCCTACAAGCAGCATTGGCTAGGATTCCTGACTGAATCAGTCAGACTCCCAGCAGCCTGTAGGTGGCACCTAGCATCCATAAATTTAGATGTGAGCTGTCCAGGAAGCTCAGTGACTGTGACCATGGCTAGTTGATCCCAAGTGTGAGTTCAGTGGATTCAAATAATTCTTATTTCTGTGAGCCCACTGGGCTCCAAGGTGGGAGAATGAGCCCCTACCTCAGAATGTAGTAGCTGTCCTGGACATGGCTGCTCAGAAAGTGGAGGTTGCTACTAATACAAGCTTTCCTGGGTAACTACAGGATAGGATGAAACAGCCTTTTATTTAACTTTTTATGAAAGTTTGAGAATAATTCTGGCTCATTTAAAATGATTGAGCATCAGGAGGTTTTTGGTGCTAGCCACCATTCATTCACTGGTTCATTCATTAGATATTATTGTGTAGCAGGCATTATTCTAGGCACCATGAATACAACATCTCTTCTCCCAAGGAATTTTCTAGTTGAGTTATTTAGGGGATTTTCCTTTTTTATTCATTTAATTTTTTTAGAGAGAGATTTTTGCTATAGGGCATGTGCACTCACTAGAGAGATAAAGAGACAGAAAGCAAGAAATCACCTTCCCGGGGAATGGCCATGCTACAATCTCTTCTCCTCCATCATCCTCTTGGGATTTGGGGCGCATACACACACACACACACACACATGCACATGATGTGAGTTTTAAGCCACCCATTTAAGCCTCCGGGTCTAGGATTTGAACCACAGTCGGCCATGCGGGAGTCCAGCAATGTAATTATTACGCCATCTCCTGGTCACAAGGGGGGGGATTTTCCTCTTAATGAATAGTACTTAGAATAGGTTTGCTAGCTGGGGTGATATTGCAAGCTTCAATTTCAGGGTTCTGAATGACAATCTAGTCTAGAGGTTTTCAACTGGGATTTAAATCTCCAGGATGAGGAGTCACTTATTAAAATTTTTTATTTTCTTTTTTCAGTTTCCTAGCCCTTATCCAATGTCTACTGAAATTAGCTCTCTGGGCTTTCTGTCTGTCCTTCTACACTTGAATTAACCAAGAACTTTTTAAAAAAGATTTCATTTAACTTCCTTTTTTTCTTTCTTTATTTTAATTTGACCAGAGAGGGACAAGTGAGAGAAAGAGAGAGAGAGAGAAAGCGAGAAAGCAAGCCACCATGTCTGGGACTTGAACCACAGTTGGGCATGTGGAAATCCAGTGCCCCCAACCACCAAACCACCTGCAAGCCCCACCAAGAACATTTTTTATTTCTGTACTTGCTTTTTCTTCTGATATGATGCCCTTCCCATAGCTGGCTTCTGTTCATTCAGGCCTCAGCTGAAAGTCTTCTCCTAACAGAGGCCTGCCCTGATTGCCTTCTTTAAAATCACAACCCCACCCTAATCTCTCCACATCATATTCAAATTGTACCTACTTTACAGCACTCATGCAAGTACCTTCTTTCTTGTCTATCTTCTCCACTAAACTGTAAGCATCTTGTGGACAGGGGTTGTTTTCTTCACTGTTAGATCCTTAGTACCCACAATAGTGCCTAGCACACAGTGGATATTCCCTGAATATCAGTTAGTTATTCAATTGAGTGAGTGGAAACAAGTTTGGGTTTCTCACTATTAAACAAGCACCTTGGGAACCAGCAGTTAACGTAATGGCTATGTCGCTGGACTCCCATGTAGTCGACCGTGGTTCGTGTCCTGGACCCTGTGGCTTAAACTCACGCCGGGCATGTGTGCATGCATGTCCAAGATCCCAAGAGGAGAATGGAGGAGAAGGGATTGCGGAGTGACCATCCCCCCTGGGGGGTGATTTTTCCCTTTCTGTCTCTCTGTCTCTCTCTCTGTCTGTCTGATGAGCACACGCGCCCTATAGCAAAAACCTCTCAAAAAACAAAAACAAAAACAAAAACAAAAATAAGCACCTCAGGTGATTCTGGTGTCCACTAAATTTTAACAACTAATGACCAAGAGTCCAAAGTAGGAGCCCTGAGGGAAGTAGGAGACCTGGGCTGAATGTGATGCTTTTGTTTATTTGTTTTCATTTAATCCCTGTACATCTTTACAGTGTACAACATGATTTTTTCCCCACATGAATACAGCACATATGAATCAAGTCAAAGACATTACTGTTTACATCGTCAATAGATAACTTTTCACCTTTGTGTCTGTTACATTTTTTTCCTGATACCCTTCCCTCCAACCCTCTATTACCCACCCCCTATTACCAGCCCCATACTATCTCTAGTAGCTACCGTTGCCCTCCCTGATATTATTCTTCCCAATCTTTCGGTTTCTGTTATAGAGAGCAGACTGAATACTATGTTCTTCAAATATTCTCTAGTATGAAAATTTTTGCACTATCTTGTGACTTGGTTCATTTACCTATAAAGGGGTGGGGCAAGCCAGGAGAAAACTGCTGGTTATTTGAAGTCATTGGTCAAGGAGGCTCTAGTTCATTGGGGTTCAGCTCTAGCTTCTTGAACTTATTTTTATATTTTAGTCTAAGAATTTATTGCAGCACATCTATGTCTTTCTTTTGAAGTTTGTGTGTGTGTGTGTGTGTATGTGTGTGTGTGTTTTGCCATAGGGTGCATGTATTCTCCAATGAGAGACAGTGAGAAGGAAAGTGAGAAATCAACACCCCCAGGGGGAATGGTCACCCTGCAATCCCTTCTCCTCCATTCTCCCCCCAGGATTTTGGGCATGCACGCATACACACCCAGCATGATTTTTAAGCCACCATGACTGGCCATGTGTGAGTCTAGCACCTTAACTACCACACTGCCTGCTAGCCCCTCTTTTTTTATTCTAGTCCTGATTTATACTGTTAACAGAAAGCAATATGGTCTTCCTACACTACAATTAGTAATAGAGTTTTGGGAATCAGAGTGAAACTAATCTAGAATTTAAAAAAAATCTATCACAGGAATCAACAAAGCATATGATTCCCACATGCCTAAGAAGAAAGGGCCTTTGCTGTATCTCTTGCCCTGCTCTATGCTCTCCCTCATGACCCTTGCATTTATAGCTAGATCCAGATTGTCCAGAGGACCAGCTGCCTTGCTAGCAAGTGGGATCCTCATAGCTCCACAGCATGGTAGTGCTTTGGCATCTGGCATCAGGCTGAAAGAGAGGCAACCACATACAAAGGGATCTAGAGGCACTGGCTGCATAGAGGTAAGTTGGTGGAAGAGAAGCTCCTTAGGGAATCACTCAACAAATAGGGCCCTGGCCTAGTTGTGGTAGCATGCAATGGACTCTGCTGTTTAACAAACTGAGGCCACATGGGAGTCCTGAGTTGGATTCTTCTCTTACCCTAAAGAGCCAGGTGCAGTGGTGCATGCTTGTGATCCCAGCTGCTCAGAAAGCTGAAATAGGAGGATCACAACAGAGAGATCCTGTTTAAAACACCACACACACACACACACACACACACACACATTACAGATGAAAGAAGAAAGAAGAGAAAAAAAGGCCAGCAGGTGACATAGTGGTTAGGGTGCTGGACTCCCACATGGCCGACCGTGGTTTGAGTCCTGGACCCAGCAGTTTGAAACTCACGCTGGGAATGTGTGTGTGCATGCCCAAAATCTTGAGAGGAGAATGGAGGAGAAGGGATTGTAGCATGGTCATCCCCTTCAAGGGGGATGGTTTATCTCTCTCTCTCGTTCTGTGTCTCTGGTGAGCACATGTGCCCTATAGCAAAAATCTATCTGTAAAAAAAAAAAAAAGGAGAGAGAGAAACGAAAAGGCAGAGTCCCTGCTACGCTCCTGCAGTGGGTGATCAGATGGCTGAGTGCTGAATGCCCCTGCTGTGATGGTCTCTGTAAGTGTGGCCAAGAGTGCCACATTTTCCATTTGTGATTTCTCACAACCAAGTCTTCTTATCAAAGGCAGCAGGAGGCTGCACTGAAACCCTGGAAAGAATAACGGGACTGGAAGGACAAAGAGGCCAGTGTCAGCCAGAAGGACCATTGTTGAAGAGACACTAATGTGTTCTTTGGGCTCTGGGCACCACACAATTTGTCATCTGTTGACCTCTGCTTGCCAGGTTCCCCAAACTTGTGGCTCTTTGCAGATGTGGTCTCCAGTGTTCATCTGTCTGGTAGTGTGAACCTTCTACTCCCGGATAGAAGCCTGGTGCCATATATAGCCTGGTGCCATATAAGTTTACTAAAACAAGGGTCTGATAGATGCTGTCGGCTGTCACTCTGCTATATCGAGGGAATGGCTCAGTTTGTACTGTAGTGATCCACAGAACACAGCAGTAACTGCCCTATAGCAAATTGAAAAACTAATAAAGTAAAATAAATAATTAAGAAAAATCTTATCTTAAAAACAAGAATATTTGCTGAGAGCTTGCTCTGTGCTTAGGCCCTATTCTGAGGCCTGGAAAATCTCATTTAAACCTCAGATCAATCCTCCAAGGCAGGGGCCATTGTCATCTCCATTTTGCCAAGAAAATACAGTGGCAGAGAGACATAATGCTGTAGAAAAGCAAAGATATGGTTAGGCCAATACGGCAGATGGGTGTAAGTTTAGTCACCACCCAAGGAAGAGCCACAATATTTTGGGGGCTAAAGAAAGGAGGCCCTTTTAGCTCTTCAGGGCAAGAAGCTTGAAGCATCTCTGCAGATATTTACACACAGAAACGAATGTCATTCTTCACCACCCACCCCCTCCCCTATATCCTTCTACACAGAAAGCCTGTTGGTGATTATTTAGGTGTCTGTGTTGCTGACAAACCTCATCACCAATTACTAGCTCTAAGATCTATTCTTTTTAGGATCCATGCAGGAAACATCTTTTTTATTCCAAGCTTTAAACAGTAGGGAAGCATGCCTATTCAGGGATGGCTACTACTATTCTTTTTCTTCTTCTTTAAAAGGGTATTAGTAATTCCCAGTTAAGTTTCTCTTTGTGAAGTTCTCTGAACATGGAATGTAGTTGATAATGACCATCACTGAGCTCATTATTAGCAGAGCAATACCCGATGATTAGAGGTAGTTAGCCGTTGTGCTTGTGGCCCTTCATATAGAGCAACTAGTCTTCTTAACTCCCTAATGAGGCCTTCTTGGAGTGTTCCCTGCCATGGTAGCAAGGTCAAGAGGTATTGACTAACTGTTGTTAATACTCTGAGGAACAGCGGGCGGGGGACTAAAGGCTTCTTCGTGGTCATCAGTACACTCCATTTACAGATGGAGGTGAGTCTATATAAGAAGGTTGACTTCCTTAAAAAGAAGCGCTAGGGCCAGCTAGCAGTAGTTAACACCAGCTCTGTGACACTGGACCCATGTGAGAAGGTCCTGGATTCTCATCACGGGACCTCCTTATGGATGCTGGGCTCATACATGTACTCATGATCTGGGCAGGCTAGGGTGAAGGGGTGGATCATGACATGAAGACTCTGTTGGGGTGCCCCTCTCATCTCTCTCTGTCATGGAAGAAATGAATAAATAAACATTAAAGAAAATATCTCTGACATTTTTTTAAATAAAGAAATTTTAAAAGTAGTTTTATTGAGATGTAATTTTAAGTTCACATACCCCACGACCTGCTTTAAATTTTTAAATATCTTTTTTTTTTCACTTTTGTTTGAGAGGTTTTTGCTATAGGGCGTATGCACTTGCCAGAAAGAGAGACAGAGAGACAAAAAGTGAGAAATCACCCCCCATGCTGCAATCCCTTCTCCTCCATTCTCCTCTTGTGATCCTGGGCACGCACGCACACACGCCCGGTGTGAGTTTAAGCCACCGGGTCTGGGACTCAAACCGCGGTCAACTTCATGGGAGTCCAGCCACATACCCATGATGCCAACTGCTGGTCCCAATTTTTAAATATCCTTTTTTTAAAGAGAGATTTTTGCTATAGGGCGTGTGCACTCACCAGAGAGACAGAGAGGGGGACAGAAAGCAAGAAATCACCCTCTAGGGGAGATGGCCACACTGCAATGCCTTCTTCTTCCTTCTCCTCTCAGGATTTATGGGCATGCATGCACACATACCTGGCATGAGTTTCAAGCTCCTGGGTCTGACCTGAACCATGGTTGACCATGTGGGAGTCCAGCAATGTAGCCATTACACCATTGCTGGTCCCAGTTTTAAAAATATCTTTTGATTACAGACCTTTCTTTTTATAAAATGATTTTTAAAGATTTTTGCCATAGGACACTTCTGCTTGCCAGAGAGAGACAGAAAGAGTGAAAGTGAGAAAGCACCACCCAGGGGGGATGGCCACACTGCAATCCCTTCTCCTCCATTCTCCTCCTGGGATTGTCAGCATGCACACACACACACACACCTGGTGTGATTTTCAAGACCCTGGGTCCAGGACTCAAACTGTGGTCAGCCATGTGAGAATCCAGCACTGTAACCACCGTGCCACTTGCTGGCCCCGGTTATGGACATTTCTAAACATACACAGAAGTAGAGAGAAGAGTAGAACGAATTCTGATGTACCCAGCTTTGACAATGACCAACTCGCAGCCAATCTTGTCACATCTATCCTACCACTCCCCTTGTCCCTTGCTCCCACATACCTAGGAGTATTTCCAAACTGAACCCAGATAACATATGCAGTGTGCATCTCCAACATACAAAGGGTTAAAAAGGAACAGAAGCACCAGAGTCAGTCTGTGTTCATATTTCTAGGGCAGAAGTTTCTGTAATGTGGGGATTTTGAGCCAGGGGTGAGGGAGGTGCAATTCATGAAGGGGCTTCAGAGAATCTATGTACTCCTGAAAACATATGTGAAGGGCTCGTGTGTATTTTGCGAGAGGAGATCACCAAAAATGTGCAGGCCTCTGTATGTGTGTGTCTGTGTCGGGGAAAGGGAAGATCTGGAGCTTTTAACAGATTTCCAAAGGGCTAATGTGGCCCTGGAAAGGCTAAGAGTCCCTGGCCTAGATAAAGGTGCTCAGCTGTCCTGGTCCAGCTAAGAGTTCTGATTTTTGAGGCTCAGTCCTGAGTGGCAGATTTGCTGAGAAAGTTGCTGAGCAGTTGGGCCTGGCATGGAAGCTTTAGGCCTTTCAGCCTGCAGTGCTTGTCAGACTCAGGAGATTATATAGTGCTATTGGGGCCCTAAAACATGGTGCTGCAGAACCCCCTGGTGTGGCCTTAAACATGTTAATTCCTGGACCTCACACTTTAGGATTCTTGGTCAATAGGTCTGAGGTGGGGTCAGAGCATCTGCTTATGTTTACCCAAATCCTGCTTTCTTTTTTTTTAAAAAAAAAAGTTCATTAATTTCTTCCATGTGAGAGACATGGCATTATAAGGGCTTATTGTCCTTCTGGAATTGCAAAGATTTCAAAAGTGTCAGAAAGCTGATACGATTCATGGCTCCTCAGGTTCTGCTGATTTCAGCTAAGAAGAATGAAGCTCAGAAAGCGGATGGGCTGACATTCTTATCAAGCTGCATAGGCCAGGGTGAAACTTCAGTGTTTCTTTCCCAGGTACCTTCACGCATTGGTGATCAAGTTATCTCAGTTATTGGGAACACTGTGCATCAGGCAGGAAACTCTTGATAGCAAAGCTGGCCTCATTTGGCAAATATATATCCTTGGCCACATTGAAGGCTCATGAGAAACTTTGGGGCTGACTCGGGGCCCATCTCATGTGGAGAAAAACAACTCAGAGCTCACATACAATCAAGAGGGGAGCAGTGCCATATTCCCTACATGCAGGAGGGCCCACTGTAATGCCAATGACCTTTTATAACCTCAACTAGCCTTTGGGGACCAAGGGCTCCCCAAGTAGCATTGAGAGGCACCAATGCTGGATATGGATTTCCTTCCTTACAGGAGGGAAAGGCCCTGCTAGACTTTAAACTTCCTAAAGGAAAGATCTTGTTGAGGGCCTGCTCGAAAACCTTAGCACTCATAGAGGGTCCTAGAGTTCTTTATTTCTTTTTTTTTTAAAGAATTATTTTATTTTATTTTATTCATCATCATTATTGTTATTTTAATTTGACCAGAGGTGGGGGTAGGGTGGAGTGAGAAAGCAAGCTGCCATGTCCGAGACTTGAAGCGTAGTTGGCCATGTGGGAGTCCAGCACACCTTAACCACCATGCCACCTGCCAGCCCCAGTCCTGGAGTTCTAACCCAGAGTAGTCTGTTTAAAAACCCTGAGGTCTATGATTATGCCTCAACTCCCTATCCCCTACTCCCACCAGTCTCAAGATAATTGGACTTTCAGGGACCAGCAGTTAGCGTAATGGCTATGTCGCTGGACTCCCATGTAGTCGACCGTGGTTCGAGTCCCGGACCCGGTGGCTTAAATTCATGCCGGGCGCATGTGCGTGTGTGCCCAAGATCCTGAGAGGAGAATGGAGGAGAAGGGATTGCAGCATGGCCATCCTCCCTGGGGGGTGATTTCTCGCTTTCTGTCTCTCTGTCTCTCTCTGTCTGTCTGGTGAGCACACACGCCCTATAGCAAAAACGTCTCAAAAAAAAAGAAAACTGGACTTTCTTATTGTGCTTGCACACTTGTTCTTCAGTACTGCCTTGAATCTAGTGTTTACCTGATGTCTGACTTTTCAGGCTTTAACTTTTGTTTCTGACTTTATGCTGGCCCTTGGAAATTAACAACTAAACCTGGCCTTCTCCACACTGATCCTCTAGCCTCCCTGTATACAACTTATCCTTTACAGGGGACTTCTGGTAATTGTCCTACCTGAGTTTATTCAGCCTGAGGGCGTCCTGCTCAGGAGAGTTGCTTCTACCACCTAAGGGAGGACTAGATGACCAGTGGATGCAAATGAGTATTAATGAGCTCTAAGGGTGCTTCTTGTCCAGGTCACTACATGAAATAACTGGTAACATGAATTAGTGAGTGAGCAACTGGCACTTTCTTCCTCTAAAAAGGACTGCTTGTCCAACTATGCTCAAGGATCCAGGGATAAGGCAGTGGACTTTCTGTAACAGAAGAAACTTTACAGGCCAGGTTGGGACTGGTCCTGCTGGTGTCTTCCCTCTGTTGATCAACAAGCACACAACATCACTTTTCCCCCCAGAGGCCTCTAGCTGCCAGATCAGTGGAGTCAGTGGGGAGTTGGGTCTTCAGTGTAGATATCTGCTATCTTCTCAGAAGAGCAGAACCTTAACTAATCAGAATCTTGGGGAAGAGTCTTAATGAGAATATCTAAGAAACTCAGACTCCAGCATCAAGCCTATTTTGTCATTCTTCTTGTTGGAATAGTTATCAAAATGTCTGAAGCCACCTTCCTGCCTAAGGAGCTCAGCCTATCAACTGTAATGAAACTTTAAGTGTTAATCTTCATTATCTGAGTTCACTACCCAGGCTGGGGATAGGCACAAAGTGTAAGACCGTGACCCCAGCGTATATCCAGGTAATGGTGCATTTGTGTGTGTTATTTGTTTTGAAATGTTCCTTTGCCTCCAAAAGGGAAGCTAACAAAAATATTTGAGAGTGTCCAAGTAATTGACTCTTTTTCATCCTAAGAAATAGAATCTTCTTATGTGAAATCATTTTGGTTAAGGATGACCTTGGCTCTTGGAAAATTGGACAGAAAGCAGTATTTGGGGAGGGCTGACAAGGCCAGCTCTTTCCTGGTGCCTCTGCTAGACTAACTTCAATTTTGATTTCTTTGTTAATTTTCATGTAAAACTAATCTAGATGCTACTGTCTTAGTCTGTCTTGTGCTGCTAAAGCAGAATACCTAAGACTGGGTAATATGCAAAGAACAGAGATTTATTTCTTAAAATTCTGGAGACTGGAGGACAGCAGGTGGTATAGTTGTTAAGGTGTTGGACTCCCACGTGATTGACCATGGTTCAAGTCCCGGCTCTGGTGGTTTGAAAATCATGCCAGGTACATGTGTGTGCATGCCCAAAATCCTGAGAGGAGAATGGCAGACAAGGGATTGCTGTGTGGTCATACCCCTGGGGGGATGATTTCTCACTTTCTGTCTCTCTGTCTTTCTGGTGAGTACACACTCCCTATAGCAAAAAAAAAAAAAAAAAAAAAAAAATCTCAAAAAAAATTCTGAAGACTGGAAATTTCAAGATCAAGGAGTCCACAACAGGCAAGGGCATTCTTGTTGCGTGATCCCATGGTAGCAGACAGAAGAGAAAGAACACATGCTAGAGAAAGAGAGGCCAAACTCATCCTTTCATCAGGAACTCACTCCCTCTATAACTAACTCACTCCTATGATGCTCTCCTTTAATCCATTTGTGAGTGCAGAACTTGCATGACCTAATCACCTCTTAAATGTCTCACTGTTATATTGAAGGTTGTTTCTAACACATGAATCTTGGGGGACACATTCAAATCATAGCAGCTAATCACTGAAAAAAAACCTTTATAGGGCACTGCTTTGCTGGATACTATGGAAGACACAGAGAACTGGGAAGAAAGAGTCTCTGCCATCAGTCTGGTGAGCCAGATAGGGAGATACAACATATCTGTGTTGTAGCATGGGGTAGTTTAGGGCTTCTCAGATGATATTCTCTAGATCCTGCTTCTGATTTCATGGGACTAAGAGTATGGCCCAGGAAGCTATTGATTACACTCTTAAGAAGACTTGGGTCTACAGTAAGTCACACATTTTACCAAGCCTCAGAGTTCTTAGCACAATGAGATAGTCAAGCGATGATCTCCTGGGTCCCATCCTGCTCTGACAATCTGAAATTCTCTGGAAAGTTGACTACACCTGACAAGTCTGCCTGTACCAGACTTGTGCAGGAAATGAACCTTCCAGAATTTTAGAAGAGAGGGAATACCTTGCTGCACTGGGGCAAGACAGGCCTCTTTTCATGGAGAAGTTCCAGATGAGGCCTTGTGGAATGGAGGAAGGATTTGCAGAGGATGCGGGAACTACATGACCAAAGGTTCAAGGGTACGATAAGTTTGCTTCTCTGTTTCTCTTTGTGCTTCTTATCTGAAGAGTGAAGGTAGAAGAATTGAATTGGGGACAAGCAGTTATTCACAGTAAGTGCCAGCCAAGGCCAGGCCTCAGATTCCTTCAAATTTCTAATGTCCTGTCCCCAACCTTCAGTAGGCATTGCGATGTTATTATTGGGGATAGGAACTTAGTAAGACTGTTAATTCATGTCACAAATCTTTATTGACTACCTTCTTTGGGTTTGGTCTTGTGTAGAATGCTAAAGATAAGAATGAATAAAATAACAACTCCTGCCCTGGAGGGACCTCATTTTTAGCAGACAACTACAGTGTGAGGGGGGTCTTTAGGGTCTTCTGTGTGCAAAGGAGAGGCTATGGTGAGGGGAGGACAGGGAAGGCCTCACAGAAGAGGTATGATTTGAGTAAGTCTTGAAAAGTGGGTAAAATTTGCCAAGTTGGGGGAGAAGAAGGGGAGTACTTGCCAGATAGAGCTAAAATAGTATGACATATCTATCATGAATTGTGTAGTTCACATGCTTATAATCTGTCTCGCTTCTTGTTGATGTACACTATCTGAGATTACCAGAAGAAGACAGCGTGTTGGACCCTACCTGGGCCATGGCTTGTGTCTCATCAAGTATTTTCACTTTACCCTGAAGGCTCTCTGAGAAAACAAGGAGGTATTTTAAAAGCAGGGAATTGGGGCAGATTTGGCTTTAGAATGTTCCCTCTGGTGGTTTTTTAGATGGTGAAGATGGTTTGACCTGAGCAATAGCATAGGAACTACTGAGAAGACTATTGCTGTGGAGAGCTGTTAAAGGGGGACAGTGCAGTGGAGAAGGCAAGTGAGATTCGAGAGCTATGTAGGAGTTCATATCTACACAGTTGGGTAAATGGTTGACAGTGCAGTTTTGAGAGAGAAGGTAGAGCTGAGGATGACTTCCCAGCTCTTGACTTAGAAACCTAGGTGGAGGGAGAAGGGGATTGTGGGTTAAAGGAAGAAAAGGAGCTCACTTTTGAAGGAGTTGAATTTTAAAAGCCTATGAGGTTTTTTAGTTTGGTTTTTTATTTTTTAAATTTTTTTAAGTTTCTTGCCATAGGGCACATGCACTCACCAGAGAGCAGAGAGGAACCAGAGAGAGCGCGAGAGAGAGAGAGAGAGAGAGAGAGAAATTGCCCCCCCCCAGGGGGCTCAGGCATGCTGCAATCCCTTCTCCTCCATTCTCCTCCTGGGATTTTGGGCACACATGCCCAGCATGATTTTCAAAGGGGTCCAAGACTTGAACCATGGTCAGCCACTTCGGAGTCCAGTGCTGTAACCACTATGACACCTGTTGACCCAAACCTATGAGTTTTTAATTGGGTAGAGATGTCCATTAGGCAGCTGGATAACAGGAGAAAGGCCTAGCTTAGAGATCTTTCTGAGGAGAGATTTCTGGATCCTGTGTGAATTCCCTCCTGATGTATACCTTCTTTATTTTTATTTTTTTATTTTCCAGAGGTGGTGTGCATTTGCTGGGGTCAGGGAGAGAATGAAGGAGGGAAATCACCTCTCAATATACCCTCACCCCTTGGGACATGATCACACTGCATGCTGCAATTCCTTCTCCTCCATTTTCCCCTCCTTTTGGGATTTTAGGCATACATGCACACGCACCAAACATGTTTTTCAAGCTGCCAAGTATAGGACTTGAATTGCACAGTCGGCCAGATATGATCCAGCTGCCTTAACCACCATGCCATGGGTTGGCCCTCCCTTGCACTTTTAAAACACTTCCATGAATGGAGTTTTCTAATTCAAGGATACCTATTTTCTCCTCTCCATTGCTGCCATGTGCACCATTCATAGCATGTCACATACACACCCTTGAATTCCAGTTCTTCAAAACGTTTCCCTAAATCAAGAGCTCAATTAAAAAAGGACCTCAGATTACCACTTCCTGACTCCTTACAGTCAAGTGTGTGGATATTCCAGAAGGCAGCCAGGCATTTAGTCAAGATTCTAGAAGTTACCTCTCCTTTTTTAGGAATGGGAAGGAAGTAATAGGGGGCTAAGCCTGTGGACATTCTGCCCTGATGCTTGCCCTCCTGGGATAGGTTGATGTCATCATCATTACCATCAAAGATCTAACAGTTTGGAGATTTTCCTATCTGCTAGGAACTATGCTGAAGGCCTTTCATGCATGCTATCACTGAAACTTACTGACAGCCCTGCCCAGTAGGACTATTATTATCCTTGTTTTCAAAGATGAGAAAATAGAGACACATGGATTCTGATGACTTGCTCAAGAACCCACAGTTAGCATTTAATTGAGCTGGGTTTCAAATCTGATGCTAACTCTAGAATCGTTATTATTATTATTATTTTACAGAAATTGCAGAATTCTTATTTTTAACCATAGTTGGTCTGCTTAGAAAGGCCATTTAACTGTAATTTTTGTTGCTTCTCTTTTTTTTTTCTCTCTCTCTCTTTCTTTTGTTCTTCTTCTTCTTCTTTTCTTCTTCTTCTTTGGCTTTTGACATAGGGCACCTGCACTTGCCAGGGAGAAACAGAGAGAGAAAGAGACAGTGAGAGGGAAAGTGAGAATCACTCCCCTGGGGGGTTGGTATGGCCATCATGGTGCAATCTCTTCTCCTTCATTCTCTTCTGGGGATTTTGGGCATGCACATACACATGCTTGACGTGATTTTCAAGTTGCCAGATCTGGGACTTGAACTGCGGTTGACCATGTGGGAATCCAGCGCCTTAACCACCAAGCCACCTGGTGGCCCTGTGTTGCTTCTTTTTCATAGTCTTCTAGTTTTCTTTCATCTTCACTGAATAACTGCCTGAGTAGTCAATCTGTCTGTATTGCGCACCAAGTTTACAAAGAAAATTCTACCATGTGTTGAGTAGAGCGTTAGACTAGAATGAACTAGAAAGCACAGTTTAGTTCCTGTGCTCAAAGACCTGCCTAGAAAAAGGCAGTCGTGAAATGATTCGAACACAATTATATAGCCTAGGGCTAGGATTGATGGAATTCATAATAAGTCAAGGGTTTCCAGAGGAGGTCAAAGCTAGGTGTTTCCTCATCTGGAAGGAAGAGAGACAGATAGATTTGGATTTGTCAGGAGAATTCCAGTCATCAAAGCTTATAGGAACCAAAGGGTACATTTAGTTACTACAATAAATTCTGGCCCAAACCTGCAATTCCTCGGTGATGAAATATAGCAAAATCCTGTCTGAGTTTGTGTTTCTGATATCCCAGCCAGTGCTCTCACTCTAGGGCAGGAGAGGTGGAATACCAGCATGAGTTAAGTTCAAAGGTGCTAAGAGGTCAATTTGTAGGAACGAAATCAGACCAGCCACAGCTACGAATCCATCTTGTTCAGAATGCATTTTAGCAAAACCTGGGAAGTTTTGATTTCCATCTATTCCAAGGGCTTCCTTTGACTCTGGCTACTGTATGCGGCTTGCTCTTGCCATGGACCTATGCAGCCCAGGGCGACAGTGTACATTTCATTGGCCTGTCTGAGCTGAAGCCATACTGTCCACGGCACATGCTTTTGGGTTCTATTTGCTCAGCACAGAATATTTCCAATAAAGAACTAAAGCTGCTTTATTCCAACAACAACTTACATCTTTTCAAACAAAGGCACCATAGAGTCTCCATTTATAAACTGCTGGCTGCCCTTATGTGTGGTCAGGAAATACTGGTTTTTTACATGGTGTCAAAAAATAATCGACTTCCCATCTCCTCCCTCAAAAATGTTGCTCCGAAAGGTGGGATTCCAACCTTGCTTAGCTCTCAGACTACTTTGTCATGAATCCTCATAAATAAGAAGGCAACCCTTTCTGCTAAGTGTGTACTAATCTTTGCAGATGAACAGAGATGCCATGTTACAGAGGAAAAAATGACTCTTATCAACACCCTGCTGGCAGTTGCTTCCTGCCTCAGGCAGGGTTGTGTAGGCAGCAGAGGATGTGTATTCCTTGACTCCACAGTGGTGTTCTGGGTACCTCCTTCCTTCCTCCACAGTCCCAAGGCTTTGCCCTTCATTCTGAGCTTATTACATTCCAAGTACTCAGAATTTCATCATTCACCCCTGAGCGTGGAGCTCAAAGGAACTGCTGTCCTCTTGGTGTAGCTACATTGATTCATGTGCTATACCTTCTGGGCTAAGGGGCAGCCAAACTCTGGGTAGGCATCAGCAGGATGTACCCATGATGCCTGGGAAGAGGACATTCAAGGGCCATAGAACTGGGAGGCAAGTTGGGATATGGAGGGAAGGAAACATATACTTCCCTATAAACCTGTTTCACATAATCATAATATAGTCATCTTAGGAGAAGGGGCGTCTGGGCTAATAGGTGGTGTGGTGGCTAAGGTGCTGGACTCCCACATGGCCCCATCTCAGACCTGGTGATTTAAAAATCATGCCAGGTGTGTGTGCATGCATACCCAAAATCCCAAGAGGAGAATGTAGGAGAAGGGACTGTGGCATGGCATCCTCCAAGTGGATGATTTGTCACTTTCCCCCTCACTGACCCTCTCTCTTCAGTGAGTGCATATGTGGCAAAAACCTTAAAATTAGAGAGGGGGTGGGGGAGAGAGGGCTTTTAAGTGCTTTAAGATCAAAGGTAATGCACCATTGATTTTATTAGGGATTCATAAGATCAGAAATCTACATTTTAGGAACTTGATTGTTTATCATTTAAATTTTTTGTAAATATTTCATTTTGTTTGCCATTCAATCTTTTATTTATTTGAAAAATAAATAAAATAATGTTTGCCATTCATTCTTTTATCCATTCAACAAATACATAGGGGCAAAATCACACATGGTCCCAGCCCTCATGGAACTTATAGTCTAGTTGGTGAGCCAGACATTAATCACATAATCTCAGAAATAAATGTTAAATGCAATTGTAAAAAGTTCTATAAAAAAAAAAGAAATATGCATGTCAACCACTCCATATTCTCTGAGTATGCTCAGAAATAATAATAATAAAAACCCTCTTACGGAACCCGTAGATGGCATAATGGTTATGTCCCTGAACTCCCACGTAGTTGACCACAGTTCTAGTCCTGGCCCCAGCAGCTTAAAACTCACACCTGGCACGTGTGCGTGTATGCCCAAGATCTCAAGAAGAGAATGGAGGAGAAGGGATTGTGGTATGGCCATCCCCCCCCGGGGGGAAGGGGCAATTTCTTGCTTTCTGTATCTTTGTTTCTCTAGCAAATGCATGTGCCCTATAACAAAAATCTCTCTAAAAAACAAACAAAAAACACCTCTTATGTTTGTTCAGCACTTAACAGTTTACAGGCCTTCTTCATGCATTGCCTCCTCACAAGAGCAGAGTAAGGGAAGTGGCTCAGTGGAATGGTTTACATGGATTCTTAAAGCTGGGAAGAAAACAAAGACCCTTGCATGCCTTCATTCATTCCTCAATAAATCTTTTTGTACACCCATCAAAGGAATAAGCATTCTTTCTCCCAGACATAGGCCAGGTGAGCCGGAAAAGCCAGGTGTGCTGACCTCTTGGTGACCTGGGCCAGAGTCTAACCCATGGTTCCTTCAGGAAATCTTTGTGGGCCATTAAGTTTTCCCTTCTCAGTCCATTACTCAGTGGTGGGTGCTTGGCTAAGACCACTGTTTTGAAGTGAGTGACTCAGACATTTAGATACCTCTCTAGGTCAATTGCCTCCCTCTGGAGATGCAGCAATAACTCAATGAAAAAGGTCTGGAAGACAATATCCCCTCCACCTGAGGTCATGGACTGTTATGTGCTAGAGCTTCTGGCTTCAATATCAATATTTTTATCATAACACCAAGCTACCAAACTGCCAAAGGCTAGGTAGGGTGTACTTAACCATGCTATTCCAATGTAGTTGGGAGAGAGTTGAAGGGTGTCAGTATGGATATATGGGTAGTCCAGGCCAATGGCAGGTAGCTGGTTGGGGCAGGCAGCCAGGTATGTGGTATAGCATTATGGGATAAATGAAGACCACCCATATATGAATAAAAAGAGATATTTATTCATAGCTTACTGTAGCAAGGGAGTTCTGCCACCATCATTTAGGTTGGCAGAGACTCAAAGACAGGCAGAGGAGTGGAAAGCTGTAGAGCGAAAAGAAATAAAAAAAGGATTCAAGTATGCCCTGATTGGAATCTGTTGGCATGGAGAAACTGGAGGTGGCCTAACTGAAAGTGGGGCATCCTATATGATTGGTTTGCAGGGTATACTGGCTGTCTTTGGTTATTCTTAAGTTGGAAGGGGAGATGAAATGGTGGGAAAAAAAGGGAAATCTCGTATATGAGATTGACCACATCTTTACTGTTCTGGGGTGATTGCTGAGAGGTTGTGGTTTGGCTTCCTGATTGGGTGCTGTAGAGGTTGTTGGTCAGAGCTCTGTTGTCATATATGGCCTGGCCATTGTCCATTTGTATATTTAGTTTCTCAATATAAAAAGCGACAAAATTGTCTTAATTGAAATATCTACTACAGTACCTAAAATGTCCATTATCTGTATTAAAAAGTGTGAAAGGATTTCCTGAGGTTTATTATCTTTTCCCCACAGGTTTATGGCACTATAATTCTGGAGATTTTTTTAAGAAAGAATTATTTATTTAAATTTATTTGTTATTATTAATTTTTAATTTGACCAGAGGGAGAGAGAAAGAGAGAGAGGAAAAGTGAAAAAGCAAGCCACCCCTCAGTGGACAAATCACAGTCAGCCATGTCAGTCCAGTGCCCTTAACTGTCATACCATCTGCTGGGCCAAATTCTGGAGATTTTTTAAAAAAGAATTATTTATTTTATTAACCAGAGAGAAACTGGGGTGAGGAGCAGGAGATGAACCAAAGTCAGCTATGTGGAAATCCAGTGCCTTAACTACCATGCCCTCTGCCAGGCCCAGATTCTGGAGATTTTTAACAACAACCCCAACAGGGTTTTCATTATCTGATTAAATCTGTTTGACCCATACGTGCCTTTTATCATCATGCATCAGAAAGCAGTTTCCTGTGTGTCGGAGAAGAGGTTCAGATAAAAAGTGGTGCTCGGTGGGACACAGAATCTGGGGTCCTGGGGCTATGCTCAGTCTAAGGAGACTAAACTGGGGATTGGAGGAGGGTGCTCAAAGGTAAGTGTCTCCCAAATTAAATGGGGTGGGAGTGAAAGAGCATTGAAGACATTTTTTCAACTGGGGACCTCTATTCAGAACACCTTTGCAACCTATCAGTTATTTCCATTTCCCCACACCATACCACGCTGTGACTTTTTAAATTACTTTTCTTGGGTGGTGGAGAGGGCACATGTGCTAGAGAGATGGGAAGGGAGAGAAAGAGAGAGAAAGCACCCCCCCAATGGGGTCTGATCACACTACAATAATTTCTCCTCCAGCTCTCCATCCTGTCAGGATCCTGGGCATGCACATTTATATGTGGCATGTTTTTCAAGTCACTGAGGCCAGGATTTTGGTTGTCAGCCATGTGAGATCCAGCTCCCTATGCACCTCATTTAATCACTGTGCTACAGGGCTTGACAAGTACTTTTTTTTGAGAGATTTTTGCTATAGAGCACATGCACTCACCAGAGAGACAGAAAGTGAGAAATCACTCCCCATGGAGGTTGGCCATGCCACAATCTTTTTTCCTCCATTCTCCTCTTGGGATTTTGGCCATGCACGCCTATGTACCTGACATGAGTTTCAAGTCACTGGGTCTGGGACTTGAACTGTGGTTAACCACATAGGAATCCAGTACCTGCTGCCCCCAGCCCAGTACATGTAAAAGGAAATATGCCGTGTTCCTCCAGTCCTACTCCAGAAGTTACCACTGTTGAGATAAATCAGATATCTTCAAATAGAATATCACTTTGGAGTGAATCCTTCCCAGTCTTGCCCAAAAGATCAGGGAAAAAATGTGCAAGAGTTTTAAATTTGGCAAGAGGCCCCCCACCTTGGGACAAGGATGCCATTTCATTTCTTTTATTGCTTTGAAATCCAGATTTGAGTTTCTTAACAAGTCTGCCCATCTGCCTTTCACACCCTCTTACAAAAGCATCCATTAGTCTCAGTGCCCTGATGGGCTTTAGGTGAACTATCAGTTTCTGAGCTAGTATGTGTGCTCTTGAACTTTGTTTCCACCTCAGAAACTGGCATGTTTGACATTCTTTTCACAAAGATTTAAGGAAATGTATCTCCTGCCTGGGTAGAGCCTGGCTATAAAGATCCATCTATGCTGGCAATTGGTTAAGCAAACTGTGGCCCATCCACACCATGGAATACCACTCAGCAACAAAAACGATGAAGTATTGATACATGTAGTGACCCGCATAAATCTCCTGGGAATCATGCTGAGTGAAAAAAATCAATCCCCAAAGGATACACATTGTATGGTTTAATTACATGATGTTCTTGAAATGACAAAATTGTAGAAGTAGAGAACAGATGAGTGATTTCTAGGGGGTAAGGAAGAGGTCAGGGTAAGAGAGAGGTGAGTATGACTATAAAAGAGCAACATGAGGGATCCTTGTAGGGGTGGAATGTTCTGCATCTTGACCATATTCGTGCCAGTATCCTAGTTGTGATAGCGCGCTATAGTCTGTGAGATGTTACCACTGGAGGAAGCTGGGTAAATGATACATGGGATTTCTCTGTATTATTTCTTATAACTACATGTGAATCTATCTCAAAATCAAAGTTTAACTTAAAAAGACCTCTTTATTTATACCCTTCTCTGGGGCCCTTGTTTGGATGAACATCAAGGTGTAAAAGTGAACTTATCTCGAGGCTAGCAGTAATTGAGAAGAGCAATTAAATTCAGTAGTTGAATAGGTGGCATGTAGGAGGTGGCCTGAAATCCTCCCCCTCCCCAATTCAAACAGCCTCTGCACTGTGCCCACCATGATACCTGAACCTCCCACCATCAACACCACTCTTTGGGACCTCCTTTTAGCACCTCTTTGTGGTTTGAGACAGGTAATGTGTTGATTCCCTGACTTGATTACTATTACCAGCTGTTGTCACTATGCACACAGCAAGGTTTTGAGGTGTTGAGAAACAAGACAGAGACTTTGGAGTTGAGTATAAGAGAGAGGCCAGTATAACTGTCCTCAAATTTTCATTCCTGGAAATCATTTGAATGCTCAGAGGTGTGCAGTTATCAAAATATCAGAGACACCTTATTGGCCTGCAGAGAAGAAATTGAAAAGATGACAAAGAACAACACACACACACACACAAACACACAGAATACATAGAAAATGTGTATTATGGTGGCCTCTTTTGCCCAGCTTTGGGCTCCCGGCCTTGGGTTCAGGTGGGGCTAGTAAGTGCTCAGCTGGTGGGATGCTATGGACCCTGGACCGTGGGAACCAGGTGTCTCCACTCACAGTTTCCCCTGTGAAGTGCTAGTCCAGGCCTAGGAGGGAAAGGATCTGAGAAGAAACCACGGATCTTGCAGCCTTGGTGGAAGCTGTTGTGGAAGAAGTGGCCTATCCTGTCCACATGGCTTTACTGAGAGAGCCAGTGAGCATTGACTGTGGCCACAGCTTCTGCCATAGCTGTCTCTCTGGACTCTGGGAGGTACCAGGAGAATCCCAGAACTAGGGTTACACTTGCCCCCTCTGTCAAGTTCCTGTCCAACCAAGGAACGTATGGCCTAATTGGTTTTTGGCCAATGTTGTAGAAAAAAAAATCCATATGCTAGAGCTGCATCCAAAAGTGAGGCTAAACGGTAATATATGTGAGCTCCACGGGGAACATTTCTGCAAAGAAGATGCTCTGGTTATGTGTGAGGCCTGCATCTGGTCCTCAGAGCATGAGGCTCACAGCATTGTGCCTATGGAGGATGTGGCCTGAGAATACAAGTGGAAACTCCACAAGGCTCTGGAACATCTGAGAAAAGAACAAGAAGAGACCTGGAAACTGAAAGTTGGTGAGAGGGAGTGAACTGCTAACTGGAAGATACAAGTGGAAACCCAGAAACAGAGTATCATGTGGAAGTTTGAGAAATATCAATGACTACTGAAGGAAAAACAGCCTCCAAGTCAGCAGATAGAGGTAAAGGTTGCCATAGCTCTGGCCAGCCAGAGGAGCAGGAGGTGGGGGAAACCATGCAGAAATTGAAGTCAAATCATGACAAACTCATCCAGCATAGCCAGGTCCTATGGAGAATGATTGCAGAGTTGAAAGAGTGAGCTCAGAAGCCCATCTACTCGATGCTACAGGGTATTCGGGAAGTTGTAAACAGAGGCAAGTCTTGGAGCCTGCAGTGGCCAGAACCAGTCTCTTTGGAACTGAAGACAAATTGCCACGTGTTGGGACTGAGAGAGAGCCTGAAGATGTATACAGCTGATGTACACCTGAATTTGGATACTGCTTATTCCTGCCTTATTGTGTCCCAGGACAGAAAATGTGTGCACTACGGAGACACTAAGCAAAAATGGTCAGACCATCTGGAGAGATTTTATTGTTGTAATATTGTCCTGGGCAGCCAATGCATCTCCTCGGGCCAGCACTACTGGGAGATGGAGATGGGAGACAGGTCTGAGTGGGTCCTGGGAGTGTGTAAGGAAAATGCAGGTCAGAAAGAGGTGGTCTACTTATCCCCCCACTATGGCTTCTGGGTGATAAGGTCGAGGAAGGGAAATGAGTACTGGGCAAGCACTGATGAATACCCTCTCCTGTCCTTGTCAGTCCCCTCTACGCCAGGCAGGGATTTTCCAGCATTACAAGGTCCATGATAACTCATTCTACAATGTGGCTGATGGCAGCTCCCACATTTTTACTTTCCTACACTATCTGTTCCCTGGGCACCTCCTGCCCTATTTCAGCCCTTGCTATGGCATCAGGGCCAACAACATTGCTCTAAACTTGGGCTTGGTTTACAGAGGTCCTAGAGGGCTCTGCCATTGACAAGTGTCCCATTGAACTGAGCTGAGTCTAGAATCTGGAATTCCTCTGTCTGACCCAGTGATCTTCTGCTACTAAGTCAAAGACTCACTAAATCACTCATGTAAAACAAAAACAAAAACAAAAACAAAAAACCCCACAAAGATCTAGGCAAATGTGCATTGCACCCATGAAGGAAAAGTCTCGGGATCTGCCCAAATCACCCATTGCTGTCACCTCTCAGAACATGAACTGGGCAGATCACTGTCTCTCAAACACTAAGGAGACCACGTGTCCTGTCCTTTTCTCTAAGTGGCAGGATCAGAAAATCTGTGAGCCTTAGTTTTTACATTCACTTTATGGATGAGGAGGCTGACAAAGCCTTAATAAAGCAAGTTATTTCTTACAAAAATGGATATTATGAAAAACTATGCAGGGATTTAAATTTTTTCACCAAAACAAACTCATCCTGGTAAGATTTATAAATAAAAAAAGGTACAAATACAAGGGGACTTCAAAAAGTTAATTAAAAAATGGAATTCAAGTATATAATTCTTTTGTTTCCTGAGAAGAACCCAAGAAGTAAGATAAGGACTTGGTGGTACTGAAGAGTAGAGATGGGCTTTTGTGTTCTATCATTATATACCTTTGTGTACAGTTAGAACTTCTGTTGCTTTCTTTTTGGAAGGGGAGTTCTTAGAGGCCAGCTGTCATGGCTGCAAGCCTCTACTTGTCCCACCTGGCTAAAAGCCTCTACTTGTCCCACTGACTACTCATTCAATGCAGGATGCCAGCAGCTTAAGAGGAAGGACTAGAAACTCTTTCTCCAGGATGTTAAGAAGGAAGGAAATAAAATAAAATGACAGCAGGAGGCTGTTTGGGTAGGCCAGCATGAATCACTGATTCCAGACACAGGAGGCTGCTTTCCTCTCAGCTGCCTAGGCAAGGAAGCCAGAACAGTTCTCTGCCAGGCTCGGTGGCAAAAATCCCCATTTACTGTGCCAAGCAAGTCACCCTCCTTCTATGGAGGTGTCATCCCTGGCTGGGCCTTTGCTCCCTGCGATAAGGGTTGGGGCAGAGTGGGAGTGATCAGGCTTTGGATAAGGCTGCTTATGGGGGGAATGCAGCTGGGCCCAGTTTCTGATTCCAAAGGTAACAGCTATGGAGCCTCAGCAGGCTCCCCGTCCAGGCTCTGGGCCAAGAGAAATTGAGTGATAATTGTGTGTACTTATTCTTTCCTGGTGATTTTCAGGTTGGAAGTCATTATTTTGGCCCTGGCTGGAGGTAAGTGAAATGAAAATTGGATTCCTCTTTTTTGTTGAGCACTGTTTCATCCTCAGGCTCCTGGGGGCCAGGGAGCTAGGGGGAGTAGAAGGAATATTTTGGAATCATGCAGGAAATAAAGGCACCACGCAAAAAACGAGCATGGGCCTTCCACATCCTCTACCTTTATTCCCAACATCATCGACCCCATCTGAGCTGCAGTTTCCTCACAGGAAACAGAAAATCTGAAATACAGGCAAATCAAGTTGGCAGTTAGATAGACGGTATGCTTTTAGAAACATTTCACAATGTGTATTTACAAACTTTTCTCATCTCTGCTTAGTCAGGTGGGTCCTTTAGGATCAAACCTGGAGTAAAGCTTGTGTTCTTGGATATATTACCTGTGAAGTAGTAAAACTGCATTTAGAACATTCTGCATAATACAGATTTCTTCAAAATACATTGCTGTCCTCCACCACAAGAATAGGCCTGGAATGTGGTGAGTTAAGGCAACTTTCCTGGTTGTCCCTTCTCCATCTATCCTAGCCAAGGTGTCCAGGCAGAAGGAGATACCAAAGATCTCTAAAGTCTGCTTGATGGAGGAAGAAGAGAAGTGGGAAGAGGAGGAGGAATTAGGAATTAGGACTGGGAACCATCATTAGCAAAATCTTGTGTAGACAGATTTTGCCCCAGGGAGGCAACCGCTCCTGTCCCTACCTCATCATAGCATCTTGCTGGCTTCCCCTCCCCATTCCTACCTCCTCTGCCTATAATGTGAATTTGTATCAGACTCAACCTGTCTACAAGCATAGGGGTCAGGGAGGGTCCTGTCCCACCAAGTGTACTTTCTCCAGTCTAGCTTCCCTAGGGACAGCTCTGGATCTTTAATTACTGTATTAACCTATTATTGTGTTGCTAAACAGAAATATCTGAGCCTGAATAGTTTATAAAGAATAGAGATTTATTTAGTTCACAATTCTGGTGACTAGAAAGTCAAAGTTGTGGAGAAACCATGAGACTAACTCCAGTGCTACATTACAACATGGCCAAGAGAAGGAGACAGAGAGAGCAAGAATGAGAGTGAGAACAAGAGAGTCTGGCATGTACAAAGAGAGGAAACAAATCCCCACTTCCTCTGTTTGTCTCTCCCATGCCCCTAGCCAATTGGATGGTGCCCACCTATTAAGCTCGACTTCTTAAAGGTCTTATCATCTCCCAAAGCCATTATACTGGAAGCAACTTTCCAGAACATGAATCTTTAGTAGACAAACCATTATATCCAAACTGTAGCATTTCCTGAATCTCACTTGTCCGCAGACTTCCTAGGGTGTTGTGAGAGCAGATATTCTGAAGGCACTCTAAGATGCCTGGATGAAAGGCTCCATACAAGCCATGACTTGGTTCTCTGAAACTTTGTGAGCTGTCACTTCATCTGGGACACTAAGGATCAGCAGGACCACGGAGATTGAAACACAAAACAGTTTTGTCTATCTCAGACTTGACCCCAAAACTCACCTGCTCCATTGCCAACATTTAGTGAGAGCCGGTTCAGTGAGCCTCAGGAGGCGAGCTGTGGGGAGAAGGAAAGAGGAAGGAGAGAAACAGAGCCAAAGAAAATTGAGGAGAGACAGAAACTGAAAGGAACCTTCTGGAATGGTTTACATCTGCTCAGAATGAGGAAGTCTCACCATTCTTCATTTCTGACTCTACTAATTAAAGAGACTTTTTTGAGACCCAGGTGTCTAAAAGTATGTCAGAGGAAGAAAGAACATTTAACAGATACAAAAATGAAAAGGTATCCGTTGATGATAGTGTGTATGGTAGTATATTGAACTAAACTAGTGTCTTAGACTAAACTAATACTAAGCAATGTATTCATGCTGGAAAAAAATCATTACATACGCTGTAAGGATGTTCAGTAATTAAATGTAAAAAAAAAAAGTATGACAGGTTTTTAAGTCAATCTTGAAGGTGTCAGTCGGATTTACCCTGCATGTTTTAGAATCACCGGAATTATTGATTAGAGCCAGGCAAATCAGATTACCTCTAAAAGCAATGGAGGAATTTATCTAAGAACTGAGGGTTCATTCACAGTGTTTGTACTTTCCCTTTTTGGGGGAGGGAATGGTTGAGCTCTGCTATCCCTGGGTATCTGCTTTATTGGCCTAGCATATAAAGGATATATCTAACTTGTTTATTAGAGGTTATTCCCATCATGAAAACCAAGCAACGGAATGTGTGCTCTCTAGAATTTACGAAAGACAGACACTTAAAAAAAAAAAAAGAAACCAAAAGCTGTTTTTCAAAAAGATAAACAGAATTGATACACAAATAGGATAATTAAGAAGAGAGAAAGGAACCAGATAAATGAAGTTCACAATGAAACTGGCAATATTGCAACAGATATAACAGAAATACAAAAGATCATCAGAGAATACTACGAGTGACTATACGCCAACAAACGAGAAATCCTGGGTGAGATGGACAAATTTCTGGACACATTAATCTACCAACACTGAATCAGGAAGATAGAAAGCCTAAATAAACAAGTCACAAGCAATAAGATTGGATCAGTAATAAATAATCTCCCAACAAAGGAAAGCCCAGGTCCCGATGGTTTCACTTCTGAATTCTACAAAACCTTTACCGAAGAACTAACCCCAATTCTCCTCAAACTGTTTCTAAAGATCCAAAAGGAAGAAACCTCCCAAATTCATTCTATGAAGGCTTCATCGTCCTTATTTCATGAACAGACAAGGACATAACAAAAATAAAATAAAATAAAACTTCAGGCCAATATCTCTAATAAATACAGATGCAAAAATTCTCAACAAGATACTAGCAAATCATATCCAACAACACATTAAAAGGATTATACACCATGTCCAGGTAGGCTTTATTCTAGGGATGCAAGGAGGGTTCAGCATACATAAAACAATCAATAGTAATACATCGCACTAACAGCAGGAAAAATAAATAACTATATGATTATATCAATCGATGCAGAAAAAAACATTTGATAAAAGACAGCATCCCCTCATAATTAAGACCCTCAGCAAAATTGGCATAGAAAGTACAATCCTCGGGACCAGCAGGTGGCATGGTGGTTAAGGCGCTGGACACTCCCACATGGCTGACCAGGGTTCAAGTCCTGAATCTGGAGGCTTGCTTTCTCACTTCCTCTCTCTCTCATTCTCACCCTCTATCTCTCTCTGCTCAAACTAAAATAAATAAATAAATAAACGAATAAATAAAATAAAATAATTATAAAAAAAAAGAAAGTACAATCTTCAACACAGTAAAATCCACCTATGACAAACTCATAGGTAACATCATACTGAATGGGGAAAAGTTTAAAACTTTTCCACTAAAAGCTGGAACAAGACAAGGCTTCCTGCTTTCTCCACTCCTCTTCAACATAGTACTGGAAGTTCTAGCCAATGCAATCAGATAAGAAAGTCAAATAAAAGGTATTCAAATAGGAAAAGAGAAGTGAAATTATCTCTATTTGCAGATGATATGATTTTATAAATAGAAAATCTAAAAGAATCTAGAAAAAAAGTCCTGGAAGTGATCAATGAATACGGTAAAGTGGCAGGATACACAATCAACATACAAAAATACATAGCATTTCTATATGCCAATAGTGAACAGGCTGAGGTAGAATTGAAGAAAGCTAGGGAAGTGATTTCTCACTTTCCCTCTCACTGTCTGTCTCTGTCTGTCTGTCTGTCTCTCTCCCCAGTGAGCACACAGGCCCTAAAGCAAAAACCTCTAAAAAAAAAAAAAAAGGTCTAACTTAAGATACCTGCATTCGAAACTCCATGAGAACAGCAAAGATGGTAAATAATCAAGTGTTAAATGCAAATGACATGATAATAGCAATTCTGATTAGTTATTGATTGAGGTCTTCTGGAGGGAGGAGCACCATATTAAGGACATCACGCTTTTCTCATTGTCATCCTCATAACATGCCTTTAAGGTAGGCACTCTTAATATCTCCATTTTAGAACTAAGACAACTCAGATTTGTAAAGGACGAATGAGTTGCTGCCAGCATTGTGGAGAAGGGCAGGGAGAACTAAGCTTTTATCTCTGAAGTTTTTATTTGAAAACACTTTGGAACTACACTCACATTCCTCTGCATTTATCTGACCTATTTGAGCAAAACCTGTAGGCAGCATTGTATTTTCCTTCTAAATACTTCAGGATGTATCTCCTAAGAACAAAGACATTTTCCTACAAAAATCATGATGCTGTTAGCACAGTTTAGAAACCCAACCAGAGTCAGGATTTGAACTCAGCTCTGAGTCCAGAGCCTAGACCACAAATGCTATGAGAGTTCAATAGAAGGAGCCATCATTGCAGTCTTGGACTTTCTACTCCTGATTATTTGTAGCAAAGGAAGAGAGTTGAACAAATCATCACAAAGTGTGCATAATCAAAAACAAAATCATGGTTTCAGGGTGTGCTCTATTTGGGTGGGAAGAAAATGACACAGATTTTCCTTCCTAATTAGCTTCTTCTGATCAGTATTTAAATTAGTCTTTCGTAATCACCCACTGACATTATAACTGGGGTAGGTACTTCAGAAGCTATTCTTTGATTAAAAACATAATTATAGAAAATTCACCAAGTGGACATGCCACAGCCATATACGAATAACCACAAATTCTTGCTAGAAAGGAACTGTGGCTAGAAATTCTAGCCACAGGTCAGGAATCGGCATGTACTTACTGTGTAAAATAAATCTAGTCCTTGTCCACTTATGCTCCCCCTTCCCCAAAGCTAAAAAGAGGCGGCCCTGGGGAACCAGCAGTTAGCATAATGGCTATGTCGCTGGACTCCCACGTGGTCGACCGTGGTTCGTGTCCCGGACCCAGTGGCTTAAAACTCACGCCGGGCGCGTGTGCGTGCGTGCTCAAGATCCCGAGAGGAGAATGGAGGAGAAGGGATTGCGGCATGACCATCCCCCCTGGGGGGTGATTTCTCGCTTTCTGTCTCTATGTCTCTCTCTGTCTGTCTGGCGAGCGCACGCGCCCTACAGTGA